>NC_135404.1:14376742-14680600 GCF_051989625.1 Stigmatopora argus | reverse complement strand
TATAGTAAGGCTTTTTTTCCCTAAAAAAATGAGACATAGTATAGTATGGCTTTTTTTCCCCTAAAAACGGACATAGTATAGTAAGGCTTTTTTTCTCCTAAAAAAACGACATAGTATAGTAAGGCTTTTTTTTCCCAAAAAAGGTAAACGACATAGTATAGTAAGCTTTTTTGCCCCTAAACCTTAAAACGACATAGTATAGTAAGGCTTTTTTCCCTAAAAAAACGACATAGTATAGTAAGGCTTTTTTTCCCTAAAAAACGACATAGTAATAGTAAGGCTTTTTTTCCTTAAAAAAACGACATAGTATAGTAAGGCTTTTTTTCCTAAAAAAACGACATAGTATAGTAAGGCTTTTTTTCCCCTAAAAAACGACATAGTATAGTAAGGCTTTTTTTCCCTAAAAAAACGACATAGTATAGTAAGGCTTTTTTTCCCTTAAAAAAACGACATAGTATAGTAAGGCTTTTTTTCTTAAAAAACGACATAGTATAGTAAGGCTTTTTTTCCTTAAAAAAACGACATAGTATAGTAAGGCTTTTTTTCCTAAAAAAACGACATAGTATAGTAAGGCTTTTTTTCCTAAAAAACGACATAGTATAGTAAGGCTTTTTTTCCTAAAAAACGACATAGTATAGTAAGGGCTTTTTTTCTTAAAAAACGACATAGTATAGTAAGGCTTTTTTCCTTAAAAAACGACATAGTATAGTAAGGCTTTTTTTCCCTAAAAAAACGACATAGTATAGTAAGGCTTTTTTTCCCTAAAAAAACGACATAGTATAGTAAGGCTTTTTTCCCTAAAAAAACGACATAGTATAGTAAGGCTTTTTTTCTTAAAAAACGGACATAGTATAGTAAGGCTTTTTTTCCTTAAAAAAACGACAGAGTATAGTAAGGCTTTTTTCCTAAAAAAACGACATAGTATAGTAAGGCTTTTTTTCCCTAAAAAAACGACATAGTATAGTAAGGCTTTTTTTCCCTAAAAAAAACGACATAGTATAGTAAGGCTTTTTTTCCTAAAAAAACGACATAGGTATAGTAAGGCTTTTTTCCCTAAAAAAACGACATAGTATAGTAAGGCTTTTTTCCCTAAAAAAAACGACATAGTATAGTAAGGCTTTTTTTCTTAAAAAACGACATAGTATAGGTAAGGCTTTTTTTCCCTAAAAAAAACGACATAGTATAGTAAGGCTTTTTTCCCTAAAAAAAACGACATAGTATAGTAAGGCTTTTTTTCCCTAAAAAAACGACATAGTATAGTAAGGCTTTTTTTCTTAAAAAAGGACATAGTATAGTAAGGCTTTTTTTTCTTAAAAAACGACAGAGTATAGTAAGGCTTTTTTCCCTACAAAAACCACATAGTATAGTAAGGCTTTTTTTTCCCTAAAAAAACGACATAGTATAGTAAGGCTTTTTTTCCCTAAAAAAAACGACATAGTATAGTAAGGCTTTTTTTCCCTAAAAAAAAACGACATAGTATAGTAAGGCTTTTTTTCCTAAAAAACGACATAGTATAGTAAGGCTTTTTTTTCCCTAAAAAAACGACATAGTATAGTAAGGCTTTTTTTCCCTAAAAAACGACATAGTATAGTAAGGCTTTTTTTCTTAAAAAACGACATAGTATAGTAAGGCTTTTTTTCTTAAAAAACGACATAGTATAGTAAGGCTTTTTTTCCCTAAAAAAACGACATAGTATAGTAAGGCTTTTTTTTCCTAAAAAACGACATAGTTTAGTAAGGCTTTTTTTCTTAAAAAACAACATAGTATAGTAAGGCTTTTTTCCTTAAAAAACGACAGAGTATAGTAAGGCTTTTTTCCCTAAAAAAAACGACATAGTATAGTAAGGCTTTTTTTCCTAAAAAAACGACATAGTATAGTAAGGCTTTTTCCCTAAAAAAACGACATAGTATAGTAAGGCTTTTTTTCTTAAAAAACGACATAGTATAGTAAGGCTTTTTTCCCTAAAAAAAACGACATAGTATAGTAAGCCTTTTTTTCTTAAAAAAGGACATAGTATAGTAAGGCTTTTTTTCTTAAAAAAACGACAGAGTATAGTAAGGCTTTTTTCCCCTAAAAAAACTACATAGTATAGTAAGGCTTTTTTTTCCCCTAAAAAAACGACATAGTATAGTAAGGCTTTTTTTCCCTAAAAAAACGACATAGTATAGTAAGGCTTTTTTTCCCTAAAAAAACGACAAAGTATAGTAAGGCTTTTTTTCCTAAAAAACGACATAGTATAGTAAGGCTTTTTCCTAAAAAAACGACATAGTATAGTAAGGCTTTTTCCCTAAAAAAACGACATAGTATAGTAAGGCTTTTTTTCTTAAAAAACGACATAGTATAGTAAGGCTTTTTTTCCCTAAAAAAACGACATAGTATAGTAAGGCTTTTTTTCCCTAAAAACGACAAAGTATAGTAAAGCTTTTTTTCCCCTAAAAAAACGACATAGTATAGTAAGGCTTTTTTCCCTAAAAAAACGACATAGTTTAGTAAGGCTTTTTTTCTTAAAAAAACGACATAGTATAGTAAGGCTTTTTTCCCTAAAAAAACGACATAGTATAGTAAGGCTTTTTTTTCTTAAAAAACGACATAGTATAGTAAGGCTTTTTTCCTTAAAAAACGACAGAGTATAGTAAGGCTTTTTTCCCTAAAAAAAACGACATAGTATAGTAAGGCTTTTTTTCCTAAAAAACGACATAGTATAGTAAGGCTTTTTTTCTTAAAAAACGACATAGTATAGTAAGGCTTTTTTTCTTAAAAAACGACATAGTATAGTAAGGCTTTTTTTCCCTAAAAAAACGACATAGTATAGTAAGGCTTTTTTTCCCTAAAAAACGACATAGTATAGTAAGGCTTTTTTTCTTAAAAAACGACATAGTATAGTAAGGCTTTTTTTCTTAAAAAAACGACATAGTATAGTAAGGCTTTTTTTCCCTAAAAAAAACGACATAGTATAGTAAGGCTTTTTTTCCTAAAAAAACGACATAGTATAGTAAGGCTTTTTTTCTTAAAAAACGACATAGTATAGTAAGGCTTTTTTTCTTAAAAAACGACATAGTATAGTAAGGCTTTTTTTCCCTAAAAAAACGACATAGTATAGTAGGGCTTTTTTTCCTAAAAAACGACATAGTTTAGTAAGGCTTTTTTTCTTAAAAAACGACATAGTATAGTAAGGCTTTTTTCCTTAAAAAACGACAGAGTATAGTAAGGCTTTTTTCCCTAAAAAAAACGACATAGTATAGTAAGGCTTTTTTTCCTAAAAAACGACATAGTATAGTAAGGCTTTTTCCCTAAAAAAACGACATAGTATAGTAAGGCTTTTTTTCTTAAAAAACGACATAGTATAGTAAGGCTTTTTTTCCCTAAAAAAACGACATAGTATAGTAAGGCTTTTTTTCTTAAAAAAGGACATAGTATAGTAAGGCTTTTTTTCTTAAAAAAACGACAGAGTATAGTAAGGCTTTTTTCCCTAAAAAAACTACATAGTATAGTAAGGCTTTTTTTCCCCTAAAAAAACGACATAGTATAGTAAGGCTTTTTTTCCCTAAAAAAAACGACATAGTATAGTAAGGCTTTTTTTCCTAAAAAAACGACATAGTATAGTAAGGCTTTTTTTCCCTTAAAAAAACGACATAGTATAGTAAGGCTTTTTTCCCTAAAAAAAACGACATAGTATAGTAAGGCTTTTTTTCCTAAAAACGACATAGTATAGTAAGGCTTTTTTTCCCCTAAAAAAAACGACATAGTATAGTAAGGCTTTTTTTCCTAAAAAACGACATAGTTTAGTAAGGCTTTTTTTCTTAAAAAACGACATAGTATAGTAAGGCTTTTTTTCTTAAAAAAACGACAGAGTATAGTAAGGCTTTTTTCCCCTAAAAAAACTACATAGTATAGTAAGGCTTTTTTTCCCCTAAAAAAACGACATAGTATAGTAAGGCTTTTTTTCCCTAAAAAAAACGACATAGTATAGTAAGGCTTTTTTTCCTAAAAAACGACATAGTATAGTAAGGCTTTTTTTCCTAAAAAAACGACATAGTATAAGTAAGGCTTTTTCCCTAAAAAAACGACACAGTATAGTAAGGCTTTTTTTTCTTAAAAAACGACATAGTATAGTAAGGCTTTTTTTCCCTAAAAAAATGACATAGTATAGTAAGGCTTTTTTTTCCCCTAAAAACGACATAGTATAGTAAGGCTTTTTTTCTCCTAAAAAAACGACATAGTATAGTAAGGCTTTTTTTCCCTAAAAAAACGACATAGTATAGTAAGGCTTTTTTTTCCCCTAAAAAAACGACATAGTATAGTAAGGCTTTTTTTCCTAAAAAACGACATAGTATAGTAAGGCTTTTTTTCTTAAAAAACGACATAGTATAGTAAGGCTTTTTTTTCTTAAAAAACGACATAGTATAGTAAGGCTTTTTTTCTTAAAAAACAACATAGTATAGTAAGGCTTTTTTTCTTAAAAAACGACATAGTATAGTAAGGCTTTTTTTCCCTAAAAAAACGACATAGTATAGTAAGGCTTTTTTTCCTAAAAAACGACATAGTATAGTAAGGCTTTTTTTCTTAAAAAAACGACATAGTATAGTAAGGCTTTTTTTCTTAAAAAACGACATAGTATAGTAAGGCTTTTTTTCCCTAAAAAAACGACATAGTATAGTAAGGCTTTTTTTCCTAAAAAACGACATAGTATAGTAAGGCTTTTTTCCTAAAAAACGACATAGTATAGTAAGGCTTTTTTTCTTAAAAAAACGACATAGTATAGTAAGGCTTTTTTCCTTAAAAAAACGACAGAGTATAGTAAGGCTTTTTTCCCTAAAAAAAACGACATAGTATAGTAAGGCTTTTTTTCCTAAAAAACGACATAGTATAGTAAGGCTTTTTCCCTAAAAAAACGACATAGTATAGTAAGGCTTTTTTTCTTAAAAAAGGACATAGTATAGTAAGGCTTTTTTTCTTAAAAAAACGACAGAGTATAGTAAGGCTTTTTCCCTAAAAAAACGACATAGTATAGTAAGGCTTTTTTCCCCTAAAAAAACGACATAGTATAGTAAGGCTTTTTTTCCCTAAAAAAAACGACATAGTATAGTAAGGCTTTTTTTCCTAAAAAACGACATAGTATAGTAAGGCTTTTTTCCCTAAAAAAACGACATAGTATAGTAAGGCTTTTTCCTAAAAAAAACGACATAGTATAGTAAGGCTTTTTTTCTTAAAAAACGACATAGTATAGTAAGGCTTTTTTTCCCTAAAAAAACGACATAGTATAGTAAGGCATTTTCCCTAAAAAAACGACATAGTATAGTAAGGCTTTTTTCTCTAAAAAAACGACATAGTATAGTAAGGCTTTTTTTCTTAAAAAAGGACATAGTATAGTAAGGCTTTTTTTCTTAAAAAAACGACAGAGTATAGTAAGGCTTTTTTCCCTACAAAAACCACATAGTATAGTAAGGCTTTTTTTCCCCTAAAAAAACGACATAGTATAGTAAGGCTTTTTTTCCCTAAAAAAAACGACATAGTATAGTAAGGCTTTTTTTCCCTAAAAAAAACGACATAGTATAGTAAGGCTTTTTTTCCTAAAAAACGACATAGTATAGTAAGGCTTTTTTTCCCTAAAAAAACGACATAGTATAGTAAGGCTTTTTTTCCTAAAAAACGACATAGTATAGTAAGGCTTTTTTTCTTAAAAAACGACATAGTATAGTAAGGCTTTTTTTCTTAAAAAACGACATAGTATAGTAAGGCTTTTTTTCCCTAAAAAAACGACATAGTATAGTAAGGCTTTTTTTCCTAAAAAACGACATAGTTTAGTAAGGCTTTTTTTCTTAAAAAACAACATAGTATAGTAAGGCTTTTTTCCTTAAAAAACGACAGAGTATAGTAAGGCTTTTTTCCCTAAAAAAAACGACATAGTATAGTAAGGCTTTTTTTCCTAAAAAACGACATAGTATAGTAAGGCTTTTTCCCTAAAAAAACGACATAGTATAGTAAGGCTTTTTTTCTTAAAAAACGACATAGTATAGTAAGGCTTTTTTCCCTAAAAAAACGACATAGTATAGTAAGCCTTTTTTTCTTAAAAAAGGACATAGTATAGTAAGGCTTTTTTTCTTAAAAAAACGACAGAGTATAGTAAGGCTTTTTTCCCCTAAAAAAACTACATAGTATAGTAAGGCTTTTTTTCCCCTAAAAAAACGACATAGTATAGTAAGGCTTTTTTTCCCTAAAAAAAACGACATAGTATAGTAAGGCTTTTTTTCCCTAAAAAAAACGACAAAGTATAGTAAGGCTTTTTTTCCTAAAAAACGACATAGTATAGTAAGGCTTTTTCCCTAAAAAAACGACATAGTATAGTAAGGCTTTTTCCCTAAAAAAACGACATAGTATAGTAAGGCTTTTTTTCCTAAAAAAACGACATAGTATAGTAAGGGTTTTTCCCTAAAAAAACGACATAGTATAGTAAGGCTTTTTTACTTAAAAAATGACATAGTATAGTAAGGCTTTTTTCCCTAAAAAAACGACATAGTATAGTAAGGCTTTTTTTCCCCTAAAAAAACGACATAGTATAGTAAGGCTTTTTTTCCCTAAAAAAAACGACATAGTATAGTAAGGCTTTTTTTCCCTAAAAAACGACATAGTATAGTAAGGCTTTTTCCCTAAAGAAACGACATAGTATAGTAATGCTTTTTCCCTAAAAAAACGACATAGTATAGTAAGGCTTTTTTTCTTAAAAAACGACATAGTATAGTAAGGCTTTTTTCCCTAAAAAAACGACATAGTATAGTAAGGCTTTTTTTCCCTAAAAACAACATAGTATAGTAAGGCTTTTTTTCCTAAAAAACGACATAGTATAGTAAGGCTTTTTCCCTAAAAAAACGACATAGTATAGTAAGGCTTTTTTTCTTAAAAAACGACATAGTATAGTAAGGCTTTTTTTCCCTAAAAAAACGACATAGTATAGTAAGGCTTTTTTTCCTAAAAAACGACATAGTATAGTAAGGCTTTTTTTCTTAAAAAACGACATAGTATAGTAAGGCTTTTTTTCTTAAAAAACGACATAGTATAGTAAGGCTTTTTTTCCCTAAAAAAACGACATAGTATAGTAAGGCTTTTTTTCCTAAAAAACGACATAGTATAGTAAGGCTTTTTTTCTTAAAAAACGACATAGTATAGTAAGGCTTTTTTTCTTAAAAAACGACATAGTATAGTAAGGCTTTTTTTCCCTAAAAAAACGACATAGTATAGTAAGGCTTTTTTTCCTAAAAAACGACATAGTTTAGTAAGGCTTTTTTTCTTAAAAAACAACATAGTATAGTAAGGCTTTTTTCCTTAAAAAACGACAGAGTATAGTAAGGCTTTTTTCCCTAAAAAAAACGACATAGTATAGTAAGGCTTTTTTTCCTAAAAAACGACATAGTATAGTAAGGCTTTTTCCCTAAAAAAACGACATAGTATAGTAAGGCTTTTTTTATTAAAAAACGACATAGTATAGTAAGGCTTTTTTCCCTAAAAAAACGACATAGTATAGTAAGGCTTTTTTTCTTAAAAAAGGACATAGTATAGTAAGGCTTTTTTTCTTAAAAAAACGACAGAGTATAGTAAGGCTTTTTTCCCCTAAAAAAACTACATAGTATAGTAAGGCTTTTTTTCCCCTAAAAAAACGACATAGTATAGTAAGGCTTTTTTTCCCTAAAAAAAACGACATAGTATAGTAAGGCTTTTTTTCCTAAAAAACGACATAGTATAGTAAGGCTTTTTCCCTAAAAAAACGACATAGTATAGTAAGGCTTTTTTTCTTAAAAAACGACATAGTATAGTAAGGCTTTTTTTCCCTAAAAAAACGACATAGTATAGTAAGGCTTTTTTTCCCTAAAAACGACATAGTATAGTAAGGCTTTTTTTCCCCTAAAAAAACGACATAGTATAGTAAGGCTTTTTTCCCTAAAAAACGACATAGTTTAGTAAGGCTTTTTTTCTTAAAAAACGACATAGTATAGTAAGGCTTTTTCCCTAAAAAAACGACATAGTATAGTAAGGCTTTTTTTCTTAAAAAACGACATAGTATAGTAAGGCTTTTTTCCCTAAAAAAACGACATAGTATAGTAAGGCTTTTTTTCTTAAAAAAGGACATAGTATAGTAAGGCTTTTTTTCTTAAAAAAACGACAGAGTATAGTAAGGCTTTTTTCCCTAAAAAAACGACATAGTATAGTAAGGCTTTTTTTCCCCTAAAAAAACGACATAGTATAGTAAGGCTTTTTTTCCCTAAAAAAAACGACATAGTATAGTAAGGCTTTTTTTCCCTAAAAAAAAACGACATAGTATAGTAAGGCTTTTTTTCCTAAAAAACGACATAGTATAGTAAGGCTTTTTCCCTAAAAAAACGACATAGTATAGTAAGGCTTTTTCCCTAAAAAAACGACATAGTATAGTAAGGCTTTTTTTCCTAAAAAAACGACATAGTATAGTAAGGCTTTTTCCCTAAAAAAACGACATAGTATAGTAAGGCTTTTTTACTTAAAAAATGACATAGTATAGTAAGGCTTTTTTCCCTAAAAAAACGACATAGTATAGTAAGGCTTTTTTTCCCCTAAAAAAACGACATAGTATAGTAAGGCTTTTTTTCCCTAAAAAAAACGACATAGTATAGTAAGGCTTTTTTTCCCTAAAAAACGACATAGTATAGTAAGGCTTTTTCCCTAAAGAAACGACATAGTATAGTAATGCTTTTTCCCTAAAAAAACGACATAGTATAGTAAGGCTTTTTTTCTTAAAAAACGACATAGTATAGTAAGGCTTTTTTTCCCTAAAAAAACGACATAGTATAGTAAGGCTTTTTTTCCCTAAAAACGACATAGTATAGTAAGGCTTTTTTTCCTAAAAAACGACATAGTATAGTAAGGCTTTTTTTCTTAAAAAACGACATAGTATAGTAAGGCTTTTTTTCCCTAAAAAAACGACATAGTATAGTAAGGCTTTTTTTCCTAAAAAACGACATAGTATAGTAAGGCTTTTTTTCTTAAAAAACGACATAGTATAGTAAGGCTTTTTTTCTTAAAAAACGACATAGTATAGTAAGGCTTTTTTTCCCTAAAAAAACGACATAGTATAGTAAGGCTTTTTTTCCCTAAAAAAACGACATAGTATAGTAAGGCTTTTTTTCCTAAAAAACGACATAGTATAGTAAGGCTTTTTTTCTTAAAAAACGACATAGTATAGTAAGGCTTTTTTTCTTAAAAAACGACATAGTATAGTAAGGCTTTTTTTCCCTAAAAAAACGACATAGTATAGTAGGGCTTTTTTTCCTAAAAAACGACATAGTTTAGTAAGGCTTTTTTTCTTAAAAAACAACATAGTATAGTAAGGCTTTTTTCCTTAAAAAACGACAGAGTATAGTAAGGCTTTTTTCCCTAAAAAAAACGACATAGTATAGTAAGGCTTTTTTTCCTAAAAAACGACATAGTATAGTAAGGCTTTTTTCCCTAAAAAAACGACATAGTATAGTAAGGCTTTTTTTCTTAAAAAACGACATAGTATAGTAAGGCTTTTTTCCCTAAAAAAACGACATAGTATAGTAAGGCTTTTTTTCTTAAAAAAGGACATAGTATAGTAAGGCTTTTTTTCTTAAAAAAACGACAGAGTATAGTAAGGCTTTTTTCCCCTAAAAAAACTACATAGTATAGTAAGGCTTTTTTTCCCCTAAAAAAACGACATAGTATAGTAAGGCTTTTTTTCCCTAAAAAAAACGACATAGTATAGTAAGGCTTTTTTTCCTAAAAAACGACATAGTATAGTAAGGCTTTTTCCCTAAAAAAACGACATAGTATAGTAAGGCTTTTTTTCTTAAAAAACGACATAGTATAGTAAGGCTTTTTTTCCCTAAAAAAACGACATAGTATAGTAAGGCTTTTTTTCCCTAAAAACGACATAGTATAGTAAGGCTTTTTTTCCCCTAAAAAAACGACATAGTATAGTAAGGCTTTTTTTCCTAAAAAACGACATAGTTTAGTAAGGCTTTTTTTCTTAAAAAACGACATAGTATAGTAAGGCTTTTTTTCTTAAAAAAACGACAGAGTATAGTAAGGCTTTTTTCCCCTAAAAAAACTACATAGTATAGTAAGGCTTTTTTTCCCCTAAAAAAACGACATAGTATAGTAAGGCTTTTTTTCCCTAAAAAAAACGACATAGTATAGTAAGGCTTTTTTTCCTAAAAAACGACATAGTATAGTAAGGCTTTTTTTCCTAAAAAACGACATAGTATAGTAAGGCTTTTTTCCCTAAAAAAACGACACAGTATAGTAAGGCTTTTTTTCTTAAAAAACGACATAGTATAGTAAGGCTTTTTTTCTCCTAAAAAAACGACATAGTATAGTAAGGCTTTTTTTCCCTAAAAAAACGACATAGTATAGTAAGGCTTTTTTTCCCCTAAAAAAACGACATAGTATAGTAAGGCTTTTTTTCCTAAAAAACGACATAGTATAGTAAGGCTTTTTTTCTTAAAAAACGACATAGTATAGTAAGGCTTTTTTTCTTAAAAAACGACATAGTATAGTAAGGCTTTTTTTCTTAAAAAACAACATAGTATAGTAAGGCTTTTTTTCTTAAAAAACGACATAGTATAGTAAGGCTTTTTTTCCCTAAAAAAACGACATAGTATAGTAAGGCTTTTTTTCCTAAAAAACGACATAGTATAGTAAGGCTTTTTTTCTTAAAAAACGACATAGTATAGTAAGGCTTTTTTTCTTAAAAAACGACATAGTATAGTAAGGCTTTTTTTCCCTAAAAAAACGACATAGTATAGTAAGGCTTTTTTTCCTAAAAAACGACATAGTATAGTAAGGCTTTTTTCCTAAAAAACGACATAGTATAGTAAGGCTTTTTTTCTTAAAAAACGACATAGTATAGTAAGGCTTTTTTCCTTAAAAAACGACAGAGTATAGTAAGGCTTTTTTCCCTAAAAAAAACGACATAGTATAGTAAGGCTTTTTTTCCTAAAAAACGACATAGTATAGTAAGGCTTTTTCCCTAAAAAAACGACATAGTATAGTAAGGCTTTTTTTCTTAAAAAAGGACATAGTATAGTAAGGCTTTTTTTCTTAAAAAAACGACAGAGTATAGTAAGGCTTTTTCCCTAAAAAAACGACATAGTATAGTAAGGCTTTTTTCCCCTAAAAAAACGACATAGTATAGTAAGGCTTTTTTTCCCTAAAAAAAACGACATAGTATAGTAAGGCTTTTTTTCCTAAAAAACGACATAGTATAGTAAGGCTTTTTCCCTAAAAAAACGACATAGTATAGTAAGGCTTTTTCCCTAAAAAAAACGACATAGTATAGTAAGGCTTTTTTTCTTAAAAAACGACATAGTATAGTAAGGCTTTTTTTCCCTAAAAAAACGACATAGTATAGTAAGGCATTTTCCCTAAAAAAACGACATAGTATAGTAAGGCTTTTTTCTCTAAAAAAACGACATAGTATAGTAAGGCTTTTTTTCTTAAAAAAGGACATAGTATAGTAAGGCTTTTTTTCTTAAAAAAACGACAGAGTATAGTAAGGCTTTTTTTCCCTACAAAAACCACATAGTATAGTAAGGCTTTTTTTCCCCTAAAAAAACGACATAGTATAGTAAGGCTTTTTTTCCCTAAAAAAAACGACATAGTATAGTAAGGCTTTTTTTCCCTAAAAAAAAACGACATAGTATAGTAAGGCTTTTTTTCCTAAAAAACGACATAGTATAGTAAGGCTTTTTCCCTAAAAAAACGACATAGTATAGTAAGGCTTTTTTTCTTAAAAAAACGACAGAGTATAGTAAGGCTTTTTTCCCCTAAAAAAACTACATAGTATAGTAAGGCTTTTTTTCCCCTAAAAAAACGACATAGTATAGTAAGGCTTTTTTTCCCTAAAAAAAACGACATAGTATAGTAAGGCTTTTTTTCCTAAAAAACGACATAGTATAGTAAGGCTTTTTTTCCTAAAAAACGACATAGTATAGTAAGGCTTTTTCCCTAAAAAAACGACATAGTATAGTAAGGCTTTTTTTCTTAAAAAACGACATAGTATAGTAAGGCTTTTTTTCTCCTAAAAAAACGACATAGTATAGTAAGGCTTTTTTTCCCTAAAAAAACGACATAGTATAGTAAGGCTTTTTTCCCCCTAAAAAAACGACATAGTATAGTAAGGCTTTTTTTCCTAAAAAACGACATAGTATAGTAAGGCTTTTTTTCTTAAAAAACGACATAGTATAGTAAGGCTTTTTTTCTTAAAAAACGACATAGTATAGTAAGGCTTTTTTTCTTAAAAAACAACATAGTATAGTAAGGCTTTTTTTCTTAAAAAACGACATAGTATAGTAAGGCTTTTTTTCCCTAAAAAAACGACATAGTATAGTAAGGCTTTTTTTCCTAAAAAACGACATAGTATAGTAAGGCTTTTTTTCTTAAAAAACGACATAGTATAGTAAGGCTTTTTTTCTTAAAAAACGACATAGTATAGTAAGGCTTTTTTTCCCTAAAAAAACGACATAGTATAGTAAGGCTTTTTTTCCTAAAAAACGACATAGTATAGTAAGGCTTTTTTCCTAAAAAACGACATAGTATAGTAAGGCTTTTTTTCTTAAAAAACGACATAGTATAGTAAGGCTTTTTTCCTTAAAAAACGACAGAGTATAGTAAGGCTTTTTTCCCTAAAAAAAACGACATAGTATAGTAAGGCTTTTTTTCCTAAAAAACGACATAGTATAGTAAGGCTTTTTCCCTAAAAAAACGACATAGTATAGTAAGGCTTTTTTTCTTAAAAAAGGACATAGTATAGTAAGGCTTTTTTTCTTAAAAAAACGACAGAGTATAGTAAGGCTTTTTCCCTAAAAAAACGACATAGTATAGTAAGGCTTTTTTCCCCTAAAAAAACGACATAGTATAGTAAGGCTTTTTTTCCCTAAAAAAAACGACATAGTATAGTAAGGCTTTTTTTCCTAAAAAACGACATAGTATAGTAAGGCTTTTTCCCTAAAAAAACGACATAGTATAGTAAGGCTTTTTCCCTAAAAAAAAACGACATAGTATAGTAAGGCTTTTTTTCTTAAAAAACGACATAGTATAGTAAGGCTTTTTTTCCCTAAAAAAACGACATAGTATAGTAAGGCATTTTCCCTAAAAAAACGACATAGTATAGTAAGGCTTTTTTCTCTAAAAAAACGACATAGTATAGTAAGGCTTTTTTTCTTAAAAAAGGACATAGTATAGTAAGGCTTTTTTTCTTAAAAAAACGACAGAGTATAGTAAGGCTTTTTTTCCCTACAAAAACCACATAGTATAGTAAGGCTTTTTTTCCCCTAAAAAAACGACATAGTATAGTAAGGCTTTTTTTCCCTAAAAAAAACGACATAGTATAGTAAGGCTTTTTTTCCCTAAAAAAAAACGACATAGTATAGTAAGGCTTTTTTTCCTAAAAAACGACATAGTATAGTAAGGCTTTTTCCCTAAAAAAACGACATAGTATAGTAAGGCTTTTTCCCTAAAAAAACGACATAGTATAGTAAGGCTTTTTTTCCTAAAAAAACGACATAGTATAGTAAGGCTTTTTCCCTAAAAAAACGACATAGTATAGTAAGGCTTTTTTACTTAAAAAACGACATAGTATAGTAAGGCTTTTTTCCCTAAAAAAACGACATAGTATAGTAAGGCTTTTTTTCCCCTAAAAAAACGACATAGTATAGTAAGGCTTTTTTTCCCTAAAAAAAACGACATAGTATAGTAAGGCTTTTTTTCCCTAAAAAACGACATAGTATAGTAAGGCTTTTTCCCTAAAGAAACGACATAGTATAGTAATGCTTTTTCCCTAAAAAAACGACATAGTATAGTAAGGCTTTTTTTCTTAAAAAACGACATAGTATAGTAAGGCTTTTTTTCCCTAAAAAAACGACATAGTATAGTAAGGCTTTTTTTCCCTAAAAACGACATAGTATAGTAAGGCTTTTTTTCCTAAAAAACGACATAGTATAGTAAGGCTTTTTCCCTAAAAAAACGACATAGTATAGTAAGGCTTTTTTTCTTAAAAAACGACATAGTATAGTAAGGCTTTTTTCCCCTAAAAAAACGACATAGTATAGTAAGGCTTTTTTTCCTAAAAAACGACATAGTATAGTAAGGCTTTTTTTCTTAAAAAACGACATAGTATAGTAAGGCTTTTTTTCTTAAAAAACGACATAGTATAGTAAGGCTTTTTTTCCCTAAAAAAACGACATAGTATAGTAAGGCTTTTTTTCCTAAAAAACGACATAGTATAGTAAGGCTTTTTTTCTTAAAAAACGACATAGTATAGTAAGGCTTTTTTTCTTAAAAAACGACATAGTATAGTAAGGCTTTTTTTCCCTAAAAAAACGACATAGTATAGTAAGGCTTTTTTTCTTAAAAAAGGACATAGTATAGTAAGGCTTTTTTTCTTAAAAAAACGACAGAGTATAGTAAGGCTTTTTCCCTAAAAAAACGACATAGTATAGTAAGGCTTTTTTCCCCTAAAAAAACGACATAGTATAGTAAGGCTTTTTTTCCCTAAAAAAAACGACATAGTATAGTAAGGCTTTTTTTCTTAAAAAACGACATAGTATAGTAAGGCTTTTTTTCCCTAAAAAAACGACATAGTATAGTAAGGCATTTTCCCTAAAAAAACGACATAGTATAGTAAGGCTTTTTTCTCTAAAAAAACGACATAGTATAGTAAGGCTTTTTTTCTTAAAAAAGGACATAGTATAGTAAGGCTTTTTTTCTTAAAAAAACGACAGAGTATAGTAAGGCTTTTTTCCCTAAAAAAACGACATAGTATAGTAAGGCTTTTTTTCCCCTAAAAAAACGACATAGTATAGTAAGGCTTTTTTTCCCTAAAAAAAACGACATAGTATAGTAAGGCTTTTTTTCCCTAAAAAAAACGACATAGTATAGTAAGGCTTTTTTTCCTAAAAAACGACATAGTATAGTAAGGCTTTTTCCCTAAAAAAACGACATAGTATAGTAAGGCTTTTTCCCTAAAAAAACGACATAGTATAGTAAGGCTTTTTTTCCTAAAAAAACGACATAGTATAGTAAGGCTTTTTCCCTAAAAAAACGACATAGTATAGTAAGGCTTTTTTACTTAAAAAACGACATAGTATAGTAAGGCTTTTTTCCCTAAAAAAACGACATAGTATAGTAAGGCTTTTTTTCCCCTAAAAAAACGACATAGTATAGTAAGGCTTTTTTTCCCTAAAAAAAACGACATAGTATAGTAAGGCTTTTTTTCCCTAAAAAACGACATAGTATAGTAAGGCTTTTTCCCTAAAGAAACGACATAGTATAGTAATGCTTTTTCCCTAAAAAAACGACATAGTATAGTAAGGCTTTTTTTCTTAAAAAACGACATAGTATAGTAAGGCTTTTTTTCCCTAAAAAAACGACATAGTATAGTAAGGCTTTTTTTCCCTAAAAACGACATAGTATAGTAAGGCTTTTTTTCCTAAAAAACGACATAGTATAGTAAGGCTTTTTCCCTAAAAAAACGACATAGTATAGTAAGGCTTTTTTTCTTAAAAAACGACATAGTATAGTAAGGCTTTTTTTCCCTAAAAAAACGACATAGTATAGTAAGGCTTTTTTTCCTAAAAAACGACATAGTATAGTAAGGCTTTTTTTCTTAAAAAACGACATAGTATAGTAAGGCTTTTTTTCTTAAAAAACGACATAGTATAGTAAGGCTTTTTTTCCCTAAAAAAACGACATAGTATAGTAAGGCTTTTTTTCCTAAAAAACGACATAGTATAGTAAGGCTTTTTTTCTTAAAAAACGACCTAGTATAGTAAGGCTTTTTTTCTTAAAAAACGACATAGTATAGTAAGGCTTTTTTCCCCTAAAAAAACGACATAGTATAGTAAGGCTTTTTTTCCTAAAAAGCGACATAGTTTAGTAAGGCTTTTTTTCTTAAAAAACGACATAGTATAGTAAGGCTTTTTTCCTTAAAAAACGACATAGTATAGTAAGGCTTTTTTTCTTAAAAAAGGACATAGTATAGTAAGGCTTTTTTTCTTAAAAAAACGACAGAGTATAGTAAGGCTTTTTTCCCCTAAAAAAACTACATAGTATAGTAAGGCTTTTTTTCCCCTAAAAAAACGACATAGTATAGTAAGGCTTTTTTTCCCTAAAAAAAACGACATAGTATAGTAAGGCTTTTTTTCCTAAAAAACGACATAGTATAGTAAGGCTTTTTCCCTAAAAAAACGACATAGTATAGTAAGGCTTTTTTTCTTAAAAAACGACATAGTATAGTAAGGCTTTTTTTCCCTAAAAAAACGACATAGTATAGTAAGGCTTTTTTTCCCTAAAAACGACATAGTATAGTAAGGCTTTTTTTCCCCTAAAAAAACGACATAGTATAGTAAGGCTTTTTTTCCTAAAAAACGACATAGTTTAGTAAGGCTTTTTTTCTTAAAAAACAACATAGTATAGTAAGGCTTTTTTCCTTAAAAAACGACAGAGTATAGTAAGGCTTTTTTCCCTAAAAAAAACGACATAGTATAGTAAGGCTTTTTTTCCTAAAAAACGACATAGTATAGTAAGGCTTTTTCCCTAAAAAAACGACATAGTATAGTAAGGCTTTTTTTCTTAAAAAACGACATAGTATAGTAAGGCTTTTTCCCTAAAAAAACGACATAGTATAGTAAGGCTTTTTCCCTAAAAAAACGACATAGTATAGTAAGGCTTTTTTTCTTAAAAAAGGACATAGTATAGTAAGGCTTTTTTTCTTAAAAAAACGACAGAGTATAGTAAGGCTTTTTTCCCCTAAAAAAACTACATAGTATAGTAAGGCTTTTTTTCCCCTAAAAAAACGACATAGTATAGTAAGGCTTTTTTTCCCTAAAAAAAACGACATAGTATAGTAAGGCTTTTTTTCCTAAAAAACGACATAGTATAGTAAGGCTTTTTTTCCTAAAAAACGACATAGTATAGTAAGGCTTTTTCCCTAAAAAAACGACATAGTATAGTAAGGCTTTTTTTCTTAAAAAACGACATAGTATAGTAAGGCTTTTTTTCCCCTAAAAACAGACATAGTATAGTAAGGCTTTTTTTCCCTAAAAAAAACGACATAGTATAGTAAGGCTTTTTTTCCCCTAAAAAAACGACATAGTATAGTAAGGCTTTTTTTCCCTAAAAAAATTGACATAGTATAGTAAGGCTTTTTTTCCCTAAAAAAAACGACATAGTATAGTAAGGCTTTTTTTCCTAAAAAACGACATAGTATAGTAAGGCTTTTTCCCTAAAAAAACGACATAGTATAGTAAGGCTTTTTCCCTAAAAAAACGACATAGTATAGTAAGGCTTTTTTTCTTAAAAAACGACATAGTATAGTAAGGCTTTTTTCCCCTAAAAAACGACATAGTATAGTAAGGCTTTTTTTCCCTAAAAAAACGACATAGTATAGTAAGGCTTTTTTTCCTAAAAAACGACATAGTATAGTAAGGCTTTTTTTCTTAAAAAACGAAATAGTATAGTAAGGCTTTTTTTCTTAAAAAACGACATAGTATAGTAAGGCTTTTTTTCTTAAAAAACGACATAGTATAGTAAGGCTTTTTTTCCCTAAAAAACGACATAGTATAGTAAGGCTTTTTTTCCTAAAAAACGACATAGTATAGTAAGGCTTTTTCCCTAAAAAAACGACATAGTATAGTAAGGCTTTTTTTTCTTAAAAAACGACATAGTATAGTAAGGCTTTTTTTCCCTAAAAAAAAGACATAGTATAGTAAGGCTTTTTTTCCTAAAAAACGACATAGTATAGTAAGGCTTTTTTTCTTAAAAAACGACATAGTATAGTAAGGCTTTTTTCCTTAAAAAACGACAGAGTATAGTAAGGCTTTTTTCCCTAAAAAAACCGACATAGTATAGTAAGGCTTTTTCCCTAAAAAAACGACATAGTATAGTAAGGCTTTTTTTCTTAAAAAACGACATAGTATAGTAAGGCTTTTTTCCCCTAAAAAAACGACATAGTATAGTAAGGCTTTTTTCTTAAAAAACGACATAGTACAGTAAGACTTAAACTTAATCTTAGTATAGTAAGGCTTTTTTCGTAAAAAACAACATAGTATAGTAAGGCTTTTTTTCTTAAAAAACGACACAATATAGTAAGGCTTTTTTTCTCAAAAAACGACATTGTTATTTGAACCGGCAATAAATCCCAAAGAGCACTAACCTGGCGTAGCCGGCGGTCCATGGCATCCAGGTGCGGCCGGATGAGGACGGGACTGAGCCGGTCCCTCAGCAGGGATTCGGCCACTAGCGTGGACAGCTTGTATTCCTCCTTAGCCAGCAGCTGCAGTCGCAAGTGTGTCGACTTGCGTATCCTACGCAAAATCCATTCCGTTGGCTGTGGCGCTCATTTTGGGAAAAAATACGCCCGGCGAGACAAGAACAGTCTTACCTGCAACACTGCGTCAGAGGCACCAGGATAGACTTCTCGTCGTGGGAATGTTTGCCAAAGCTTCACGGAGAGGAACAAAAAAAACCTCCAAAAAGTTAATACTTTGCTAATATTGGTTGATTAACGGACTACTGCGCGAAAAGGACGCCCTCACCAAAACGGTTTGAATGACTTTTGAATGTCATTTGGAAAAAGGAATAATAAAACAATATGTTTACAAAATGGAAGTTCTCACCCCCTGCCGTTGTCCAGGTGGATGATGAAGGTCTCATTTCCAAACTTTTCAAACGTCTCGTAATGATGCCGATCCATGTTTCCTGTCGGCAAATGGGAGGCGATTTTACAAACAAGAAATACCGCGCAGAACAAATGATGTATAAAGTGTTAACTCGACATACGAGCAATTTGAGATACGAGTAAAATTTGGAGCAAATATTTCTCTTGAGATACGAGACAAATTTTGATATTTGATAAAAATTTTCCCATTAGTCAGTGTGAATGGCGGATCGATCGCTAATACGAGAGGAGTTTATACTACTTCTCATTGGCAAGTGGTCATGCGTTATCCCAGGGGTAGGCAACCTATGGCTCGGGAGCCATATGTGGCTCTTTCCATGGGTGCATATGGCTCTCAGGTAAAATATGAAAATCAATGGTAAGAGAGCCGAGTCCCGAACATACTAATAGGAGCATCATTGTGGAGTTGACACTACCTCTACCACCACTTTAATCATAATTTTGTTTTTTTTCTTACACTTCTGCATGCATGATATCATTGATACTGACATATTAGTAACATCATAAAAATGGTGTCAAACGAATTCGGAGACTTTTTATACTTAAAAGTGGTGAAAGGACAAAAAGATCACACATTTTCATGTAATTTTACTTTTCAATTCTGAGAATGGCTCTCAAGAAATAACATTAGAACATATGAATTGTTTATGGCTCTCTCCGTCAAAAAGGTTCCCGACCCCTGCGTTATCCTATTGTGAGTACATTTGTGTGCATCATTTTCTGAATATTTTGAAGGGAAGACAAAAGCAAACAACCTTCGATAGGTTGCATCTGAAAGTCAGGGTGGAGGCGGGGAAAATAAAACCAGAAGAAAGGTATCAAAATGTAAAACAAAATTAGAGTTAAGTGTAGTGCAAGGTTAGATTAAATTTATTTTTGAGTGTCTGCATCGTAATCTAAGTTCATTAAAATTTATTTATGTTATGTTACGAGCGTGTTGCCATGCATATATTTTTTTAAGAACATATTTTCTCATGAAGCACGGTGGATAAAGATTACAAATTCATCTGCCAATCAATCCCCATCTTGAACTAATCACCTAAACTGCATACCTGTCAACCTCTGCCGATAACTGCCCTTATAAATGATTATTGATTCCCCTTACAAACCCCCCAAAAACCTTACAAACACCGTACGACTCGTACGGTGTTTGTAAGGTTTTTGGGGGGTTTGTAAGGGGAATCAATAATCATTTATAAGGGCAGTTATCGGCAGAGGTTGACAGGTATGAAACTGTCACCTTCCACAATTCAAAGTGACCTACCCATAAGGAAATCAAAGATGGTCATGTCCATGATGTCCAAAAGTCTGGTTCCGCTATCGTAAGGCGGAGTCTGTTTGACCTCCTCGCAGTAGTCGGGATCGACTTCCCATCTGAGTGTCACCCAATGAAAACATTTGGTTTTTAGTCAAGTCAAGACAGCAAAATTAGAGATTCGGTTTTCTCACTCTGCCTTCTTGCGTTTGTGGTAGGAACGTCTCCAAGGATTCCTCCAGGTTTTGCGCTTGGCCAGGGCCAGATCCGGGAGGAAGGCAGCCAGGGATCCTTCGATCTGGTCGGGCTTGCCGCACAGAGCGTGCTCCGTCGAGCAGTAGTATGAACATTCCCCGTAAAAGCACACGTTATTGGCTGAGGAAAGAAGGAAAAATTTAAAAATAAGCATTCATACTAGTGGAAAAAAAAGGAAAATAGAAAAGCAAGATCAGTTTTACAGTTTTACACTCAAAGGATTGACAATTATTTGCATCCTGAGGTGATTAAAGACTGACATTGAGTGTGACTTTCTTGGTGAGTGATGCTAATGAGGAAAAAAAATGAGATCAAATATTGAAATTCTTTGAAAGGATTCCCAGCTCATCACTTTTAGAACGGCAAGATGAACGGCCCCTGCGGGGATTCAATGACGTGTATTAATTGCTGAGGCCGTGACTAAAGTCCATCTCAGGGGACCCCAAAGTTGCAAAACTCACTGCTAGCCACTTTACAATTGACCGTATTTTCCGGATCATAAGCTGCACTTTTTTTTTGTAGCATGGCTTAAAGTCACCTTATAGTCATGTGGGATTTTTATGTTTTTTCACTCTGACATTGACAGTTACTTTACATATAAAATGTGTTCTTGGTTTCAAAAAACGCCCCCCCCCCCCAAAAATGCAACGTATACTCCAGTCATTTTGCTCCTTTGTGCATTCTTTGGCTAGTGCGACTGAAAAATACAGTGATAAATGTCCACGTCATGAGTTTTGGATTATTATTATTTTTTTAAAGTGCACGATTGGTTAGCTTTGTTGACCGTGACGAACCTGGCGATATGAAGAACGTCCTCCATAGCTTTTTATCACGCGTGACGTCCCGAATCTCCTTGGTCATGTTGACGAGTCGGCCGGCCACGGGAGGGACGCGGCGAAAGTCCAGAATCCTGCAGGAAGGGAAAGCGGACACGGGATTAGTTGGGATTAACAAACTCATTCCCAAATGCACCGAGGAATAAAAAAAAAAGGGGAGGATGCTAAGCACAACTTCAAACCATTTCCCTTTTTTTGTCCAATAGTCAATCCGAATCACATGAAAAAGGAGGGCTTATTAACCTGTAATTTCAGTAATAAATCAATAGTTGCCATTGTCGGCGATAGACGTCAATTCCAGTCAAAATGCCTATGCAAACATCTACTGTCTGACTCACTGTTTCCACCAGGGGGCACCACAAGCCCATTCTTTCCAAAACTACTTAAAGGTAAACCAGCTCGCGGTTATTGTGTGGCCACAATTACACTTTTTTTTTTATCCCTCAGTCACATATGTCTATTTTTACCATCTTTTTGAGGAAATTATATTTACGCAGCCAGCCTTTACGGCTTTCTGCGGTTCTTACAAAGTAGGCTTGGACAGTTTAAATGGAAAACCAAGTTGTGCTTCAGTCATAGAGAGCAAAAAAAAAAGAAGATGCGTGCGCGCTAAATGTCCATTTGGGCCATTTGTGATCATCGGTTCGACACCGACACGTTCTGATTAACAATTGATACCCCTTGACAACTGCTAATGGACGGCGCGTGGCTAGAAGGAGTATGGAGGCCCGGAATAAAGATGGAAAAGTGATGAGAAAAGAAAAAAAATGGAATGAAATAAAGGAATGTCCATTTGAAGGGAAAGTCACAATAGAAAAAAAACAAGCAGGTTTTTCTTTTCACGCCAATTTGTCTTCAAATGGGAATGGACAAAAAAAATACACAATGATATCGGATTAAAAAACTAAACAACAAAACCTCCCCAAATATGATTTTTTTTTCAAGCAGAGGGAGAAAAAAAACAAACACCAGGTTTGAACCCTTGACCTCAGAACTGCGTGGCGGACGCGCTAACCACAGACATTTTTGCTATGTACCTATTTTCCTCCTCCAAATGACCCAACAATAAAGTTCAGCACTAGCATTCCAAACAACGAACACTCCCCCTCGCGTACTTTTCTATTTTCTTTTTATTTTTTAAAAGAATCCGCCAAATCTTGGCGTAATGAAGTCTGCCATGAACGGCGTTGACGCCAACAGAAGCGGCGGTAGTTGCGGTCGCCTCTTTAAAAAGAGGCTCTGTGCGGCGACGCCCCCACGAAGGAGCCTCGCTGCAACACCCGCGGCCGGCCAACACGGTCTAATTTCGAACAGCCAAAAAAAGGGAGGAAAAAAAACTAAAGTGCTGTTTTTGGCAAACGTGGCCTGTCTTATATATAGACCTGGCAGTGGGCCTTTCATGTCTTTGCTTTCCTCCCCTTTCCTTCCCTTCCCTTGCCTTCCCTTCCCTTCCTTTAACCCACACATATGTTGCCAGCATGCGCGTGGAAAAGAGCGCCAGATGTGTAGCAGACTGTTGACAAAAGCCGCCGCGAACGCAAAGTATGCAGAAGTGTGTCATCGGGTCCGGAGGAAGGAAACCAGAGAATTCGACATCCAATGGTTTTTGCCAAGGACAATGTGGGCAACTGCCTAGGGTGCCCTCTATTTAGCGGCGCACGAGAACCCTCCTACAAAAATATATTACCGTATTTTCCTGACTATAAGTCGCACCAGCCAAAAAATGCATAATTAAGTGGGCAACTGCCTAGAGTGCCATCTATTTGGGGGCGCAGGAGAACCCTCCTACAAAAATATATTACCGTGTTTTCCAGACTATAAGTCGCACCTGAATATAAGTCGCACCAGCCCAAAAATGCACAATTAAGTGGCTGACTGCCTAGGGTGCCATTTGGATTGGATTGGATAACTTTATTCATCCCGTATTCGGGAAATTTTGTTGTCACAGTAGCAAGAGGGTGAGGATACAGGAATAGGAAAGGCATTTTAGACATAAATAGATAGGTAATAAGTTAATAAATAAATACATGAATAAATATATAAATAAATAAGCGTGTTGCTTAGCACATATATACATACATACACATAGATGCATGCATACGGTAGGTCTTAACACTCAGCCATTTGTTTTGTTAAAGAGCCTGACAGCTGATGGGAGGAAGGATCTGCGGAAGCGCTCCTTCCTGCAATGAGGGTGCCGCAGTCTATTGCTAAAAGAGCTTTGGAGGGACTCCACAGACTCATGCAGGGGGTGGGAGGTGCTGTCCATGATGGACATCATCCTGGTCAGCATTCTCCACTCTCAAAAAATGCATAATTAATAAGGAAAAAAAACAGAAGTCGCACTGGAGTATAAGTCGCATTTTTGGGGGAAATTTAGTTGATAAAATCCAACACCAAAACATACATGCCAATTTGAAAGGCAATTTAAAATTAAAATAAAATAATAGAACAACAGCCTGAAAAAGTGTACGGTATACTAACGTTACATGACCGACATGCCTGGTAATGTCCATAACGACATAACATATTAAGAGTTATTCGGATAACAATAGCAACACAGGCCTAGAGCGCCCTCTTGTGGTTTAGTGTGAAAATAACATGTGAAATGATATAATAATGTGTTCATAATTTCACGCACCCCTGGCCAAACTATGAAAAAAACTGCGACTTATAATCCGAAAAATACGGTAGCAGTCGTTTAGACTATTACCACTCATTTCCACTTTAAGCTTTTGGCGTGGACAGTCTGGAGGAGGCGGAGACACGCCACGCGCCGGCTTTCCCGCTCCGTTACCCTCGCGACGCTCGCCGTCTCCTCGGCGAGCTTCCCTCGAGCACGAAGAGTCGAGGAGCGTGCGGCTTAACTAAATAAGGAGGACGCGGCGGCCATTGTTGTGCCGTGGGAGGCCCGCATTCAGCGGCCGTGACAAATGGCCTCCTCCAGCTGCCGTGAAGACGCTTGTTTTGCGGAAAAAATAAATTGATGGAGCCCGTGAAAGGGAAGGAGGATAAAAGCAAGCAAAAGGGGAAGACGTGAAAGGATTGAATGCCTGGAGACACTCGCTAAAAGACGGAGGACCTTGACCTTCGCCCTCCTTTCCGCTGCCAGGATCTGCATGACATCGGGAATCTTTTCTGGACGCCACGTTATGATTTACAGCGATGGGTGAGTGTGACCTTGCGGTCGACCGACTTTATTCGCCCGGATGAAAAATGTTTTTCGGGGGAACGCGTTTTATTCGGAAGTTATCCGACTTTACGGTTTATTCGGCATATTTTTGGAAGGCGGGTCACATGACACCGATTCACGATCGGATCATCAAATCCATTTCAAATGTCAACATGATCATGCAGGAGCCAAAATGGACGCCTACCGCCGCCAATGTCATTAATATTTTAAAATTAAAATACATTTGAACTGATATTTTATAACCTATTCGAAGACGACGCCCAGTTTTTGCTGAAATCTGGGACGTCTCCAGAACTCACATTAGATCACATGTGTCGAAGTGGTGGCCCGGGGGCCAAATCTGGCCCACCGCATCATTTTGTGTGGCCCGGGAAAGTAAATCATGTGTTTTGACTATCTGTTTTAGGATCAAATTAAAATGAAGAGTATAGATGTATATTGAATTTCCCCCTTTTAAATCAATAGTTGTCATTTTTGAATCATTTTTTCTGTGTTTTTAGTTCAAAAATCATTTTGTAAAATCTAATTTTTTTTTTTAAAGCTAAAATAAACAGTTTTAGATCTATAAAAAACTGAATATTCAGGGCTTTTAATCCAGTTCTTTTAATCCATTTAAAAAAAAATCTAAATATTATATCTAAAATGGTCCAGCCAAAGTAAAATTAAGAGTATAAATGTATATTACATTTCCTGATTTTCCCCCTTTTAAATCAATAATTGTAATTTCTTTAATCATTTTTTTCTGTGTTTTTAGTTCAAAAATCATTTTGTAAAATCTAAAAATATATAAAAAAAGCTAAAATAAACATTGTTTTAGATCTATAAAAAACTGAATATTCAGGGTTTTTAATCCAGTTCTTTTCATCATTTATAAAAACAAATCTAAATATTATATCTAAAATGGTCCGGCCCACGTGAAATCAAGTTGACGTGAAAGCGGCCCGCGAACCAACCCGAGTCCGACACCCTTGCATTAGATGTTTGTTCGACTTCCGATCCAATATATATATGACGTTTCCGCTTTTATTGCGCAAAAATGTGGATGACATGAAGGTCAGGTCAAATGTCCCTTCTTTGAAAGGACAGAATGTCCTCATGTATGTCCTGCTGATTTTACTCGGGCTCTGATTGCTAATCAGTGCCTCCTCATGTCATCTCATTAAGAGCCTAGCGAGGAAAAAAAATAAAAACGCAAAACCCTTGAGGTGAAGGGCACCTTTGCCTTTAGCTTATGACCCATTATTTTATTATTTTACGTAAAGACGAGGACGCTCATGTAAAAAAAAATGTTTTCAGCTGTTTCACGTTGCTGCTTGAATAGCATAAATTAATTAAAACACCGTTTCACTGTCAAAAGTGGTGTTGTTTTTTTCGTTCAGGAAAAAAAACGATTCATGTTCGTCGTTCGCAATCTGTGCTTCAAAATTTGACGTCTAATTTGAGTCGACAAATACGCAAAATTGTTTGTGGAAGCTCAAGCCACCTTTTTTCATATACTTTTATAGCAACCAAATATTCATTCATTTATTATCTGTACCACTTATTCTCAGGGGTGCTGGAGCCTATCCCAGCCAACTACGTAAAATATGTTTTCGCTAACAACCGTCTTAGATGCTTTTAACGTTGAGATTGATTTATTTAATAAGAGCGTACATATTAATGAACATATTAGTGAACATATATATGTAAATATATAATAGTTTTGTTCAAATTTTGGAAAACCAAGATGGATGTACTATTTTTAACCCCTTAAATACTTTTTCCGAAGTATCGGATCTGGACTCGGCAACAGCAAATATCGGACAAAACGGCTAGGCTAACACACTAAAATACGACAACAAATATCGGACAATCATTGGACAAAATGGCTAAGCTAACACGCTAAAATACGAAAAAAAAAGACCACGAAGAAGTGATGCTAACCCAGACATGGCCAAACTACGGCCCGCGGGCCATATCCGGCCCGTCAGGCTTTTTAATCCGGCCCGCCGACGTTGTCCAAATTATAGTAAAAATCAATGACCTCATTCATTTCCATTTCCCCTGCAATACCCTCGTTTCCCCGGTACATGGCGCACTAACTCCAGATTTTGATGCACTGGCAAAAAAAGGAGAACAACAACACAGTTCCCACTGAAATGAGTGTCTCTACTGTGTTAAAAATAGCAACTTGCACATGTACGCACAGCAGCAGTACAGTAGCTTAATTAACATGGCGCTCATCACTCTCAATTTAAAGACTGCTTTCTTTCGTTGAATAATAATATGTTCTTAATGTTGAAAGTAAATTTGAAAATACATTTTCACCTTCAATTGTGTCTTTTTTCTTATATTTCAATCCCCAGGTTTGATCAATTACATTGCGTGTCCAAATGCTCCTGGCCCGGCCCCTCTGTCAAATTTTAGTATACATTCTGGTCCGCAAGTCAAAAAGTTTGCCCACCCCTGTGCTAACACAACCCCATTTCCCATAATTCCCAGAAGTTACAGGCAAAAAGGTGGTCTTACCTGTCCAGGTGAAAAGCAGCAATCTCTGCATTGTGCCTCTCAAAGTCGGAGAAATAGAAGAAGTCCGGCGGCGTCTCCTGATCGCGAGTCTGTCTGAAGGAACACAGAAGAAGAAGCGACGCCGGCGTGAGCGAAAAGAACCAGCCTGCATCGACAAAGTCAGCGCTAACGACACAAGGACATTTCAAGGACGACGTCTTCCTCGCTAAGCGTGCGTTTCTTCTCCCGCTGCGTATTTACTTCCAGCCGACGACTCTGATCCTACCGTCAAAAAAAAACTGCTTCCTGCACACATTGCGCTTTAAAAGCTCTTCCAAGAAGCTAAAGAGCCTCTTTAAGACTTAAAAAGGCAGCAGTGATGGAAGCGAAGCCAGGTTGGAGCAAAATGGGGAAGATTTCAACACGGCTATTTCAACTATTTTTCCCTTCACTTGTCGTGTTTTTTCTCTCGTTTTTTTTTATTGAGCAACGTCTTTCCCAGAATCAACAATTGCACAGATTTGGCTGACAGCTTCTGTCTTTTCGTCTTCTGTTTGCTGGAGGAGGATGAGAGAAGGAGGACATCTGACAGTCATTAACTACCCCCGAGAGTTCGGGAACCCCGTGAAAAGCCGTCAAGTTTGTACTCCGCTTTGGATTTTGCTACTCTTTTACACACACGATAGTTTAAACTAACAAGAAAATGTGGTTTATTCATACCGTAAAAGTGTTTTCAGTGATCCGGGTGAGAGATAAATGGTTCTCCGGCGATGAGCTGCTTGAGACGTATTGTCAATTATTCTGATCAATAATAGAATTTGGACAATACGGCCAGAGGCAACAAAATAATAAATAAATCGGAGAAAATGTTGGTGTGAACAGACATTCTCAAACAACGGTGTCTATGTCTATTGTCAATTAAATATAGATAAACTGGATGGTGGGCTATGCTTTATTCTGATCAATAATGGAATTTAGACAATATGGCCAGAGGCAAAAAAAAAATAAACGGGAGAAAATGTTGTTATGAACAGACATTCTCAAACAACGGTTTCTAAGACTATTGTCAATTAATGCTGGATTAACTGGATGGCGAGCTACGCTTTATTCTGATCAATAATGGAATTTAGACAATACAGCCAGAGGCAACAAAAAAATAAATAAATCGGAGAAAATGTTGTTGTGAACAGACATTCTCAAACAACGGTGTCTATGTTCTTGTCCGATGTTATGATGAGGGCGAAGGGAAACATACATAAATCCGTGACCGCATAGTAAAGTCTGGGCTCCAAAAATGTTTGAGTACTCGGTTTGCGACGAGGCGAGGGAAAATGGAAAGGAAAGTTACATCTTCTCTTAAGTTGGTCAGGACCGCTTTGCTTTAAAATAGTGGAGCTTTAACATGAACTGGTTCCGTGTGACTAAAATGCAATTGACTCTTCTATTCATTCCAAGACAAAAATCGTCTTGTCCAACACTACCAGGAACAATTCTAAGTCTCGAATACTTAGATCGGATCGTGACATCACTAAGTAGAACAGTAATAATTTATGCAATGAGCAATTTTCCCTTCCGAAACAATTTTGGCGGGCACAAAAATCCCATATTTTCCGTCACAACACGGCGCCGCTATACCGCTACGTCGGCCGCAACATCATCAATGACAGTAGGTGAGACACAGTGGGCCTAGCATGCCCTGAATCACCCCCGCGGGCCAACTGTAAACACATAGTTCACACTGGTATGGCAGACACTTTCTTGGCTGTGCTTCCGAGGTTCACGGCGCCTCACGGCAGCCAATGGAAGGGTGTGTGTGTGTGTGTGTAGAGTGTGTGTGTGTGTTGGGGTCAAACAGCAAACACGCCGCAGTGTGAAAATCTAAAGGTGAATGAAAGCACAGCATGAGAAGAAATACACAGAGTTCAGTACTGATATTACGGATCTCGCAACAGCAGGAAGGAGAGAACATGAGATTTTTTATTTTTTTTAGCTCCATGTCCAATAATGTTGGCACATGAATCGATATCAATGTCAGGATTTTATGTGCGTACTAATATTAGGTAGAGCTGCACAATTACGTGGGATCAATGCAGTTTTTTTTATAGTAATGGACTCATTAGGGTCAGTTATTATGTAGTAGCCATGACAAAACTTTATTTAAATTCAAATAGGACGCGATATGATAGGCTTTAATTCTGATTGTTTCGCAATATGGCCGTGCAACAATTATCGAAACGCGGGTTACGAAATCAAGCTGTAACTATAAAAGAGGAAAAACAACATTTAAAAAAAAAACTCAAACTAGTATAAGAAGTGCAACACTATTTTTTGCAACATTCTTTCAAACAAATGTGTCTTTCGTAAAAGCAAATAAATAAGTTCATAATTAAATAAATAAGTGAAATAAATAAGCAGTTGCTGAAATATATATATACACATACATATATATCTATATATCTATATATATACATATATATACATACATATATACACATATACATACATATACATATATATATATATATATATATACACATACATATATACACATATACATACATATACATATATATACATACATATACATATATACACACATATATACACATATACATATATGTACATATATACACACATATACATATATGTACATATATATACATATACATATGTACATGTACATATAAATATACATACATACACAGATGTACATGTATACATAATGTATACATGATCAATAAAATCGTAATAAAAAAGAAAAACACCAGCGGCACCAAAACCAAAACACGATCAAAGTACAAAACTCGATTTAGAAAAACACACATACACACTCACACTTACACACACGGACAGGTTAGCTTTAAATGCATTGGGGGGGCGAAGATAGCGGTGCATCGTCAACGTGGCGATGAGGAGGCGGAGCGTTGTTTTATCTCCAGCCGTGCCGGTGTGCCGACTGACCTTTTAAGCAATGACATTTGATAAAGTGACTAAAACGCCTCTCACCCGGCGCCAAAGACGGGATTCGCCTCGGCGTCCCGCCGTACGAGCGGC
Organism: Stigmatopora argus; assembly: GCF_051989625.1. NCBI lineage: Eukaryota > Metazoa > Chordata > Actinopteri > Syngnathiformes > Syngnathidae > Stigmatopora > Stigmatopora argus. The sequence goes on along the minus strand of NC_135404.1, from coordinate 14,650,799 downwards.
TATTTAGCGCCGTAATTTAATGTCTGCGTTGCAGACTCGGTGCCCAAATGGGAAGGCGTGGTGACGGGCTATTGTGTTTTGAGTAAGTGCTCTGCATATGGTCCACATGACATTTGGTTTATGCGAGCGGGGGAGGATGCAAAAAGGAACCGGGAGAGAAAAGGTGGAATGATGGAAAGGATGTTTGACAGTGGGAGAAAGGTAATGTGTCATGGCTGCCAAGGGAGACCAGAAAAAGGGCTAATAAAATACAATTTGCTTTGGTTTTTGGGATTAGCTATTTTGTTTAAAAAGAAAAAAATTGACTGAATTATGTGGTTGAAGGGTTTCCAAACTGGTCCTCAAAATATAACGTAGATTTTTAAAAAAAAACATCGGTTATGTAATTATTCAATGGAGGCCATTTAAAATAATGTGTTTTTTTTTTATCAAAACAAGATTATTTTTTTAAATAAAAGATGCATACATATACAAGCCAAAAAGGCTATGATAGAATTCGGCTTTAGTTGATTTAATTCTGTTTTACACACAAAAATAAACACATAGAAATATTATTGTTATGATGGGGTTTACATTCTTTACTATTGTAAAGATATATTTTTGGGGAGATACACAAACACTACATTACATGCAAATTATTGTTATGATGGAGTTCACATTCTTTAATAATATAAAGATATATTTTGTTTGGAGATATGCAAACACTGTACATTACGTACAAAAGATTTCATTGGGTGTAAATCTCTATAAAATATATATTTGCTTTAAAAAAAACTAATTTTGTTGCCATTCTTTCCCTTTTTGGTGCATGATCAGAAAATAGAGCAGACTAAAATATGGAACAACTTGAATTGAATACGACGGCCATGTATTTTGCAGCGTTGCGGTGCTACGCGGTGGGATTTAACACTCCAAAAAAAAGCTCCTTTGCCTAAGCGAGAAAATGCTTGAACGAGAGTTAAGATTTCATGCTCTTTGGTGATAGTGTATTAATACAAGACAAGCACACAAATCATGGATGGAATCCTTCCTGGAGCACAATACTACCGCTGCGGGTTGTGGAAATAACCTTGACAGTGGCATCCAGGTGAGTATGTTTGTCAGATTTTCAGTGTCAGGCTGTCATAGCTCCCCGGGCGCTATGCTGCTCTACTCTGCTCTTCCTCCTTCTCCTCCTCCTCATCCTCCTCTTCCTCCCACTCCTTACTCTATTAGCCCTTCAGGTCCAGAGGCCGCTATATAGAGAGACAGCTGTTTCCTTGCAGAAAGCAAAGCACTCACTCACAGAAGATTCAAGAGCCAGTCCAATGTCGCAGTGAGGTCCAAACGATACGGACCTTTTGGCGCTTTGGTATGAAAATTGTTTGAATTCAGTAGAACTGCTATTGAAGAAAGAATTTTAAAAAATATCTATATTTACACCTGCCCTGTATGGTTTGGACTCACTTTTGTACCTACTACAGTCGTACCTCGACATAGGAGCAATTTGAGATAAGAGTAAAATTTCGGGGAAATATTTTTTCTTGAGATAAAAGACAAATTTTGATATACGACGCGAGAGGCTGCTCATAAGAACATCATGGCCACGGTCTTTCCGGTCGCAACTCTCTCGTGTAAAGTCTCTCTACGACGAGCACTGGGCGGAGCGTTGCATTTTTTTCAATGTTTTTCTTTTCCCGTTAGTCAGTGCGAATGGCGGAGCTTGTTCGCTAATACGAGAGGAGTATATACTACTTCTCGTTGGCAAGCAGTCGTGCGTTCTCCTATGGTGAGGACATTTGTGTGCATCATTTTGGGAATATTTTGAAGGGAAGACAAAAGCAAACAACCCTCGATAGGTTGCATCTGAAAGTCAGGGTGGAGGCGGGGCCAATAGAGCCAACCCGGGAGAAGAAACGTGTCAAAATTTCAAACAAAATTAGAATTAAATTGAGTGTAAGGCTAGATTAAACTTACTTGAGTGTGTCTGCATTGGAATCCAAGTTCATTTAAATTTATTTATGTTATGTTACGAGCGTGTTGACAGGCAAAAAGCTTTAAATCTCATTGTACTTGTATAATGACAACAAAAGCATTCAATTCAATTCAATGTTTAGAGTTTTGACTCAAAACCCAAGACCGTAATGGCAATATGAAAATAAACTGCATCAAACCATAAAATACACGGTTTAATTTGGAACGGAATAAATCCTGTTATGAAGTTTCCTAGTGCGAATACTCCCCAAGAACAGCCGCAAAAAAAGTGGTTTGACATGGGTATAATATTGCTTGGATGCAATGAAAGCGGATAATGGGCTTTATTATTTTCCAACATTACCTCAATTTTCTCTGCTGTAGCTTTGTATTCCCCAAAAAATAAAAAATAAAATGGCAGGATCTCAAACGTCACCGTTGGAAGGAATAAACAATATCAATATAATGAATTATGCAGTAGCGTCTTTGAAAAGAGACTACATCCTGTTTAAGTTTAGCCCCTGTCTCCCGAGGGGCCAAGCGCATGCATAAATGCAGACATCCTGCCTAAACACCCTCCGAACACAAGCAAAAATGTGACTTTATTATTCCGCCACTTCAAAGAGGACAAAGTGCTTCAAAAAGAACAGCCGGGAATCAAAGTAACTCAGAAAAGCACTTCGGTTTTGCTGCGTTTTTCTTTTTTTTTTTGGGTCGTCGAGCGATGGATTTCCGTAGAAAAATCAATGTAATGATGAAGGCTAGAAGGACGAGGGGAGTCGCGACACAATCTGGCGAGTATGAGCAGATAGGCCACACCCCCCATGAATTTTGGCGCCGCAGGGAAAATGGTTGAGTTGAATTCTCTGCCAAAAAATTAAATTGTGGGCTAATTTTACATAACAGAATCTGTCAAATTATCAACATGAAACTAATTTTATCATGAAATTATGCGATTTAAGTGATATTAGGAGCAGTAAAATTGGAAAATGTCATTTTTTTTGTTACGTGGATCGGAAGCTGACAGTTAAACCAGAATATACACACAAAAGTACTTTTGGCATAATATTCTGTAATTTATGTACTATTAAAATTAAAATAAATCATAAAATGACGAGATTAAAATTGGTTCAATACTTTTTTTGTACTTTACAAGAACCGGATATTTTTCAGGGTGGCGTATTTGACGTCTTGGCGACATAATGGTCGGCGAGAGTAGCGCTCTGAACGCGGCATTAGCGCTTCGGCGTGTGGTGAGACGCCATAAAGGGAGGGATGCGAATGGGGGAGGAGGGGGAGGACTCCGCAAGAAGGATGCTCAAGTCGATTGTTAATGAGAGGCTTTTTTAGACGGGGGACAGCATTACGGCGTACATCATTTATCTCCGTCTAAATGGATTTGTATTGTCATTGTGTGCATTAATCCCTGACGGAGAGGCGTGTGCGTGTAAACCCACACGGCGACGCATCAGGAGCTCTCGGTCATGCCATCCTGTAAATACCCGCCGCAGATAACGGGCCTTAAAGATGAAGCCATCATGGCGACATAATCTGATAAAGATACAGTGACAGCTCGCGTCTCCGTTTCTGCGCATTAGCGCGGACTTTCACGCCACTTGCCATCTTCAGCCCGCTTCTTTCTTCTCTATTTTTACATACGCGCACATGCGGATAGACATTTCTGTCGACGCCAATCTAAACTTAAATGCTTGCCAAAAACTCCTAGGATTGACAAAATCGCGGCCAATGGGAGTGAAGCGCCAGGGAAGCCTTTGAAACAGCAATTAATTTTGAGTTTGATTTATTTAATAAGGGACAGCACATATTAATGAACATATTTATATTCAAGTTAATGAACATATATATGAAAATATGTAAGATTTTGACCGAGGGCTAATTTCCATCTTTAATCCCTTGTGTAGGTTGAAGATAAACAATGACACATACCAAAAACACAAAATACACACATAGCACAGTTTTAGACAGCGTTGTAATCGCAATTTTGGTCGTCTAACAGCCAGGCTTTAAGATGATTGGCCAATAGGTTCAGAGACGGGAGTTGAGGGATGCTAATTGGTATTAAGATCCAGGTACGAAGGTGCTTTGGCTGAAGGGAACTACACAGTCACCTCTAGAGCCAGCCCTTGTTGACCGGTTGGAATTTTACGTCTACAACTGTCTATAGCAGTGAAATAATTAAGGATGGCTAATAAAAAAATACATATACAGTACTATACTCTACTTTTATTTACGCTAGTGCAACAAACTTTGCAGAACAAGGAGAAAATTGGCCAAGAGGTTCAGAGACGGGAGTTGACAGATGCTAATTGGTATTGAAATCCAGGTACAAAGGTGCTTTGGCTGAAGGGAACTACACAGTCACCTCTAGAGCCAGCCCTTGTTGACCGGTTGGAATTTTACATCTACAAGCAGTGAAAGAATTAAGGATGGCTAATAAAAAAATACATATACAGTACTATACTCTACTTTAATTTACGCTAGTGCAACAAACTTTGCAGAACAAGGAGAAAATTTCCAGCAAGTGAAAAAAATAGTCAAGAAAATCCCAACCAACAGAGCTCAGTTCATCCCATTGGACAATTTTTTTCAATCTAATTTTACTTACAAGAACCAAATATTTCAACACAATTGGCCTGCAAAATTATTTTGGTAATTGCACCGCCTGTTTGACCCCAACTAAGCTTTGAGCATCCGTCCAAGTGCCGATAAAAGGCGGGAGGCAATCATGGCAGGTATCGACGGCGCTTAAAAGACGCGAGTAGGAGGAAGAACCTCAGTTTAGAAGGACGGTTGAAAAGCGCTCGCGACTCGAGATGAGACAAACACCCAACATTGATTGGAAAGCGATCCCTTGACAGAAAGGTAAACATGAATCACCGAATTCCCCGAATGAGCTGTAAGCGAGTGTCTGCTGCTTTTCTAATCCCCGATTCAAAAGCAGAGGTGGATTACACACCCGTGCGCTTCTCCGAGTGGGTGGCGGGATAATGAATTCCACCCCAATCTTTGCCGTACACCCAGCTTTCAAAACGGATCCCGTCAACCATGCCACCGGTGAGCTCACCAGCGAAGCCTGCATCTTGACCCATTCATCGCATTACGTTGCGTCACTCTATTTAAGGAGTGCGCGGGAAAAGGAATGAGCATTCGGGGGTGCCGTCGAAATATGATGTGTCTGTAAATGTATCTATTTTTTCTGGGATTGCGATATAGTGAGAGGAGAAAGTGTTTATGCATTTTTCTTTGATTGAATACAGCAATGCTCTGACATACGAGTGCCCTGACATCCGAGGAATTTGAGGTACGAGTAAAATTACGAGCCAATATTTCCCTTGCGATAAGTGACAAATTTTGAGCAAATATTTACCTTGAGATACGAGACAAATTTTGAAATACGAGCATATGAGAGAGCCTGGTCTTTTTCGCCGCAACTTCCTCGTGCAAAGATCTCTGGGCGGAGCGTTGCATTTTTTCCGTGTTTTTTATCTTGGCAAATTATTATTAAGTCTACCTGCTGGTTAAACAACATTTTTGGTCACCCCAGGGAAGTCCATCATTTGCTTTCTTTGTTCCGAACTCTTAAAAATCAATTAGCATGACACTAGCTGTAGCAAATCTAATTCTTCAGTACACAAACACAGCGATTGCAAAGGAGAGTATCATTCATGAATTCATAAGCTCAAGTTCAAGTAAAATAAAATACTTTTCAGAAATCATTACGGGCAATTTACCAATGCCAATCCTTGATTTTTTAATCGCCCAATATCGGTCGGGAAGTACGGATAAAACATGAAGGCTGGCAGATGATCAAAGTTTCCCAGACTGTCAAAAACCTCAAAAACATGAGCTATCATCTTTGTTTAAAAAAGCATAATAACAGCTACTGAAAAGAAACAGTTTGATTCTACAGCTGAACAAGATTTGAGCAACCTATTGGTTATGGCCACTTTTTCTCCGATAAACCTTGACAAATACTAGCCGTTCCTGAGCAAGGTGTTTAATTTTTTCATTCCAACTCACTGCGACTTCAGTCGAAAAACAGTCCTCTAGTACATGAGAAGCTATTGACTAGGTCAGATTTGCAGCTGGGTTTGGACAAACAATGAAAAAGCAGCCCATCATGGCCATTACGTTCATTTATCCCAGCCGCTAATTGCTGCATATTGAAAGGGTCCCCAGAGCCGGTTTATAAAAATAGCCTCTGTTCACAGTGGCCATTTTTACAGGACGATTACAGGACATGCTTGGCTAAGACCGATTGTTGTGGCCTTTCCACAGCTATCGTTGTGTTCCACTTCGCGTCGATTCGTGGACCACAAAAACCCTGTTTGGACCAAAATGTAAATTTGTTGATTTTTATGACAAAACTGAGAAAGCGACATCCATTCAAACAGGGTTTTCAAGACCGGCATTAAACTAAATCGATGACTAAACCGGAGTCTGAAGGTAGGAGGGGCTAAGTTAAGTCAAATTGTGATAAGTCAAAAGAATATATTTAATCGATACTCAATCATAATTACAACAAAATCACACGAGTGTGAAATTAAAAGTAGTTATTGTCAATATCAACTGACTCAGTCATTATTTTCACAAATGGATACTATTCATCGGCGCCAATGTTTTGTTTTCTTGTAATATCGATCAATTTGAAATACAGAAAATATCTATCAATACTACACCTCAGTGGCGGGCCGTCAGGGCCTTCAAGGCCTTCTCTGCTGGTTTAAAGCCATTTTCAAGACGGACTTTTCAAGAGAAAAAAGCTGGACATCATTAAGAAAGGTCGAACAACTCCAAAGCAAGCAAATCTGTCACAACCGGCAACGAACATTTTCAGCACTAAATCGAATAAAAACGTATGCCAGAAATACAACAGGACAGCCTCTACTTTCAGCATTAGCTTCGATGGCAATAGAAAAGAAGGAAGAAAGAAGGATGGATATTGTGTACAGTTAAAAAGGATTTTTGGTGAGTAAAATATGGCTATATTCCTAAATGATATGTTAATTGTATGAGGTTATTATTGATTATTTTTATGTGTCGCAGCTGTAGATGCAGTAGAGGTTTTATAGCCATAAAATAGTTTTTGAGGGTTGGATTGAAGGCATCGCTAGAAAATCCACGGACCTCCGCTGCTGCACCTAAACTCTTATTCCTCTTAAAATGGTTGTAAAACACCACCCCTTCCCTCACGACATTTAACAATTATAAAAACTGTTTAATTGTGACAAGGACCACTTATAACGTAATCACAAGAGATGTGATAAATTATTCCTAATTGCACTGAACTCTAAATACCGACATAGTAACAGCAAAAAGTCAAGTCCACAAGATAAACCGATAAGACGGAAAATAACGCCAACTATCCACGACGATGCTTTACCGATCCTAAAGCCAATTCACTAAAACGAGGAAGACGGTAACGCCAGTCTAGAGGTCCGTCCACCTCCGAGCGATTTCCGTTTCCGCGCGAGAGACGCTTACGAGTGCCGCCAGTGTAACTAAATCCAGAGCAGCCGCCGCTCTGTCACGGCCCATCTTTCTTTGAGTTGATGCCCGCAGCCCGCGGCGCCGGAGTGCGGCGGGAGGGTTGCCAGCGCGGCTCGCTATTGACAGTGCACATGCATCATCTCGCTGGACCTTTAGCGGGTCACTTAACATTATTTCCTCGCGAGATGCGCCAGCCTTCTGATGTACGTCGACCATGCAAAGCACATTAAGAGCACCTGCAGGATGTCTAAATATGACGTCCTTGGATACCATTCTAGTTATCCAGTAAAAAAAGACCCACTTGACTATAAGCCACTCCCATCCGATTTTTTTATTCGCATATAAGGTACACTGGATTACAACTGCACTAGATTGATTAATTTACATTTCAAAAACCTGAAACCATTCTTTTACAAATGTGATATCACTTAAATGTTCAGAAATTAAGAGGACTATAATAAACTAGTACTAAGTATCAAAGTATCTAAATATACCAGCTTGGCCCGAATATAAGATGTTTTTTTTCATTGAAATATGACTGAAAAAGTGTAGGTGGTCTTAAAATCAGAGGTTATTGCAATTGTGTTGTTTTAGTACAGTAGATTGGTTCATTTACATTTCAAAGACCTGAAATCATTATTTTGTCATATAATAAACTAGTACTTTGATACTAATACAATTTTCAAATGGATAATAGTCAAAAGATTCTATTTTAGATACTACATGGTGAAAAAGGCTATTTTTATGATTTTTTTAAGTCAGTCTCATTGACATTCAGAAATTCAACTAAATTAGAAGACTTTTTAGTTTCCAATCCTGACAATCCTGACTAGATGCCACACCCATTCAATTTTTTTAACAGCATATAAGACAGATATAAGAAACTAGTACAGTAATCCCTGAAATATCGCGGACACTGGACCCATAGCCACAAGAAGACAAAGGACTTGGACTAAAACTACCATTTTTTTACATCAAGTGGAGAGGAATTATTTTGACTGAGTACAGTATTTATCATAGTTAAATTTTAAAATATATACATTATATTTAGATATTACAGTCTTTTGACACTCTTATAGTTGTAATAGTTAATAAATATACACTGATAATTGTACTTGTATTTCTGTATAGGCGCAACAACATGTATTGTGGTAGTTATAATGGGGGTGATCCTACTTCACTATTTTTGATACTACATGATAACTTTTTTAATGAACTCTTTCAGCGTCATTGACCCCCTCCAAAAAATTAAACTAACTAATTTTAGTATTAGATGTCTATCGCTATCAATGACACTCAGTGACTTAATACTTAAAAATACATTTTAAAAATCAACAAGCCCCATTCCTGGTCACATGATCCGAAACATCTCCAACCAATACAAAAATAATAATGATTCCAATTCCATGATTTCTTTGGCTGGCTAATGCTTTGAGGGAAAAAAAAATAAAAATCAGTCGCCAGCCAATTGCAAAAAGAGAAGCGAACGAAATCCAAGGCTAATCTCTCATGAAGAGGAGCATAACCAAACATGCTAAACGTACCCCAAAAATTGCCTTTCAAGCAGTTCCAGCCGCAAATAAAACCAGAGGAGTTTCCGGATTGAAAACAAGGGAAGCAAAAAACTAATTGGCTTTTTCTTCCCACTACCTCTCTGAAAAACAATTAGCGCTAATTATCAGGCTCCCTCACTCAGCTCTCTAAGCACGTTCGTCTGGTCTATTGGCTTCCTCGCCGGAGCGTTTTTCTGCAGTTCGCGGCCTGCTTGCGGGCGGGAGGATGGCGCTAGGATGGCGTGGGGGGATGGCGTTGCCGTCGCCCAGCCTGATGGGAAAGTTCCGTCCCGTTCCATTATTCATGTCCACGCCGATCGGCGCGGGTTTCCATCTTCCTTCCCCCCAAATCCCTCTCATTCGCACTCTTGCTCCCTCGGAGAGCGATGGATTTATTAGTAGGTTCGGTATTATCGAGCCCGCCTCGCACATATAAATGCTCGAGTCCTGCCGGCAGCGTGGCGAGGAGGGCAGGACGGTAGTAGAGCGGCGTCTTTTGGGAATAACGAGTCACCTAATTGCCATTACACGGGTCACTCTCGCAAAAAAAAAACAAGTTCATTTGGTAGGACATTGCATTGAAACAGCCACTATAAAAAGTCTACACACCCTTATTGTACTGTCCAACTCAATTTATGCTATTTCTAGTAGTACCGTATTTTGCTGTTTAATATACCCCCCATTCAGTATACCTGGGTATATTAAACGACAGGGGTATATTAAATGGCGCACAAACGGGAAGGTACGATCCACTACGCACTCTTTATGCCATGACGGGGTGCATCAACGTTTTGCAGACTAAAACTACTTACTGCTCAGGTTAAAACTACTTACTGCTAAATAAAGTCTGACTTGGAATTTTAATGAACTTAAGTATCTATTATTATGCCCCCATGAACATCATACAAATCTTGCCAAAAAAGCGGAGTTGCCGTTTAATATACTCGGGTATATTAAACGGCAGGGGTTTATTAAATGGCAAAATATGGTAACAACTGGCAATGTCTCGATCTGATACTCAATTTGAGCACCGATATGACTAATTTAGCTTTTTGCTGTAAATCAAATCAATAGGCAAATATATCGTAACTGATCTATGATGCTGTAATCCTTGAGAACCGAACATTTCTTGACTTTATTATAAATAGATATGATTGTCATTAACTGGTTGCATTTTATTTTAACTGGTCTAAAAATACGGGCATCACTTCGACAATTTGAGAAAAATCTGATTGTAATCGGAAATAATCTGATTAGATTAAATTACTTGATTCATTCCGTATTCGGGAAATTTCATTGTCACCGCAGCAAGAGGGTGAGAATACAGACACAGCAAAATACATTTTAGACATAAATAAATAGGTCATAAATATATAAATAAATAAGCGTATTGCTGAAAATGTCAAAAATGTAAAAACAAAGTATTTGGTAGACCAGTGTACGGATACGTGACATGAAATGCAGCCATACTATACTGTATATATTAGCTATTTTTTTTAAATTATATACTATGGCCTAGATGTATTTTACATGACAATGGTTTAAATATGGCGTACTATTGTTTAAGAGGTGAGTGAAGTAGCTCAGTATGTTTTATATGTTTGGCCCTGAGGAAGTAAGTTGTAAAATGGAGACTCCCTGTGGTGCCTTTCCCTTTCGAGCCTTTTCCTCAACTTTAGATTGAAGCTAAAATGTACCCTGCTTGCAGAAATTCGTATAATTGCCATGAAAACAACTTTTCCCTGCAGATGATCTCAGCTTGTGAGCTTAATTGCATCAAGTGGTTTCTTTTCTTTGAAGCAGTGTCACTTTTTTAAAACTATATTCTTGCCAGTAGCGTATGAATAACCTTTTTGGAATCAAAGTATCGCGAATACCGGCTTGGCCTGAATATAAGACGATGTTTTTTTTCATTGAAATACGACTGAAAAAGTGTGGGTGGTCTTAAAATCAGAAGTTATTGCAATTTTGTTGTTTTATTACAGTAGATTGGTTCATTTAAATTTCAAAAACCTGAAGTCATTCTTTTATAAATGAGATTTCACTGAAAGGTTCAGAAATTAAGATGACTATAATAAACTAGTACTTTGATACTAATACAATTTTCAAATGGATAATAGTCAAAAGATTCTATTTTAGATAATACATGATGAAAAAATGGATATTTTTATGAATTTTTTAAGTCAGTCTCATTGACCTTCAAAAATTAAACTGAATTAGAAGACTTTTTAGTTTCCAATCCTGACCAATGTGAATGTGACAGACAGTTTTTCATCATTTGAATGAGGCAAAATAACATGTTTTTCTCTCAAATATATTAATAGAATCACTTGTTTCAGATGTACCGTCATTATTTTATGTCTAAAAATTGAATTTGGTGTTCAAAAAGTCTTTTTTCAAAACTTGAGTCTTGAAAGAGTGGGTCGTCATATATTCGGGCCAATACAGTCATATGGCCAATGACGGAGGGTCGCGCAGCTTGGGAGGGGGGGGGCTCGCCCAACTTGCTTTTAACACAGGTAAGCAACTGCCAATAAGTGCCGCCTCGGGTTAAGCTAGTTAACAAGCATAAAGTGACCACAGTCGTTTAAAAACGCATTTACAGGCCGGATCTAATTGAGAAAAAATGCTTTTGCTGGAAAATAGATGCGATGAAATTGCATTACAAGAATGTAATCGAGTAATCACGCGGCGTGAGTGGCAACGATGTGACTTAATGGGAGCGTGATGTCATTTATAGTGAAAGATGAGACTTTGGGAAAACTGCTGATGGCTATGTTTACTATCCGTCACCGACGAGGCTTTTCCTGTCCAATCCGGTCAGCGCTCGCGTAAATTACGCTTCGCAATTATAGAGGCCTCCATTAGAACCATTATTCTACCCTTTCGCGATCATTTAAGCCCAGTATTTTGTCTCAAAGTACTCCTCTATGCAGGGATTTATAAAAATAGGCCACCTCAAATAATTAAGATCATTTCCCATAAATGTGGTCTTTTCTTTTTAAATTAGGGGGCATTATTGGCTGCTCGCATGTTCACAAATGAGCTGTTGAGAGTCCAAGTCAATTAAGCTGTTCGATAGATGACTAAGTACAGTATTAAATTAACAAAGTAAAGTCTTGTTGTCAACCGCATGAATTGCTGGTGATAAACTCAATTAACAATACAGACTTTAAGTCAATGAATATTAACTTAAAGACGACTGAACAGAATGGTTGATGGTTGTTAAACATGTTTCTTTATTGCTATGGAAATGTTATGCTTATTAATTTAGGGGGAACAAGGTTTTTGGCTCGTTTTATACTATGACTTTAAAACAGGATTTTGTTAAAAAAATAACAGGCCGGTCTGACCAAGTTTCAATTGAATAATCGACGGATGGATTGGATGCCGTCACTAACAGCCAATGAGTTACTATTTAAAAAACAAATAAAAACAGGATTTTGTTTAAAAAAATAACAGGCCGGTATGACCAAGTTTCAATCCAAAAATCGAGGGAAAATGGATTGGACGGCGTCAATGTCAGTCAACGAGTTACTAAAAAAAAAATTTAAACAGGATTTTGTTAAAAAAATAACAGGCTGGTGTGACCAAGTTTCAAACGAATAATTGAGTGATGGATTGGACGCTGTCAATAACAGCCAATGAGTTACTATTAAAAAAATAATAATAATTTTGGTCAAAATAATGGGCCTGACTTTTGATCTGTATTGGGTAAAGATGCTTGGTAGATGCCTTGAGTATTCTTTCGAGACGCAACTCTTCTTCTCTTTTTAGTCTTTGATGTTGGCTACATTAGTGACAGGAGAGTAATCAAAGGCGGGCACCATTAATGCCCCGCCGGCCATTTCCTGTGCCCTCGCCGTAAAGGCCCATGGGGCACGGCTACGCTTCCACCGAGAGTACACGACGGGGATCATAGCTAATGGATTCTCCTAATTTCCTCCGGATTTGGACTTGAAAGGAAGAAAAAAAATATATCAAGATGACGATGATAGTAAATGGATTTGTTAATAGTGCATCATTAGCGTCAAAAGGGCTTTCTGTTAATAACCAGGGAGTCGCATATGTTTATTTCCGCAAAGTAGTCCATGCCAGCCGGCGGCGGACTGCTTCTTCTTAACGGGGAAAGCTCAAATTGGGATAAAGGTAAAAAGGGTGCAGGTTTTTTGGGAGCAGCTCCATCTTTGAGCCTTCTGTTCTGGCATAAATAGTTAATTACCGTATGGAAGCAAAGGGTAAAAAAGGAACAAAAAAAATCAGCTTAATATGACTTGAGAGGTTTTGCTGACTAGAAAATTAATTTAAATTTGGATTGGTAAAGTCTTTCATTAGTTTTTGTTTATATATATTTATATATACACATACATGTACATATATATACACACACATATATATACATATGTATATATGTATATACATATATATACATATGTATATATATATACATATATATACATATGTATATATATATACATATATATGTATATATGTGTATATATATATACATGTGTATATATATGTGTGTGTATATATAGTCATGTATATATATATACACATGTGTATATATATGTGTGTATATATATACATGTATATATATATGTGTGTGTATATATACATGTATATATGTGTGTATATATATATATATATATATATATATATATACCTACACACGTGTATATATATATATATATATTTGTGTGTATATATATATATATATATACATACATACACACGTGTATATATATATGTGTATATTATACATATATATGTATATATATATATATATACACATGTATATATATATATACACACACATACATATATACACATGCATACATATTTACATAAATATACACACATGTATACATATATATACACATGCATACATATTTACATAAATATACACACATATACATAAATATACACACACAATGTATGTGTATATGCTATATATGTGTGTATATGTGTATATACACATACATACATATATACATAAATATACACATACATATATACATAAATATACACACACATACACATAAATATAGACACAATGCATGTGTATATGCTATATATATATGTGCATATACACATACACACACACACACGTACGCATACGTATACACGTATACGTATACATATACAGCTGGGATAGGCTCCACGGAAGCAGTGATGCTAACCCAACACATTTCCCATAATGCTTTGGGCTACGGACAAAAAGGTGTGTGAAGGTTCACCAGACCTGGTTTGCATTCACATAAATTCACCAAAAAGGTGCGCACTACCAACTTTTTGGGTTTAGTTTGAAAACGCCCTGAAACATTTTGAGTGACTACCACCCTGCCGGGCCTCCCTATTTCACTGCACTTGGGCCCAATGTGGGAAACAAGCACGCATGCACCAATGGATTTTGAGACATTTTGATAAAAGGATGCAATAAGAAAGGGGCGGACTCATCAAGGCGTGGTCAACTCGCCGAGTGCGGTCGGGCCGTGTTTGGAAAATTGTTAGGCGGGGTGCAAAAACTCGGCTACTTGATCACCAGACAGGAAACAGACCTCGCCTGTGGCCTGGAAAGCAAAACGAGATGCGAGGAGCACCAAAAAACAAAAAAAGGCGGATGTAAAAAGGGATGGCGAGATGGCGAGAGACGAAAATAAACTCCCCAAAAGCCGCAAGAAACGAATCAGGCAGGGACGGCATGGCGTTTAAAATATAATGAGTTGTTTTGTCGCGTAAAATGGTTGTGTCTTTTTGTATTTTGAACGTCCCAAGCGCGAGAGAAAAGCCCGTGGATGGGATGGCGAGCACAATGCAAAGCTGAACTTGTTAAACATTTATAACGGACTGTCTGGAAGACTTTTTACAAGCGGAGAAAAGCCATTTTGAGAGAAGAGCGACGATTTACGAGAGATCTTTCGAGTTGGGAAAATGCGGATGGAGGACAAAAGTCTGCCCTGACGATGACAGTAGCATTGTGGAATATTAAGCATTAGCATTGGTCACCAAAAAAAATGGAAGGAACTCTACAAAAAAATGAAATCAAGTGGTTATTTATCATTAAAGTTGCAAGTCAGTTGTAAAGTCAACAGCTATTAAAATGTTGATTTTTTTTCTACATGAACGTATTAAAAACTTTTGGTTTAGCTATTGGTATTCGGTTTTTTTTACTGTTTCTTACAGCCATTAACAGTTATAGTTATCAAATCTATGTTATTTTATATATTTTATTTTATTTGACCAGCGTAGGCGTCCAATCCATTTGGACAATTGACTAATTACCGTAAAACGAAGAGAAAACGACCCGTCGAGATTGTCTTTTCTATTTATTTATTGCATAAAATCATTGATTACTTAAGTATATCCTCAAAAGCAGACGGACTGGAATCGAGTGCTAAACAGGGAGGAAATAAGACAAAAATCCCTAAAATTTAGAACCAAAAATAAAGATAAGACATAACATAACTCACTAAATTGGAGAATTAAAAAATTAGCCAATCTAATTTTCCACACAAATTTACGCTAAATAAAGCGACCACCAACAGTCACCCTTTCAATTGCCCCCCAAAAAATCCAAAAAATCAAAAGTACCTATCCAAAACTCCATCATTCATGTTTACTGCTGAAATAACTATATTTATACGTCATCATGTGACCTATAAACGTCTGAGTCTTGGGAACGAAACGAGCAAATGCTACAAATCTATACTTAGCGGCCAATGATCGCGGTTATCTGTCCAACTGGACAAAATCCCCAAAACAGCAAAAAAAAAAGGTCGTCGACTCAAAGGTGAATGCCCTCAACTCTTGCCTATTTTTTTTGCGTTTTTTTTTGCATTTAGACTCCAAAGCTCATATTTGTATAAGCGGCGCAGAGCGGACAAATATGATCCCGCACGCCGAGTTAACCGGCATCACGTCGCGGGGGAAAAAGAGAATGCCCCAACTTGCCGCCCGCTTAATCCGCGCCACTTTGCCAAGCGGCTTTTTCCTTTTTCCACCGCAGGCCGAACAATGCTAAAGTGACTTTTTCCTCTTTTTTTGCCAACAACAAATCATAATCCTTTGGTGAGCCTCAACATATGGTCTTTTCTTGATCTTTTCTTTATCCGATGACATTAATAAGCAGACAGACCGCAGGGTTGCTATATAGGAAGACTATAAACTCTGCATTTTATTTTAATTTTTTTATGTGGACATTTTTAGATGGCATTTTATAGCCGTGCTAGTTAAAATGCAAAATTATCCCTGTCGGTCACGGGGAAAGGAATTATACAGTTGCAAAAGCAAAGTATGCCATTGCTGATTTTTGGGAAAAGTTACAAATACGAGTCAACATTCGACCAATAGTAGACAATGAGTGGACATAGACACAATTCTAGTAGTGACTTGTTGGTTCCGCCCCGCACTTAAACCGGATTGAACAGGTATCGACGTCAAGGCCAGCCAATAAATGAGTTATCTATATGTTCATTAACGTAAATATGTATTTGGTCATTAATATGTACTGCCACTTTATTAAATAAATTGAACGGAAATAGCGTTTCTTAGCAGAAACGTATGGATAACTTACTGGGATACAAAGTATCGCGATATATCTATTTATTTATACAATGTCACATTTTTATTCATAACCACGGTTACTGGATGCACAAGAACTTGCAATGTTTTCTTTGAAAAATCAATAATAATAAGAAAGGATCGATCTATGTGACATTATATGGATGGTCACATTTTCAGGAGGACTTTTTTCTATTTAATAAAATACCAAGAACAAATAAAATAACAATAGTAACAACAGGCTAAATCAAGGGTGTCAGACTTGGGTTGGTTCGCGGGCCGCTTTAACGTCAACTTGATTTCACGTGGGCCGGACCATTTTAGATATATTTTTTATAAATTGATTAAATGGACTGGATTGAAAGCTCTGAATATTCAGTTTTTTATAGATCTAATACAATGTTTCTTTGAGCTTTTTTTTATATATTTTTAGATTTTACAAAATGATTTTTGAACTAAAAACACAGAAAAAATGGATTAAAAAATGACAATTATTGATTTAAAAGGGGGAAAATCAGGAAATTCAATATACATCTATACTCTTCATTTTAATTTGTTCCTAAAACAGAAAGTCGCTACTTATGATTTACTTTCCCGGGCCACACAAAATGATGTGGCAGGCCAGATTTGGCCCCTGGGCCGCCACTTTGACACACGTGGGCTAAATAGTGTTTTTTTTCTGAAAACTATACCAGAAAAAAACAACTTAATAGACTAAAGTCGCATTTGGCTATCAGCCGTGTGCAAACAATGAAAAAAGTGCGATTTATAATCTGGAAAATGCAGTCTGTTGTTAAGCCTAGGTTAATTTTTTTTTGCGACATGACGATAGAAGAGACGACTTCAAGTTTGACGGAACGTGGGCTCTCTCAAAGAATCAAAATGGAGACAGAAAATAACATTGCCGTGCTCTCATGCGATTTGTGATGTAAGCCGGCCATTCAAGTCCAGACTCGTGTCGTGGGTGGCCTTTGAAAATGTCCTCATCTGAAGCACCGTTGCATCACTTGTTTTGTCTGCGCAACCTTTATTCTTTCCGCGGGAAGAAGAAGCCGACGCAAATAGAGCGCTCTACTTCAATCGAGTCCGCGGTGGTGCCGAACAGATGCTGTTGACACTTCGGGGAGAGTCGAGTTAGGCCGAGTGTCCAGATGCTAAGAGGTGAGGCTAGATGTGTTAAGACCCTCCCAAAAAAAGCGCTTAAAGATATCCAATTAAAGTTGACAATCACGGCTGTTCGCCGCCAAGACCGAACGGGCTCCTGGCTAATGACCCCCCTCACAAAAGCTACTTTTCCTGTCACGAACAGCAACGTCTAAAAAAGGGAGCCGACAAAAGAGCGAAGATCACAGCGTAAACCTTGGAGCTCAGTACACGGCACCCCGCTATAAAATGCGGTATAATTGTGTAAAGCCGAGGCAGCGTGGCCCTGGGATATTGGATAAAAGATACTGTCTTTTGTTATAAGCGGTGGTTGTTCTTCAATATGCTCTTAGATGGCGTAAAGCACGTGTCAAAGGTATCAAAATTTAAAACAAAATTAGAATTTACTTAAGTGTAAAGTTAGATGAAATTTATTTTTGAGTGTGTCTGAATCGTAATCCAAGTTCATTTAAATTTGTTTATGTTATGTTACAAGCGCGTTGCCTTGCAAAAAGTCTCTCCGTCTAATTTTAATACTATTAAACCCATTTTAGTACTATTAAACCACTAGTTATTTGTTACTTTGTTAATAGATGGCAAATTAGAACAAATAAAAATGTTTTTCCAATCCAATATCCTGTTTCTGGTGTTTTTTTCAGATGGTTGGAACAAATTAATTAGTTTTTAGTTCTTTCCTATGGGAAACGTTCATTTGAGTTACGAGTAAATCAACATACGAGCTCAGTCCCGGAACGAATTAAGTTCGTATCTCGAGTTACCACTGTATTTCCCCTTAGAGGAGACGTCCACATTTATGACACCACCATTTCTTCGAGGGAACCCGCCGACGATCCCATTTGGCATCGGTGCGGCATCTATTCAATTGAACGGACCACACAAATAACACGACTTCCATTGCAGGATTAAATCCAGGAGGACAAAAGAGAAATGGCCGATTCTGCGAGCGCAACCAGCGCTTAAGTGGAAAAGCCGCCTTGATTGACAGCTCTCCCAAAGCCAAGAGACAAGTAGACAGATGTTGGAAAAGCTAACTCTTCCCACGCAAACGCACAAGATGAAATGAATTTTGGGAGCGCCTGTAATTAAGATGAATGGACGATATTCCCTCGTGAGCTGTAGATTGAAGAAGACGATTTGGGGCGGCTTTTAGGTAATTGAAAACGCTTACGGAGTGAAAAGACCGACGTTTGAACACGTGATGGGAAATCGTGCGTCGTTTTTTAAACGATCCGAATCATTTTGAGTGGGAATCGAATTGTATCGGACGTTTCTGCTGCTTTCTTTCGCCAAAACTATTTATGGATTATTGCTTTCTTCCATTTTCTATTGGCAATCAAAAATCCAATTCTCACATTTAAATAATAGTAATGACTTTGCTTAAGTCGTACTAACTGAATAAGAATATTTTAAAAAAATGGGTTTTCCTAGAAATGATGGGTTTTAACTACACGATCAAAAAACGCGTTCCCGATTTACGAATTGAAAGAATCTCGCCGAGGCTTTGATATGTACATAGGGGGTGGGTTTGTCGTTTTTGCCGTCTTATCGCTCATTTAACGGAAGAATTAACGCTGATAACAATTACCTGTAGGGGGCATTTGAGCGATAATATCGTCAAGGCATTCCTGCGCCGCACATAATAAATATTTATGTGTGTGTATGTATGCATCTTGCATATTTTCAACTACACTAATGAACTGTATGAAAAGTGTGTTCAAAATAGGTAAAGAATTTAAATTATAGTAATATTTCAGTCGGGTGAGTGGTTTTGGTTGTCGGGCTTGCAGTTCTGGGGTCGATGGTTCGATCCCAGGTTGGTCCTCATTGTGTGGCATGTGCATTTTATGTTATTAAATTGATTGTTTTTATTGTCATTATACAAGTATAATAAGATTTAAAGTTATGGCCAATTATTATGTCGAGTACTTATTTATTGCCGATTATTTTTTAATTTTTTTAAATGTATTGTTATTTAATTGTTTGTTTGTCGTTGTTAATTGTGCACTTTAAATTTCATTATATTTGGATAATGACAATAAAAGCTTTCAATGTTCTGCCCAGGCTTGCGTGGGTTTTCTCCGGGTACCCCAGTTCCCTCCCAAATCCCACAAAAATGCAGAGCAGGGTGGTTGAACGCGCTAAATTACCCTTAGCTATGATTGGTTGTCCTTTGACCCGCCCAACCTGGAACCCGTAGTTAGCTGAGAAAGACTCCGGCACCTCCCGCGACCCTTGTGAGGGTAAGCGGGTAAGAAAATGAATGAATATTTTTTTTCCTGTGTTTGGTTTACAGAGTGTAAAACTAAGTAGACCTGCTTGACACTTAACGATTGAGCTTCTAAAGCGTCAACGTGGGCCAAACATTTCCGATTTCCGGTTATCTACATGAATCATTATGGCCGCAGATTACTGTAGATGGCGTTGAGCCATCGGGACATTAACAGATTATTACCACAGACTTGTTTACGGGCGGGCGGGCTGTAGACGACTTCGACTCTATAAGCTTCTTGGGGGAATTTATAGAACGCGGTCAGCCACTCTTGTCTCGTATGTTTTTTTTAAATCATATTCACTAATGCGAGAAGTATTATAGCAATGAAGGATAAATTCATGGGAATTTCGTTCCTGCAAAAACGCCATTAGTATTCAACGAACGCAGTACTACGGTAGCTCTTTTACGTGTACTGGTACGTCACAAAAAATTCAAAGTCAAAGTAGTTATTATACAGAAAAGGTAGAAATCAAATAAATTGTTAAAAAAGACCTCATAGCGTGTTTAAAACGTTTTTTCAAGCTATTTTTTATGTTTGTCAAGAGTTTACCATTATTCATATTATTATTGTTATCATCATTATTATATAGCGCACGATCAGCAACTGTTGTCTTTTGTGTTTTTAAATGATTTTCACTAATGCGAGAAGTTTTATAGCGATGAAGGATCAATTAATGGGAAGTTCATTCCTGCAAAAACACCGTTAGTATTCAACGAACATTTGCGATGTATAGTATTACGGTACCTCTTTTACGTGTACTGGTACGTCACAAAAAATTCCAAGTCCAAGTACCTATTATACAGAAGAGGTAGCAATAAAATTAATTGTTCCGAAAGCCCTTATAGCCTGCTTAAAAGCTCAAAAAGTAAAATTCCGTTTTTTTTCCAAGCTATTCTTTACACGTTTGTCAATAGATTATCGACCCCGACGAGCCGCCGTGACGCATCCCCCGCCAACAATGACTCACGGTCCCCGATCCGGCACAATTATGGATCCGTCCAAGGGGGAGGTCCAACCGACGAGCCCGGCGAGGACGCTCCCATTGATTCGGATGAGACCGAGCCGGCCGTCTGATTGGCACGGCGTACAATTAAGTGGGAGCAGGAAGAAGCTAAAGACCATCATTACGTCAATCATCGATCGTCCCCCCGCCTCCTTTCGTCAATCATCCGCACTCATCGTCTAATGGGCTTTGTGAGCTCCCACACTATCCCCGCTGTAAATATATCAATCATTTCTCCTGAAATAACATCGGCACAAAGCCATAACGATGCCGAGAGAAAGACCTGAAAAAAATCTAAACTCCTTCAAGTCAGTTTTACAAGTCCAATTTCGAGCACAATGCACGCTATTTTTTGATCTCTTGGTTTTTAACGGTGATAATCACTCTTCATGTTCTGAGAAAAATCGAAACAGAAGATTCGACGAGTTTCACAAAGACGATAATTTGGAAAAGATTGTGGGAGAGTGAAATGCAGATTATTTCTATCTGGATTCGGGGTTCGGGGGACTTTATCCACGGCAACAATGCACTCATAAACAAACAAACAAATTTAAATGAACTTGGATGAATATATACAGACACACTCAAACATACGTTTAATGTAACTTTATACAAAACTGAATTCTAATTATGTTTTATTTATTTTTTACCTTCGTTCTGGGCGGGTTAGCTGTTTGCCACGCCTCCACCCTCACATTCGCTATCGATGGGCTGTTTGCTGTTGCATTCCCTTCAAAATATTCCCAAAATGATACACACAAATGTCCTCACAATACGATAACGCACGACCACTTGCCAACGAGAAGTAGTCTTGAATGAGCGATCGCGGGAGCTAACAGGCTAAGGAAGGAATAACAGCCTACCCACGTATTGATTGTGGGTAATGAAGTTTTATTCTGAGAAAGGGTGCCATTGGCTATCGGTGTTGCGTGCACGAGTATACTTCATTACCCAGAAAGCCCTCTTTTTGCCCGCGCATGCGCGTTGTGCGTTTCCTGGTCGAAACTCGTCTGAATAAATCGTTCAGTCCTCGTAGATATAGTAGTTATACACGAAAGAGATGCAGCAAAAAAAGACAGTGCGCTACAATGATATACAGTCTCTCATGTCATGGCCACCTGGCTTGGTCGCATCTCGAAATTTTGATCGTATCTAGGGCGAATTATTCGATCTAAATTTTCATCGTACCTTGAGCGTGTCTTAGGTAGAGCTGATCGTAGGTCGAGGTACCACTGTATTAGCAGTCGACGATTAAGTTTTCGTCTGCTAGCGGTGACCTAGACGATCCGGATTAGAGCGGAAATTGGTAAAACAAGATATAAAAACGTATTTAAAAGTTGTTCTAGGACGTGCACAATTCGAAATGATAAAAAAAATGTATAAAATACAGGGAAAACTTAAAGGTTGACAAGTATGCTACTTTTCCAGTAAAAAACACGTTCGCTTCTGGCATCCAGTGCTGCAGATAAATGGCTATTACGTAAGAACATTTACAAATAGTAGATCGACGGTTGCGCCAGCTCCATAAGTTTGGAAATGCTCTTTCAAGCGTTCAAAGGTTGTATTTAGGGTAAAGATTGATGGGTTGTTTGAGACCCAACTGGTTATAGACCTTATGGTAAACAAGAAAAGCACTCTTAATTAAGATTGGTCACTGCAAAATATGTTTTTAGAGTTTGAGGCGGTGTCCCTCAAAAACATCATGTCTTGGGAAAATTTGCAAAATATAAAATGTCATTAGACGGGTTACTAAACGTTGGCACTTGTGTGGGAAAACCACGGCGCAGACGCCGTGTCATGGGGTGGAGTCATTCCTGACCTCATCAGCCAGAGAGCAGACCTCCACCAAAACCAGTCCTAATTTCAACCATATAAAGTCATCTACTTCCACATTGTACCACTTTTAGCTCATGACTAAAAACACAGGTCACAAAAACAACAACCACTCGATGCACTAAAAACTGGCCTGGACTGACTTTAAAAAAAAATCCTATTTCAGACATTTTCTTTTTGCCAATAAGATAATTTTCACGACAACATTAAATGAATCCTTCCTAATCCATGTGTATGTATGTATACGTATATTTATATATATATATATATATATATATATATATAAATAATATATACATATATATACACATATAAATACATATATACACATACATACACATATATATATATATATATATATACATACATATACAGACATACATATATATACATATACATACATACATACATACATATATATATACACATATACATATATACATACATATACATATACATATATATATATATATATATATACATACATATACATACACACATATATATACATATACATACACATACATACATACATATATATATACACATATATACATATACACACACACATATATATATATATATATATATTCATCAACAGGCTTATTTATTATTTTATATATTTACTTATTTATTACCTATTTATGTCTAAAATGTATTTTGCTGTGTCTGTATTCTCACCCTCTTGCTACTGTGACAGTGAAATTTCCCGACTACGGGATGAATAAAGTTATCCAATCCAGTCCAATAATTCCCCTCCCACAAAATGACTCGAGTAGATT
This sequence comes from Stigmatopora argus, assembly GCF_051989625.1. Taxonomy (NCBI): domain Eukaryota; kingdom Metazoa; phylum Chordata; class Actinopteri; order Syngnathiformes; family Syngnathidae; genus Stigmatopora; species Stigmatopora argus. Next base: position 14,627,164 of record NC_135404.1, on the reverse strand, counting down.
ATTGTTTGTCCTCCGACTGAAACCAACCAACAAACAAACAGCCAACCCGGACCCACATAAAACTAATTCCAGTGAAAAGCACCCCGTTAAAAAAACCGCAAAGCAAACACAGCCAGTGTCAACATACGTGGCGATTCCCAAACGAGCGTTCCAAAGGTAAAAAAAAACAAGCGCATTGTTGGAGCGAGCTGTTTTCCACAGATATGAACGCTCAGATCAATAGAACGGCCCAAACCCCATTTGCACGCCTCGTCGACTTCCCGGCCGATGGGCGTGTTCGATGCCTCTGTTCCTGCGACACGGCGAATCAAAGATGTCGTCGAGCGAGGACGAATGGAAGCGAGGCGGGCGGCTGCTACGCTTGGGATGGAAATAGCGAGTACGCAAATCCGACCAGACTCGGATGGCGGTCCGAATCAGCGTGGATCGCCCCGATTCATTCATTCAAGTCAAGCGCATCCAGGCGGGATTGGCAATCCTGGGATTGCCGCTTCCTTCCTTCCCGTCTGGCCGCTTTGCGTCTTTCGGATAGCCGAACGTCACGCGGCTCAGACAAACACAATTGTTGGACAACAGATTTGCGTTTCCAAAGAAAAACAGGTGCGAGATTGACTAGCAAAACAAAGTCCAGCTGGTGGACAAAAGCTTCATGAAAACTTATTGTTGACGCTTGAATAGCCCAACGGCAGGTGGTGTACAAACTAGGGAATGCGGGTAAACTCCCGCCCACAATAGATGATCAAAATACCACAAAATATGGCCCGCAGAGGAAGCTTAAGTTCAGCCTACACCTCAATTCTCAGCATTTACACTAAATTTGGATTAAACTCTGCGTTAGCTGAGGGCTGAAAACCTGACACGCTGAAAGAAATGTGGAAAACAAGAATAAAATGATATTATTTCAAATGGGCTTATATTTTTAAAATAGGATAGGACAACTTTTGAAAACAGTCTGCAATAAATATGACGAACGAAGTGAATAAACTCCAACTAAACTGGGTTCCAAATTTTAAAAATGAGTTTTTCAACTGCGCTCAGTTGCGCTTCCAAAAAAGCCAAAGGAAGCACATGCAAAGCATCTTGGGTACGCCACATAAGAGCATCTCCATCACACATACCGTATTTTATCGCATATAAGCCACCTCCGTGTCTAAGTCATACCCTTAAAATTGCCTTAAATTAGTTGAATTTGACAATTTCTCGCATATGAGCCACCTCTGGTTATAACCCCTACCCTTAAAATTGTTGAATGTGACAATTTCTCGTATATAGGCCACTTCTGTGTATAAACCATAGCCTTAAAATTGCCTTAAAATAGTTGAATTTGACAATTTCTCACATATAAGCCACCTCCGTGTATAAGCCCTACCCTTAAAATGGTTGAATTTGACAATTTCTCACATATAAGCCGCCCCTTGATTCACAATTTTCACCTTCATATTCATGGTTTTAATAGGGATGTATTACTTTGAAGGGAAAATCTTTAGAAAAATCATCACCCGTGGTATTTCTGAGATACTGTATGAATCGATTGCTGGATTTCACATTATTTGGGTTAATATCATAAAGAAATTAAATTCATAAAGGACGTCACGTGATCAGTACAACCAGGAAGATGGCGGCGCCCTGAGCAAATGAGTTTTTTCACGTTTTATGCAAGATACGGTTTATTTTTTTCTTGAATTTCATTCATAGACGTCAAAATACATTTCATTTAGCGTTTTATCTGTTTATCTTTTCTCTATTTTGAAATAAATGACCGTCTCGTCCGCATTGTCTTGCATTATTTGGTCTTTGTCACCTTGCAGTTTCGTCCATGTCCAATTTGTGCGAACTCTGATCTCCGAATAGAGCTGACTCAGACCTTCTTTTTTTTCGCACTTCTACTCGAGTGGAGCCTTTGGTTTGCATTTGCGGCTTCTCTTCGGGTTCAAATTCCAGGCACCGCAAAGCAATAATCCCCCGGATTTGGACTCTCCGCCGCCTTCCCGAGGAATCCTCTCACCTCGCACCTTTCTCATCTCCCAGCCCCGTCAAGTATGATTTCTATTTTTTTTTTTTTTTGCACCGCACCCGTTTAAGTGCCACACGACCGCGGCGGTAATTCCAAGGGTCTGAAAATAGCCTCCGCATGCTATCGAGCGCAAGCTTAAGATCCCTCTAGCCAAACATCAGGCCTTTTTTTGGGATGCCATTAACCCACAATTAAATTACAATCATCATAACAATTGACGTTTAAATCCCTTAAATTGAGCAGGGATTAGGAACAAAGATGACTTCTCCCGGGACGCCTTATCGGCTAATTGCGACAAAGTGAATTCTTCAAACTTTCCGATTTGTGTGTGTGCTTTATTTAGCTCAATAATTTAAATCATCGGGTTGCGCAAGTGCAATTTGGCAAAAAAGTAAACAATAAGGACGTCCCTGATTGATTAGGTTATCGGACCCAATTTTTTTGAAGACTGGAATCGGGAAAATTTGAGTTTTCAGGATGTTTTTTTTTGTTGCTGTTAATTTTTTGTATATAGTTTTGAAGTTTTAACTCGTTGAACGTTTAGATTAAATTAGATTAGAATTGTATTTCATCCCGTATTCGGGAAATTTCTTGGTTGCAGTAGCAAGACAGTAGCAAACAAAGACACAGAAGACATTGTAGAACTAGTTTTAAAAAAATGTTTCAACGGGAGTTCGGCAAATTAATTCTGGGTGGGGCATACCAATTAGGGATGTTCCCAATTTGATCACGTAATTTTTTGAAGATAGCAATTAGGTGAAAAAGATTGACTTTTTATTTTTTTTAATTCAAGGGCTAAAAAGCAACAAAATAAAACTAGTACAAGGATATCGTCAAAAAAGTATCTTTTTTACTACGCAATTTTTTTGAAATTTGGAATCGGATGCAAAAAGATCGTGTTTTATCTTTTTTTTTTCAAATATCTAAAAGGCAACAAAATAAAACTACTACAAGGATATCGTCGAAAATATATCTTTTTTACTACGCAAATTTTTTGAAATTGGGAATCGGGTGCAAAAAGAACGTGTTTTATATATATTTTTCAAATATCTAAAAGGCAACAAAATAAAACTAATACAAGGATATCGTCAAAAAAGTATCTTTTTTACTACGCAAATTTTTAGAAATTTGGAATCGGATGCAAAAAGATCATGTTTTATCATTTTTTTTTCAAATATCTAAAAGGCAACAAAATAAAACTAGTACAAGGATATCGTCAAAAAAGTATCTTCGTTACTACGCAATTTTGGAATCGGTCGGAAAAACATCGTGTTTTTTAAATTTTTTAACATATCGGACATATATATATATACATAGGGCGTACGTTTACTATAAATAGTCGGACAAAAATATTGTTACATTTTGTAATAAATTCATGACCGATGGATGCGCAGATTCTTAAAATAAATAAATACATCAGATTACCCGGACTCGAACTCGGGTGCAAAAAATACATCAAGACAACTCTCGCAAATAAAATATTCATTTCATCCCCACATTTCCCCAAAGCAAAAGCACCGATGAACTCATCGAGAATGCCGATTAATCCACGATAAATAAAAATGTGAAACCCCAGCAAATAAGGCACGATTAGCGTTATGAGCAACGAGGCTAGTGCTGGGCTTTCAACTCCGGCTGGGCGCTAAGCCAATAAGTCCACTTATTATATGGTATTAGTGCTAAAAAGCAGCTGTTAAATTGTCCATCACGGGCAGATTGCGAGATCATTTCTTTCAGCGGCCGTTTCATTGACTTTACGAGTCCATCCGAGCCAATCGCGGCGGCGTGCGAGAAGCTCTTTAAAAGGCGTGCGGAGAGAGAACGACTCTCTTTTTTAGCCAACATGTTCATCATCTTAATTCTGCTTCGTCTGGGAATTTTTATAGAATCGCGTACTTAAAGTGAGCAGGCGGAAGCGAGCTTTTTTCTTTTTTTGATATGACAGCAAAATAGGCCAAAAATGCCTGAATGCGAGCAAGTATTAAGTGTATGGAATGCTTGCTATGGATCCAAGATGGCGGTTTTGAGATAAAAATGCCTGAATGCGAGCAAGTATTAAGTGTATGGATCCAAAATGGCGGTTTTCAGTAATGACAGCAAGGTTTTAAATGGGTTTGAATGCTGGCGGTATTTTGGGGGGAAGTTTGTCCTTATTAGTGTAAATTTTTAAATTTAAGCTTCTTGTGCGGGCCATGTCCAATGTCCAATCATATTTTGGTCATTGCTTTTGCGTAAAATATCGGCATAAAAATGGCATTTCGCATTCACACTTTTTGGTTCTGATGGCTTTTCTTTTTAACTGGTAACACCGAACATAATTATTAGTGATTCCAAAAATATTTATGGATTTCTGTTAAAAAAAATAATAATAATGTAAAAACCTGTGAATTTAAGATTCTTGTGCGAGCAATATTCAATGATATTTTTGGCATTCCGACATAGCATAAAAATTGCCTTTCAGATTCACACTTGTTGGATATAGGTTCCCTTTTTTTTAAAGAATAAATGGTAACACCGAACACAATAATTAGTGATGGCAAAAAAATGACAAATTTATGGTTTTCTGTAAAAAAAATAAAATAAAAAAATGTAAAAACCTGAATTTAAGATTCTTGTGCGAGCAATATTCAATGATATTTTTGTCATTGCGACATTTTAGCATAAAAATGGCCTTTCACATTCACACTTATTGGCAATAGGTTCTAAATTAAATGGTAATTCCGAACATAATATTTAGTGATTGCAAAAATGTGGTTTCTGTAAAAAAATGTAATAACATCTGTCTACTTTGAAAGAAACAATGGCAACAATATTCACCGTAAAAAGTGGCGCAAAAAACATCGACCATGGGCTATAAAACGCTTTTTGATACACCAACAAATCTAATCAATAGCAATAAAAAAATAGAATTTTCCTACTTCATGGGCTTGAAGAGAGCCTGTCCGTAGTTCTGAAAGGTCATGATGAGCTTGAGCTGCGTGCCTCCGGATTTCATCGCTGTTGTAGCAAAACAAACCAAAAAAAAAAAACAACAACAATCAATAACCTGTTCATATCATGTCAAACGAGTTCATTTTTCTCTATTTAGCTTGTCAGAACATCCCCAAATTTGAAGTGACAGTCGCGAAACGTCTCTCATTATCCTTTAATGGTGCTTCAATGAAGGATTTCAATGGAATCTCATGTTTTTATATTATTTTGCCAAAACAGGTGAGGAGAATTGGACTGCGTTAACTCCGTTAAGCCGCATATCATCATCCAAAGCGTTTGCTAAAAAGCTTAAAGCTGCAGAAAATGAAACAAGGCATACTAAACCTATTAAGTAGGATAAGAATACCTCTGCATTAGGCCTGCCTGATGTTTCATTCATTTACGTTCGCAATTCACTCATTCACAAAGCAGAAGGAAAGCATGTTCATGTCAAAAAATGCCTCCAGTCGAACTTTCACATTTTTATGAACTTCCCCAAAAAATTTAATGACAAAAAAATTTCCCCCAGAAAAAAAAATCTGCAATGTCGTGATTTTGCGATATTTGAGGGATTACTGTACTTGTATAATGATAATAAATGCATTCAATTCAAAGAACAAAATGATAATAATAATAAAAATACACGATATAAATATTAACTTTTACACTAGTGAAATAAATTTAAGCAGAAAACAGAAAATATCCAACGAAAAAGTCATTTCTAAAGCAAGTTTCTAATTTTGACTTTTTTGTTGGATATTTTCTGTTTGAAGAAGGTTTGCAGCCTTTCCGCCATGGTCGCTGACAAAAAAGAACTTGTTGGCGTGTATACATAATACACGCAACGCAAGCCATGCTATCCTTAAGTTGAGATAATAACATGCTGCTCTTGGCTTGTGTTGCTGTTTTGCCCCGAGCTTGTGTCACGGCTCTATAATTACTGAGTCACCATATATTTAAGTGGAAAGCATGTGTGTGTGTGCGCCTTCCTCAATCCAGCCAGCCAAAGAGTTGGAAAGCAAGAGGGCGGGGCAAATCACGTAACGCCAAATCCCAAATTGGGGCTGAGAAAGAAGAAAATGCTTGGTGAAATCTAGCGACGACAAAAAAATGGCAGGTAAATTGGGAGAAACCTTTCTTCGAGACAGAATCGAAGAGTTTTTAGTGACCCCGAGGCAAGGAGCGCTCTTGGAATTTGGGAAGTGGACTGAGCCAAACAGGAAGACAATCCCGAAAAAAACGGGACGTCAGGTGTCTGATTTCACGATTGTCGGCGTTCGGCTATCTGGAAAGCACCATTTTTTGTCCATCGACATTTGACTGGCGGTCAAAGTGTAGTCGTGCTCTGCAGATACTGAAATGCGGGTGGATTTTGTCTTTATGTGGGTGTTTCAGTGTCTTCCTAATGTCAGTGCGTCAAGTTTACTGTCATATACTGGTGTCCTGTTGCTCCTCCCATTTTAGGAACAGAAGCAACTGGGGATTTCATATTTTTGCATGTGACTCCAGTTCGGGTCACCCGCATATTATCCAGAAAATGTATATACATGGCAATCTGATTTTTTCCCCCTGATTTAAGCAACGCTACTCAAAATTAAAAGCGTTATTAGCAAAAACATCAGTTATGTAGCACAAAATTTGCTCACCCGATTTTGTCCCAAAAAGGTATTTAGGATGAAAAAACACAACATCACAATATGATTTATTTTCACCCAATTTGAGGAAATCTTTTCAAAATTAAAGCACTATTAGGCGGTTATTAGCAAAAACTAATTTGGAGGCAAATCAATTATGCAGCACAAAATTTGCTTACCCAATTTTGACCCCAAAAGGTATTAAGGATGGAAAAATAAAACATCTAAATATGATTTCTTTTCACCCAATTTGAGGAAAGCTATTCAAAATTAAAGGCCTATTAAAGGGTTATTAGCAAAAACTATTTTGGGGGCAAATCAGTTATGCAGCACAAAATTTGTTCGACCAATTTTGTCCCCAAAAGGTATTTAGGATGGAAAAATAGAACATCCAAATATAATTTTTCCCCCCACCGGGACTCATTCAGTACAGTACAACATGCCTATATATTTATTTATTTATTTACAACCTATTTATTTACATCTAAAATGTATTTTTCTGTGTCTGTATTCTCACCCTCTTGCTACAGTGAAATTCCCCGAACAAGGTATGAATAAAGTTATCTAATCTAACCATCTTCAGTCTATTATTTTTAAAAATAATTTCAGTTCCTCATCAAATATCGAAACCAAGACTATGTATGTTCTATTCTATACTGTTATCTACGTATTTTACCCATGACATCACATCTGATTGCTAAAAAGTGACGGTAAGGAAGCGTGACATAAAGATGCACTCTGTTCTCTAAATATTTCATTGAAAAAAAAATCATGTTAAATATTCAGGCCAATCTCGCCGTTGTTGTCTTTGCGTGCCGAGAAGAGCGTTTGAATGTCGCATGGCCCATCTGGCAATAAAATCATAGCCGTGTGATAGCTACTAATCAATTCAAGCAGGGAAAGAAAAGAAAATAAACACAGGGGGAGAAAAAAAAACATAAGGAAGGATGACATCTTCCTTGACGTGCGGCTAACAAGAAACAACAATTATCTTTCTCTCATTCCTTCATTTTATGAACCGCTTAGGGTCGCGGAGGGTGCTGGAGCACATCCCAGCTAACCATAGCCACACCCTTATTTGGTGGCCAGCCAATCGCAGGGCAGACGGACACAAACAGCCAATCAGGAATAGATAAGGACATATATGACATATTTCTTGATGTGCGGCTAACAAGAAATAACAATCGTCTTTCTCTCAATCGCTCATTTTCCGAACCGCTTAGGGTCGCGGAGGGTGCTGGAGCACATCCCAGCTAACCATGGGAACACCCTGATTTGGTGGCCGGCCAATCGCAGGGCAGAAGGAGACAAACAGCCAATCGGGAATAGATAAGGACATATATGATATCTTTCTTGACATGCGGCTACCAAGAAATAACAATTATCTTTCTCTCATTCGCTAATTTTCTGAACCGCTTAGGATCGCGGAGGGTGCTGGAGCACATCCCAGCTAACCACGGGCACACCCTGATTTGGTGGTGGTGGCCAGCCAATCGCAGATGGAGACAAACAACCAATTAGGAAGAAATAAGGACAATTTAGCATACAATTTGTCTAGCATGCATTTTTTTTGGGGTGGGCGAGGTCACCGGATAAAACCCACGCAAGCCTGGGGCGAACATGCAAACTCCACACCCTGGAACCTGCGAGGCCGATGTGCTAACCACTCTTCCACCGTTTTGGTCTTTTCATTTCTTTTGTTATAATTTTATGCCGCCAGCACCAAGTTTCTTTTTCATGAACCAATGAGAAGACGGCGAGTAACAAAGACGCCACGCCACGCCACGCCATGACTCACCCACGCTGGTGATCCTCTGGTTGACGAGATCCTTGAGCAGCGCGTCGATGACGGGATTGTGTCTGGAGTAGAGCTCGTAACGATTAATCCCGATATGGAATCGCAGCCAGTTTGGATACGAGTCGGCCGTCAGTTCTCCGGCCGGGCTCAATTCCTGCGGGTTGCCTTCGGCGTTCCTGCGCCAGACGAGGAAAGAAGCGCCCGTTATTTTCCCGACAGGTCATTACGTGCTTCCAGTATGGTTGAATTTGACATTCTATGGCTCTGTCCATTTGCTTCCCCACTTAAGACCACAAATCATTCATTCTTTTTCGCTACCGCTTATCCTCGCGGGGGTGCTGGAGCCCATCCCAGAAACAGCCGGAATTGGTTGCCAGGCAATCGCAAATCAGAATGAAACAAAAAAAATCTAATCACACACAGTTAGTGGCAATTTAGAGTGTTCAACCAGTTCACCTTGGGTTAGGGAAACCGCAGTCCCCGGAGAAAACCCACACGACATGCAAACTCCACGCAGGGAGGTCGGAACCCACTGGGGATCGAACCCTCGACCTCAGAACTTTGAGGCGGACCTGCTAACGCTTCAGTATTTCTGCCAACCAATAACATGCGGCCTTGGCGCAGTCGGTAGCACAAGTTGTTCTGGGACCGGAAGGGTCTGCGGTTCAATTCTCCCATCTAGGTGCCCTTGAGCAAGGCACCCGACCCTAAATTGAACCATAAATTTGAACCATAAACAATTGTTGTACTTTGTTTTTCGCTATTTTTCATGATTTCTGCCAACCAATAATAGTCGGTAGCACGAGTTGTTCTGGGACCGGAAGGGTCAGCGGTTTGATTCTCTCGTTTAGGTGCCTTTGAGCAAGGCACTCGACCCTAAATTGAACCATAAACAATTGTTGCACTTTGTCACTATTTTTAAGTATTTTTGCCAACCAATAACAGCCGGTAGCACAAGTCGTTTCGGGACCGGAAGGGTCAGCGGTTCAATTCTCCCATCTAGGTGCCCTTGAGCAAGGCACTCGACCCTAATTTGACCCCAAAACCACGTGAAACATATATTCAATAAACCAATAGAGTTTCCCGACGTGGATTCACGACAACATAGTAGGTCAAAATACATTACCACTCCCGTTCGGCCGCCTTGAGATCAAATCGGATGTCGGCGTTGACGTTGAACAGCGTGTCGTCCTCCGTCAGCGGGGGCCACGACCTCTTATACAAGGGGTGCTCGTACAAAGCGGCCAGTCTCCAACCCCGGGCCGGCGGGTCCTCGCCCAGCGCCGCGTCCCGGATCGGTTGCCTCCTCCCGTCCGACGCCGACGGCGGGACGTGGAATAGCCGAGGCGCGTCCGCCGGCGGCGGCGGGGATCTCTCCAAGGACCGGGACGAGGCGTTGCTGAAGTCCTGCAGGATTCGGAGGGTGTGCTTGTTGGGCCAACCTTGGCGGGCCCAATCGCCGGGGTCCTGGCTGGGTGCGTGCGGGCAGGAGCATCCTCCGCCGGCGCCCACGCCGCCTCCTCCTCCTCCTCCTCCTTGGCGCTCCAGCTTGGGCAGCAGGTCGATCATGATGTGCATGGAGCAGGCCACCAGGAAGACCATGAGAATGAAAACCCGGAATTTCCGCAGGAGGATCATCTTCAACGTCTCCCGTTTGAGCAGATGGGAATATTTACTGCAGATGATGATCAGGCAGATGCACAAGCTGACTACATCGCCGATGATGTTGATCACACCGGACGCCAGTCGAATGAAATAAACATTAAAAACCAAGGACCCATCTTCACTTACAGTCTTGAGTAGAGGATTCAGTGTTCAAGCGTTTACGGCTTCAGCATCAAGAGTCTTCTTTTTCTTGTTTTATCGTTTTTTTATACGTTTTTTTTTCCACCCTTAAAGGTTCGTCAGCGAGCGTCCAGGTGGACCGAGTCGAGCGGGTTCAAACCGACGCTCGAGTCCCTCGAGCCGCATCGTCGACACGCGGAGGCGAACATGGATCGCCTTTTCTTTTTTTCTCCACCTTTTTCTAAGGAAAAGTGTCCGCAAGTGGTGCAAAAAGCTGCAAATCCGAGCCGACAAGTCTCCGTTTGTGCAGGTAAGAAGTCGCCAACCCCCCTCGAGGAAGAAAAAAAAAAAGCCACAAACACGCGCACCTTGTCCGGATCGGAAAATCAAGCACGCACGGACGTCTTTACGTCAAATGAGCATCGAGGAGGGATGGGTGTGTTCATAAATACGGCAGGGTGAAGTCGAGACGAGATCCAGCCTTTCTCCCTGCGTCACTGCGCGCAGATTGGACGAAAAAAAGCGAGAGAGAAACTGATAAATGCTTCTCTGTGTTCACGTTTGGAGGAAGCTGCACTTCCCGGCTGAGCCACAGGAGGGCGTCGTTTCCCGGGTCGATGTTTAGCTTGGCTCAAAAGCAGAGAACATTATTATTTTTCTTCTTCCTCTCCACGTGAAATTCATCTGGTGGAATCCTCGTCCTCGGAGACGCCAAGCGAGTCCATCAATGAAACATTAGGCAGGGCTATTAGAAGGCTCATCAGTCACCGCAGCGACTCCCATCTTGCTCTTCTTTTTTTTTTTCAAAGATGGAAGACATTTCAGTGTTGGGGTCCTAAAAAAAATACCTGAAAGCAGGGGAAAAATAATTATGATGCATTTTGTCCACAGCAATAAAAGGGCTGAATTGAAAGTGGTTTTTTTTAATCCGTTCATTCATTTTTCAACCTGGTGTTTTTCTCTATGAATCCTTCCACCAACACAGCTGAATTGAATAATTAGTATCGTTAGCCAGCAAGTTGATTATTTGATTAAGGTGTGCGAGAGAAGGGAAATATATGCAAAACATCTGGCAAACGCATGGCTCTCGAGCCTCATGCGGCTCCAGGTCAAAATGAATGCGACTCTTTGCTTCTGATCATATTTTGTATAAACTGTTGGGCTCATTTCACGTTTTTCTTATTTTTATTCTCTCTTAAAACACACCTAAATTCATCAGGGTCCATTAAAATAAAAAATAAATTACGTTTTTCAAAATAATTTGGCAGGCGTGCCCCACTCAATGAGTGGTTAGCATGTCAGCCTCACAGCTCTGCGGTCCTGGGTTCAAATCCAGGTCGGTCCACCTGTGTGGAGTTTGCATGTTCTCCTACCTGGGTTTTCTCCGGGTACTCCGGTTTCATACCACATTCCAAAACATACATGGAAGGCTGATTGGACACTCTAAATTGACCTTAACCATGATTGGTTGTCCTTTGTCTCCTTATGTGGAGTTTGCATGTTCTCCCCGGGCCTGCGTGGATTTTCTCCGGGTACTCCGGTTTCCTCCCACATTCCAAAAACATACAAATAGACTGATCGGACACTCTAAATTGCCCCTTAGCCGTGATTGGTTGTCCTTTGTCTCCTTGTGTGGAGTTTGCATGTTCTCCCCGGGCCTGCGTGGCTTTTCTCCGGGTACTCCGGTTTCCTCCCACATTCCCAAAACATACATGGCAGGCTGATTGGACACTCTAAATTGCCCTTAACAATGATTGGTTGTCCTTTGTCTCCTTGTGACCTGCAATTGGTTATCCACCGATTCAGGGTGTTGTCCCCCACTTCTGGCTCAAAGTCAACTGGGATAGGCTCCAGCACCCCCTGCGACACTAGAGTGAGGATAAAGCAGTGCAGAAAATGAATGATTAAAAAAAAAAGATAATATTTCAAGTCTTTGTTAAATTTAAGTAGTTTAAGCGGCTTTGACTAGACATTTAGCATGTAACGTTCGCACGTGATGACGTCTTATTTACGACTTACGGGCAAAACCCGTTTGGGAACGCGGACGAGGATGACGGAAGACCATAAATGAAAGGATCGCGGTGGAGTGTCACGAGGTCGTTCATTGTTTGGGACACAGACGGAAGACTGTTCGAATTCCTCCGAGGAGATGCGATTCTCACTGGAGACTCACTTTGCTTTGGATGAGGACAAGCTGACACTTTGTACAATTCAACAGCTCGCTATTAGAATTGTGAATGGAAGCATTGATTAAAAATGAGGCTCAATTTTATCACCAGCGGCGATGGGAGGTCCGTCCCCCCAAAAAATGGACATATTTGGCTTAAAAACATCCCCACAATGGATTTTAATGTAAAATAAACAGGGGTGTGCAGACTTTAGACTTACCAAAAAAACTAACTTGGCATTTTTTTTAAATGTATCTTCAGTAGCTCTTCCAATTGACAGCAACAGGCGTCCAATCCATGTCTCCTGGGAGATCTGACAGCAATAGAAAAAAATCAAAATGATATTAATAGCAAAATATAATTCAGTTTTCCAAATTCTGCCCAGAAAATTTCATGCTGACACATATTGTAGAATAAATGACCAATTATTTCTTTTCTGTGTAAAATTTGTACTAAAAAAAGAGTGCAAAAAAGACAAAAAAACATTTTTAACGCAACTTTCCCCATTCATTATTTGAATTATGGAACGCTAACTCCGCAATTGACACTGTTGCTTGAAAAGCTCAATATTTATATACTATATATTCATGATATTTTCCAATTAGAACTCATTTAGTCCAGAAAAGAATGTTTTCACTTGTTTTCAAACGGAAGAAAAAGCTATACGCTGACCACATAACACTCGGGTGTAGTATTTTCTCAACTGTTGTACCAAAAAATGTCCCAAAATAGTTAACAAAATAGTTGGCCACTGTTTCCAAAAAAATAGCATCCAAAGACAAATTTTGGCCGCTAGCTATTTTTTCTTTACCAAAGTGGGTAGGATACAGTAAGAGAGTGACAGAGCAAACAGCGCACGCCGATATGCGGGTGTGACAACAGTATTAAAGGCGACCAGGCTTTACGCCGACAAGATCAGGAGGAGGTGGAGGGCATCGGAACAGATAGCTGACTGCAGCAGCGCTTGTAAATTCACAAGATTTATCTGCCGGTGTTCCATAGCGGATGCTCCGGGAGCCAGATTCACAGCTTCACGGTCACGCCGGATTCTTCCTTACTTATACGGACGGTGGGCGACAAGTGTCGGGGAAAATTGCGTGGTTCCGAAAAAGGGAGAAAGCACAAATGAAAATTGCCACGACACGAACGCCGATAACGAAAGAATTAAAGCATGAATGCAAATTGGCCAAATAGCCACAACACAAATGCAAATAGCCACAACACAAATGTCAATTGCCACAACACAAATGTCAATTGCCACAACACAAATGCTAATAGCCACAACACAAATGTCAATTGCCACAACACAAAAACAAATGGCCACAACCACAACCTGGATTAGCTAAAATATGAATGCAAATTAGCCAAAAGCATGAACACGAATGCACAATGACGACCCAAAGTGGAGAAAATTCCACGGAATTAGTGTTATGGCAGTTGGAGTTCATGTTGTGAGCATTGGCGTTCATGTTGTGGCTATTTAAATACATGTTTGGACAAATTTCCATTTGTCAACAGAACACTATCTACTTAACATTCCCACCAAGGCACATTTCCTTTAAATCTTGTAAAATCCAGATGTTGTGATTATATATTGTTTCCTTTGATCTAAATGTATGCAAATTTATATTACAGTTGCTCTGACACATTTGCCTAAATGGAATCTATTTTCTATTTGTATTCCAATCAAAAAGTTGGACCAGGCAATTTTCTTCTTTTAATGTCAAATTAAGACAGCTTTGTTTGCTTAATTGTCAGCAAATTGGAAGTAGAAATGCACATATTTGTCGAGTATAGAAATATGCTATTTTCCATAAGACCTTTCATTTTGATCATTTCATTACATTTCTTTTAGTTGTAGAAAATTACACATTTACTAGAAGGATACTTACAATGTGATACATAACAAAAAAATTCTATTAAAAATGTTAGCTTCTATGCTAAAATTGACCTCATGTCTGCCACAAAAAAATATACTAATGTTACTTTTAATGTCTTTTTTCATACTCAAGTCAATAAATATAAAATTAACTAGTAGCATTTTTCCAGAATAAAATAAAATCGCATCTCACCCGATTTATCGTCCCAATGAAAACACGACATCCAATAAAACGTTTGCCACATGTTTATGAGTGCAGGGGAGGGGCGGGGCCAAGCCAAACGAGGCGTCGTCTTTGCCGTGCCCGAGCCTACTCATTTGTGTGTATGCGACCATTAGATACAGAACATTTGAATTGGTATTAGAGATTAAAATCTGGCTGCCGCCCCTCCTTCTTCACAAAGCCTTACTACCAGTGGCGGTCCGTGCATTTTCTCGTAGCGCCTTCAACGGGTAAAATCCACTTCCTAGCAGCATTTAGCGATTAAATACAAACACTGGAGCTTTTTAGATATCAGAACCAGGCCCACAATTGAAATATTATTTAGGAATATAGCCATATTTTACTGACCAAAAATCATTTTTAACTGTACACAATATCCATCCTCCTTTCTTTCTTTCTTGCTTCTTTTCTATTGCCATCGACTAATGCTGCTAAGTCGAGCCTGTCCTATCGTATTTCTGGCATAGTCCGTCTTGAAAATGGCTTTAAATCAACACAACAATATATTTGCTTGTGCAGCTTGCTACAGATAGTTTGGTAGCTCTGGCTAATCACTAGCCAATCATAGTTGGTGAAAGCGATGACATATCCCTACGCCTGCGACAAGGCATTGTGGTGTTGCCAACTCGAAATCTGATTGGTTAAAGCAACAGTCTTATCGCCGCTTGTTTAATGCAGCAGAGCCTGCAGAACTGATTGTGAAGGCCTTGAGGCAGATTTCTAACCCTGGCAACAAATAATGGCTGAAATGTGATTGGTTAAATGCTTCAATATGAAAACACACATCTGGAAACAGTGCAACCAGGTGGAAAAGCAAAGAAAGGAAGCTAACAGACCATTTGGAATTATTTCATAAGTATTGATGTACAAAATATAATATATGATTCAGATATTTCTTAGGCCAGCAGAGAAGGCCTTGAAGGCCCTGACGGCCCGCCACTGCTTCCTACTAATCGCTTCCTAAAAACACTATCGGCGTCTCTTCTCTTAATTCTTTGTCATCTATTTTCTTAAAGAGTCCGAATGAATGAAAGCCTGTTTTTTGTTGACGCAGTACTCCATCATCACTGGCGCACTAATTGCAAAATTCCAACGGCAAATTAGTGCTCTTGACGAGGATCCCCAAGGAATTCCCAATCGTTTTCTTCGGCATCCTTTTGTCGGATCCGCCGCACGCCAGATTGATTCTGGACAGTTTGGAATGAGGATTGTAATTGCCTGCGAGCCGTTGTCAAAAGTCAACCAAGCACGCCGTCAGGAGAAAAAAAAATGGCGGAAAGTTTTATGCTAAGTTCTCAGTGGAAATTCGGGTTTCTGTCAATTTACTTTGAGATGAAGAAGTCCAATTAGACTCCGAATTGAAAAAAATGGTAACAATAAATCATTTTAGCACTCTCAGTGGATGTCAACAAATATAATTTTTTAGCTTTGACTCTTTTTTTGGGCAATTTTATACTGTATTTAAGTCATTGATATATATCAAAGCAACTCTGTTTTAAAGCGGGTTTAGCTAATTTTATCATTATTATTGTCTTACAATGAACCATTGCTATTTACGACCAAGGAACCAAACCCTATCGAGAACTTAACTTACTTTATAAGCCTTTCCCAAACTATCACTTGTCGAAATGAAGCTCCTCCCATTCCTGTTTCTTGGAAGCAAGATGCTACAACATTAGATAAGATTAGATTACGTTATTCATCCCGTAATTGGGAAATTTCACTGTCATGGTAGCATGAGGGTGAGAATACAGACACAGAAAAATATATTTTAGACATAAATAAAAAGGTAATAAATAAATAAGCGTGTTGTACTGTACTGAATGATCAAAAAGAGACTGGGGTCCAAAGGGTGAGAATACAGACACAGAAAAATATATTTTAGACATAAATAAGTAATAAAAAAGCGTGTTGTACTGTACTGAATGATAAAAAAAGACTGGGGTCCAAGGGTGAGAATACAGACACAGAAAAAGACATTTTAGACATAAATAAATAGGTAATAAATAAGTAAATAAATAAATATGCGTGTTGTACTGTACTGAATGATCAAAAAGAGACTGGGGTCCAAAGGGTGAGAATACAGACACAGAAAAAGACATTTTAGACATAAATAAATAGGTACTAAATAAATAAATAAATAAGCGTGTTGTACTGTAATGAATGATCAAAAAAAAGACTGGGGTCCAAAGGGTGAGAATACAGACACAGAAAAAGACATTTTAGACATAGATAAATAGGTAAAAAATAAATAAGCGTGTTGTACTGTACTGAATAATCAAAAAGAGACTGGGGTCCAAGGGTGAGAATACAGACACAGAAAAAGACATTTTAAACATAAATAAATAGGTCATAAATAAGTAAATAAATAAATAAGTGTGTTGTACTGTACTGAATGATCAAAAAGAGACTGGGGTCCAAGGGTGAGACTACAGACTTTAAAATCAGATTTTGCCAAAGGTAAAACGCCTCCGAGCCTAGTTTTCTTTCTCTCTCCCCCCCGACCCACTTCCTTTGAAATATTTACCGTAACTGCCATTAGTCTCTTATGAAAAAGCCTCTTTACCTTTTGACATTTTCTTCCTCTTTCAGGCTTTTGAGGAGAGAGAGCCTCCGATAAGGATTTTTTATGCGCAAGAGCCTTTCAACCATGAGTTGTTGGAGCAAAATGCCCCGCAGAGCCGCGATGTGGACGCATTGCCAAGTTCAGTGGGAGTGGAGCACTAAATCTTAAGAGTTGAGACGGCGTGCCGAGCTAAAAGAAGCTAAAAAGGACGACACGTCCGGGAGTCATTAAGTCATAATGACAGAGAAAGAGAGATATCTCGCCAAAAAATTTGACTCGGGGCCAACGCACTATTAGGGAATGATAGATGAAGCTATTCCATGGGGGATGGATTCTTGCTCATTGTGGATCATTTACACTGTACACACACACAAAAACGCACACACATATCCACACACCCACCCACGCACTTATCAAGAGTGGCTTTGCAACTAATTCATCCTTCCGTTTGTTATACGGTATTTTATGGGCCCTAACTTGTCTCATACGGGAGAAATATGCAAGATTCACATCATGAATCATCACTTTCTTCTAATACTTTTCATAATTAGGGTTAAGGTGGTGCTGGAGCTTGATTTTGAGTGGCTATCAGGTCACCTCGGACTGGTCGCCAGCTATTTAAAGCACATGTTCAAGAGGAATTGGGTCGTACAGTGACCAATCAGGAGAATTCTGATTGTTTACTTACTGTCCAATCACATTGCATGAGAGTGTAAGTATGAAACGGGTTGACAGACATTAAATTTAAAGTACGACAAGTATTTTGACTGACCAAAAAGAGGAAAATATGTCCACATGCATGTGTAAGTCATTGAAATTGATAATTATATGTAGCCATCTCTTGTTATGATTGGGCAGCAAGTAGCCAATCAAAAGGTGATCACATTGTACGTGTTAGCAAAAGCTAATAATAGTAGATAATAGTCCATTTACAGCAAAAATAAGCTTTTGTAAGCTTCAAACACATTTTACGTAGGGCACATGTGTCAAAGTGGCAGCCTGGGGGCCAAATCTGGCCCGCCGCATCATTTTGTGTGGCCCGGGAAAGTAAATCATGAGTGCCGACTTTCTGTTTTAGGATCAAATTAAAATGAAGAGTATAGATGTATATTAAATTTCCTGATTTTCCCCCTTTTAAATGAATAATTGTCATTTTTTAATCCATTTTTTTCTGTGTTTTTAGTTCAAAAATCATTTTGTAAAATCTGAAAATATATTTAAAAAAGATAAAATAAACATTGTTTTAGATCTATAAAAAACGGAATATTCAGGGATTTTAATCCAGTTCTTTTAATCCATTTATTAAAAAAAAATCTAAATATTATATCTAAAATGGCCCGGCCCATGTGAAATCAAGTTGACGTTAAAGCGGCCCGCGAACCAACCCGAGTCTGACACCCTTGACGTAGGGTGTATTTTTACATAACCCTAACCAACATTAAACATACCGTAAACGAGCCCTGCATATCTTTTATTCCGATCTATCCATGTAGGCAGTTCTACGAAAGAATGATGTGAAACCCAAACATGGAAGCAATAACACTTACCGGTGAGATCGTAATTGGGCAGATTGTTTTTCCTTTTCATTTAATTCGTAGATGTCATAATAAATTTTCTCTATTTTGAAATAAATAACCGTATCGGCCACTTTCGCTTGCGTCATGACGTCATGGCGTTTTTTTATTTGTCACCTTGCAGTTTCATGCATGTAAGTCTAATTTGTGCGCATATAAGCCGTACCCTTGGTTCAGTCATCATTTTTTTTAGTTACAAATACGGCTTATATGCGAGAAAATACGGTAATCATATAAATATCGGCGCTACATCCGCGCTGTGGATTTTTATAAATTGGTTAAACGTTGAAAGAGGAGCCACGAGACGGCTAAAGGGCAATACAAAGGGAAAAGGCTAGCTTTGTGACACGGACGCCATCAGATATCTGTTTCTATTCACGCCCGTCAAAAAGGTCAAAACATTTCCCTGACATTCTGCAAACATCTGGGCCGCGACGCCCGTTCGGAAATGCGATTTAAACCGAGAAGATAAGCAGACGGAGCTCGTGTTGTGGTTAAAGTGCAATTGCGCTGTGGAATTTCCTTAAGATTGGGGTGCCGTGACCTTTCCACGCCAGCCGGAGGGACTTTCCCCCTCAAGGTGAATGAAAAAAAAGGGGTGTCGTCTGTCCACTTTTGGCCTCTCCGCAATCGTTATTGAATAGAGTCGGCTAAAAGGATGCCGCTTTTTTTGCGCTTTCAGCAAACGGCAAGCAAAAAAAAATGTAAATCCAGCTTGCGACTTTTGAAAGCTTTCTACTTCGGAGTGATTTGAACTGGGCAGTTGAAAAAGGTTCAAAAGATACATTTTTGTTGTTAAATGGCAAGAAAAATACCACTAAAAATTGGCTTGATTGGGGAAAATACCACAGCGTTCACGCAAAAAAATCCCTTTTTTTCCAATGTAATCAAGTCTAATTTGTCTTTTCTGACTATACAATTTTATCAGCTCATATATTTGTCAGTGTAAAGCAGGGGTGTCAAACTCGGGTTGGTTCGCGGGGCGCTTTAACGTCAACTTGATTTCACGTGGGCCGGACCATTTTAGATATAATATTTAGATTTTTTTTAAATAAATGGATTAAAAGAACTGGATTAAATGCCCTGAATATTTAGTTTGTTATAGATCTAAAACAATGCTTATTTTAGCTTTTTTTAAATATATTTTTAGATTTTACAAAATGATTTTTGAACTAAAAACACAGAAAAAAATGGATTAAAAAATGACAATTATTGATTTAAAAGGGGGAAAATCAGGAAATTCAATATACATCCATACTCTTCATTTTAATTTCATCCTAAAACAGAAAGTCGGCACTCATGATTTACTTTCCCGGGCCACACAAAATGATGCGGCGGGCCAGATTTGGCCCCCGGGCTGCCACTTTGACACATGTGGTCTAAAGGTTTTTAAGATGATTATAACCACCGCAACTACTATTTATACCCTTAAAACATGTCATTTGGGACCAGTGTAACCTTACCTTCACCATAAAATTTCCATATTAAATGCAACCATCTGTTTTATACCGCATACACTCTGGAGGGTTTTTTTCATAATTTCATATTTTGTGGGAAATGCGGGAGAAATCTGGACTAGACTATTATTACAGCACCTGTACTACCTTAAAATCAATAGATAATTATTTTTCCTAATTTTGAATTACCATATTCCCTGGACATTTTTGTATTAGTTTGGCAATCAAGTGGGTCTTCTTTATTTATTTTTTCCACTCAGCCTGTTGTGTTTTATCTAAAAAAAAACTGTTAGGTTAACAGATGGCCTGCAGTTCTTAAATTGACTATTTTTTACTTTAACCCATGTTCGTTTTTGGTTTCCGATCAAATAAAAAATGTCCGTTCCAGAAACGCGACTTATAGTCCAGTGCAACGTAAATATTTTTTCTCTTGTGTAGATTTTTTTTGTCTGTTGATACCCAGGTGCGACTTATAGTCCAAAAAATGGATTCCGTTTCCTTCTTTTCATTTTAAACGCCGTCTTTTTTAGGCCGCGCTGACCTTCTCCTTCTGTACGTTGAAATGTTGAAGCTATTGAGGAAATGGGATTTGGAAACTCTTATTACTGGATGATATGAGGCATGAAACGCCGGCGTTTATGCGTGCATAATCTAATCTTTTTTTCATGTTCGTGCGGGAACCCATGGCATTTTTGCAACAATAAAGTCAGTGTGTGATATGATCAGTGAAATAAAAAACCTTGGAATAGTGAGTGTCTTTTCAGAAACCCACACTGTACGTAAACGATGCAAACGTGAACAACAACAACAACAACAACAACGAACGCAGAATTTTGCGTTGTGAATTTCAGATTGAAAGGACATTTCGGTTCAACAGGGAAGGCCGGCAGCCATCATTGGATATATATATATATATATATATATATATATATATATATATATATATATATATATATATATATATATGGACAGTGAAATGGCCTGTCATTGGTTCCACAGGAATAAAAGCAAATTAAAAGGGAAATAATTCTGCTCCTTGTAAATAGATAACGGTCAGAAAAGTAAATTGGATTAGCAGCTCTGTTATTCTATCAAACGATTAATCTTTGGCCAGAATAAATATCTGCAGGGCAACTGCAGTAAAATTAAAAAAGACATTGCATTAGTCTGTCTTTCTCTTACAGTTCTATCAACAAACTTCCAAAAATTTATAGCAATAGCTCATTTCACGTCCCTAAATAATCCGCAAATCAAGATTTAAACATGCATGAAAATGTCAAAACCGTTACAGTTCTTTTACCGTTTTTTATAGGCCAAAGAAACCAAGGATAACGTTGGCCAAAATTCCAAAAATTTGGAATAAACCCACCTCAACGTATACAAATATTCTGGATTAAATGTATGGCACAGGTTATACGCCACAAGAATGCTGGGTAAAGTTATTAAAGTTAAGTCCCCAAAAAGTTTTAGGACTTTGGATATTATTTGCTAGGCCCCAAGACTTGGTTCTATGAATTAATCAATGGGCAGTCTTTTGGTCGTGAGGATAAAAAGATTTTGGAGGAAAGTCAGAGACATTTATGAAAATGATTCAAGAGTTGGGACGGACGTCTCATTGCTTTGAAATGTTGGGAAGATAGCGGCATAAAGATCAAGATAGCAAGCATCAAATGGCATTATCGTTAGCGGACTCCCGGCAGATGTGACAAGCAGTCTTCGTGGCCAAATTAGCTTTAGCTAATGGATCTGAGCATTGGTAGATTACTACGTTAATGACGTCTTTTGATCAGACGCTGACAGCATCTGTCAAAGCGGAAGAAGGGATGGGCAAATATTGTCTACGAGTTATAGCTTAACAATGCGTGATGTTACTTATAGCGTAAGTTTGATTGGTTGTTTTGTCTGTTTCTGGTTGTTTGTGTAAAATTGGTCAATCGTGGAAGGTCAATAGGGCCACTGAAGAAAATAGGAGGAAGACTCGGACTTGAAAGTGAGAGTATTTATGAAGAGAATCAAGTCCAAACTCTAACTGTAGATTCTGAGAAGAAACTTTAAATTCTGACTGTAGATTCTGAGTATAAAATCTGAATTCTGACTGTAGATTCTTAGAATAAACTCCGAATTCGGACTTTGGATTCTAAAAATTAAACTCAAAATTCTGACTTTCGTTTCTGGGAATAAAATACGAATTCTGACTTTCGATTCTGAGAACAAACTCCGAATTCTGACTTTGGATTCTGAGAATAAACTCTGAATTCTGATTGGAGATTCTGAGAATAAACTCTGAATTCTGACTTTTGATTCTGAGAATAAACTCCAAATACTGACTTTCGTTTCTGGGAATAAAATACGAATTCTGACTTTCGATTCTGACAATAAACTCCAAATTCTGACCTGAATCTGGGATTTGTGATTGTAAAGTCATTACCATTCTGCAGTCAGAGTCTCAAGTCATAATTTTGACTTTGGACTTTAAAATCCTGACCTTCCGAGTCAGAATCCTACTAATAAATTCCCATCTGAATTCTACTCAAGAAGTCAGATTAGAGTTCTACGAACACATTTACATTAAAATCCTATGGCCGAGTCAGAAAAAAATTACTAGTCCCAGTTCTGACTTCAAACTCAATGCTTTGAGAAATTCTCAGACTCATTCCTCAGAATCCTAACTAGCAAAGTCCCAATCTTGTCCCACTTTTTGTTTCCACCCGCCCTAATCCTGCTCACTGCACATCTACTCGCATTCCTAATTTTCTCTTCCCAACTCCAAATGAGAAAAGAATCAAGAATCCCCTTCGAAATCCCAATTTGCGGGGCTTCCCGATCAAAAGCCCGTTGAAAAGCGTTAACGCAGGAACAGATTCGTCTGGATTTCGGAAGGCGGAAAGAAAACGTGGAGCATTTGAGCGCTCCACAATGACGAGTGCATCTTCATTACGGAATCCGGCGTTATAGAAGCGGGAGACAATTGCTTGTGAATGTCCTTCCATCATCTTCATCATTAAAGCCGCCATACTGAGAGCAGACCGAATTAATTCACAGGCCGCCGATGGCCGTATATCCAAGAATAGCTTCCCAGCGTCCAATCTACTGCCAAATGACACCAACCATCGCATTCTGTTCTTCCTTGGAATTTCCCCGACGACAAAAACAAGCGGGTTATGAGACATTTATATGAAATGACACCTGTGTGTCACCTACCAATGGTTTCTAATGGAAACAGCGTGATGATATGCAACAGGAAATGTTCTTTTTTGATTGAAAAACACAACGTGAAGGCGACGAGGGGGAAACGCGCGTAGTATTCTCGTGGCGTAAAATGTTATTTTGGCACAAAAATAAACTGCGGGTTATTCGAAGCAAGCTGGGTTGGAACGGATGTGGAAAAAAATACCAAGAAATGGATGGTGAGTCATTTTTAGGAAGTTGAAATGACGTTTTTAGAGCAGTCGTGTCAAAACAACAGAGTCCAATCGAGGTTGTTTTGCCTGTCACGCGCAATTAAGTTCACTCATCATTAATAAACAATAATGTCATCTATTTCAATTAACCAAAATAGATCCTGATCGTCTAAACAGCAACGCAGCGTTTCAGATGGATGCTGGTTTTGTAGAAAATGGATGCTTCCTATCATTGCATTATGATAAAAGTTGGATATAATAAAGTTATTGAATAACCTGCCAATTATTTATCCAGTCAGAACAAAATTGGTCGCCCTTGACATCTCGGTTTACCGAATTTTATCGCATAGATCAAGGGTGTAAGACTCGGGTTGGTTCCCGGGCGGCTTTAACGTCAACTTGATTTCACATGGGCCGGACCATTTTAGATATAATATTTAGATTTTTTTTCTATAAATGGATTGAAAGAACTGGATTAAAAGCCCTGAATATTCAATTTTTTATAGATCTAAAACAATGTTTATTGTAGCTTTTTTTAAATATATATTTAGATTTTACAAAATGATTTTTGAACTAAAAACACAGAAAAAATGGATTAAAAACTTATTGGATTAAAAGCCCTGAATATTCCGTTTTTTATAGATCTAAAAACAATGTTTATTTTAGCTTTTTTTAAATATATTTTTAGATTTTACAACATGATTTTTGAACTAAAAACAGAAATAACCTAATATTTCCGAGATACTACTGTATAAATCAAATTTCATTCAAATTTTGTTTAGCGTTTTATCTGTTTATCTTTTCTCTATTTTGAAATAAATGACCGTATTGGCCGCATTGTCTTGCGTTATGGCGTTTCGTCTTTGTCACCTAATTTATGCGCATATAAGCCGTACCCATCGATACAGTCATCGTTTTTTTGAGCGACAAATACGGCGTAGGTTAGAAAATACGGTAAGTTGAGCAACCCTACTCAATTTTACCTGCAGTGCTAATTTGGGAAAAACTAGTGACCGAGACGGCGAAAGTTCCTCAATTTCACAAAGAGCTTCTCCAAGGCGAGAAATACAATCTCTCATTTATCTCACTGCGCTCTCATTAAGTGTGCTCGGCGTTAAAGACGTTCCCCCGAAGCCTTAATAGCCGCAATTAGCAAGAGAGCGGCTCGGTACGGTGACACAATGCGGACCGCCGGCGAGTCTGTCAGAGGGAATTGCGTCGAGTGCGAAGAAGACGGAGGCGGCCTTTCTTCTGGCTTCTTTGCTAATAAGTGCCAGGCTCAATTTCACTGGCTGTCAGGATGAGCAACACTAGGGGTGGCGGTCCTGGAAACCGGAAGGAAGGACCAACTGCCTTTAAAAGAAGTCCCGCTTTTATAAAGGATGCTTAAAAGGACATCTAAGTTCGTGGTTCTGAAGGTACTTTCTCCATTGGAATGGAACGTTGTCTTTGTAAAGGCTAAATGAGGACAGCGGAGGTTCTCCTGCGTTTTTGGTGTATTTTTGTCACTTTATAAAATGTTCCAGACAATGTAAAAGAGCCACGAAGATGCGGTACAATAACACACCATTTTTTTTGCCTAATATTAGGAGATTGAAGTCATACTTGGAGAAAAGTCATGCAATTATGCGATTAAAAACATGACATTGCTTATTTTTGCATCACTCGAACCGGAGGTTGTTCAGGGTCCGAATAATTGTGAATCTTATACAAAAGAAAATTGTCAAATTCAACAATTTGAAGGGAAACTAAAATTTTAAACTAAAATTTATGAATACAGTTAATTGAATTAAATTTGATTCATACAGTATAGGTGCGATTAATTTTCTTAAGATTTTCCCTTTAAAGTAACACATTTGTACTATTAAAACCATGAATATGGAGGTGAAAATTGTTAATCTTATACAAAAGAAAAGTGTCAAATTCAACCATTTTTAGGGAATTTGAAGGGAAACTAAAATTTATGAATAAAGTTAATTGAATTAAATTTAATTCAACTTAAAACTATAAATTTGGAGGTTTATGTGATTCCTGCTGATAAAACTTTGATGAGAATGATTATTGTTAATATAGGCGACATAATTTTAAATTAAAAGATTTCCCCTTGCGATTTTTTCAATACAAAAAGTGTGCCGCAGCTCAAAAAAGGTTGAGAAACAGCGGAATAACAGAAGGCCTGGATGACCCACCTTGGATCGAACTTTTGACCCTAGAACGTTCAAGTTTGCATACAATTAGCCTAGATTGCATGTTTTTGGTAGGTGGGAGGAAACCGTAATACCCGGAGAAAACCCACGCAAGCCTGGGGAGACCATGCAAACTCCACAGGGTGAAGACCGACCGGGGATCGACCCTAGAACTGCGAACCTGGCACGCTATCCACTCGTTCAAAGGCCCGACATATAAATTAATGTACAGAACTGGTGCAGTGGATTAGGAGTGGGAAATGTTGGGTTCAGTTTTTCAAAGATCAACCCAGAACAACCGTTGAAGACCGGTTTGGAACGATGGCGATTGTTCCGGGAACAAAAATGCTCGCAAGGGTGTCAGGAGATGGAAGCGAGTGAGCGACTCCCAGTAATCTTCCAAGGGACACTCTTATTATCTGGCCCGGCGTCTCAGAGCAGTGAGTTTGATCCCCGGGGGGTGAGGGTGAGGTGCGCGCAGAGAGTTGCCATCTGACAAAGCAGATGAAAGACAAGCATGCACCCGAGCATTCAGGTAGATAGACAGCGAGGGCCAGGCAGGCAGGCAGACAGGTAGCCTTTGTACAGGCACCCCCTAAGTCCCAAGGCGGCTTCAGATATTGCCGCTTCACTGAACAGCATAATGACAGTCTCTTCTTTGCGTCAGTCGGCTGTTGGGAAAATCCACTCGGGGTTCTTCTTTCAAAAGGAACTTTATTTCCAAAGAACGCCGGCGCCCCGAGATGCTACTCGCTCGCCTGGCGGAGCTTTGCGGAGAGGAGAGAGGATTCTGTTGTGTTTTTGAGATGCCAAAGACGTTGGGGAGGTGCTAGAAAAAATGAGTTTCTCGCATATAAGCCGTATTTGTCGCTAAAAACATGAGGACGGAGTCGGGGGTACGGATTATAGGCGCACAAATTAGACGAAACTGCAAGGTCGGAACGCCATAACGCAAGACTCTGCGGCCGATACGGTCATTTGTTTAGAAGTAGAGAAGGAAAATAAGGACATTTATATTGACGTCTATGAATGAAATTCAAGAAAAGAACTGTATGTGGCATAAAACATGAAAAAACTCACTCACTTGCTTGTTTGACTTCTTGGTTGTACTGCTCATGTGACTTCCTCTTCAAATTTGTCCAAGTGCGATGATTTTTCTTAATATTTTCCCTTCAAAGTAAAACATTTGTACTATTAAAACCATGATTATGGAGGTGAAAATTGTGAATCTTATACAAAAGAAAAGTGTCAAATTCATGCAAGGCAATTTGAAGGGAAACTAAAATTTTAAACTAAAATTTATGAATAAAGTTAATTGAATTAAATTTGATTCATACAGTATCTCGGCAATATTAGGTGCGATTAATTTTCTTAAGATTTTCCCTTTAAAGTAACACATTTGTACTCTATTAAAACCATGATTATGGAGGTGAAAATTGTGAATCGGGGGCGTCTTATACGAGAGAAATTGTCAAATTCAACCATTTTAAGGCAATTTGAAGGGTACGGCTTATACGCAGATGCGGCTAATATGCGAGATAATACGTAAATCTCTTGGCAGGTACACGGTAATATTCTGCACTTTTATTTAAATGGCGTAAGTGTTAGCGAACTCAAGAGCAGCAGGAATCCATTTCGAATAAAATTCCTGTCGCATTTGTCCAGGCGACAAACAACAAACCGACAAATGGAGTTTATTTACTCATCCTGATCATTTAAGAGGAAATGAAATCATCTGACGTGATGACGCAGGCTGCGACGTGTGATGGTGTGTTTTATTTGCGCTGATTGGAAGCCAATTAAGGACGTAATGGATGGGCAGCCTATCATCCACAGCTAATTAGACGAGTGTTTACATTGCAACGATTGACGTTTTTAGATCACGCCATCCTCGGGGTTCGAAAAACAATCTCGTCTGCAAAAGTTTGCTTTGGCGCCTGCAAATGTGAATAATTGGCTCGGATTTAATCATCTTAACGATGCTAAAAACGGCACGGCATCGCGTTACGGCGCACCTACGTTTGGGTTTTTGTCGTTGCGTGTCGATATCGGAATTAAAAACGTTATATGCTTGAATACGGAAATCATGGACGGTACTTTTTGAGTCGGGCTGAATTTTGACGGCCTGGAATAATAATACACTGCGCAAAAGCTATTGTGTTTTATAATTCTATAGTCAGCCCGTGTTTTTGGTTCCAACTTTGAATACATTATTCACTTAATGTGCCACATCAGCAGATTGTGGCAGAAAGATAACTTTGGTCTCATACAGCCATTTAAACCCGCACCAATTCCCCTTTCAAAGCACCTCCAACCCCTCTCATTTGGGGGGAGGAGCCCAAAAAGACAAGAAAGCAATTATTTCTCTACCCCTGTTCTCATTTTCAGGTACTCCCTCTCGATCCCAGAGAAATGGAAAAAGCAAGACCCTGCAGACCACTTTAAGAAAGGCTTTTGGATGCCATTTTTTAACCCTCAAATCAGGTGGTAGATGTCACCCCGAAAACAAGTTAACGTTAGGCATCTAAACGGCAATGAGCCACGAAGAGCCAATCAGATTTGACCTTGAAACGGATCCTTTGATTCGTTAAAGGACGACATCTTCAACTTGAAACAGTCTCTTCGCTTTAATCGGGCTTTTTGGGGGGTTTAAAAAGTTTCGGGTTTTGGATTCTTATGATGCTTGCGAATGGGCATTCAGAAGAAACAGACTTAGAAAACAGGGGTGACGTGTCCCCTATTAACGTCCTTAACTACAGTGAAATTTTAAAAAAAGTATGCGGTCGCCTTATCCCCGATTCCAATCCTCTTCAAATCCGATTTTTAGGACTGACGGTTCAAATTGCAAATTATTCCGTATCGGATCTGGACCCGTGGCAATGAAGGGTTTTGACCTTAATTGTGTTGTTCGGTTTACCTCTTATGCAATTGTTTTGAATAGATAACCTTAATTGTTTTGACTCTAATGCAACTAAATGGGCAGGAGAGGATTCGGTTCTTGAGAATGATCTGAGACGAGGACGAGTCAGGATCGATTCTCTTCTTGCAAGAAAAGCTATGCGTTCCGATGTCTTCCTTATATTAAATTATATCTATTGGTGAACCTATCAGTAACGCAACCATCAAAAGCCATCTGAGCTGTTCGGACTGAAAAGCTTCTGGTCCATATCGGACATGAAACTAGTTAGTACGTGGTTTCAATCCGCTTTGTGAGTGTTCAGACTACAAAAAACAGTGATCCACTTTCAATCCGGATTGGCTGAAAATGGAATTTTAGCTGGAAAAAAGGCCTCATTCAAGGGGAACAAGTACTACAATAGGGAATAAAGTCAACACAAACTGTTCCAGAAAAGCCGTCACAACGCTTCCGGGTTTGATCCCAGAACGCCGCACCTGAGCCTACGGTGTAAATCTCGTCGATTTGAATCATGTCCCTCATGTCTTAAATGATGTTCAAACCCTCGCCAGGCTCCTTTTGCATGCCGTTTGTGGTTTTTACGCCTTTGTGTGTTCAGCGACTCTGACAAAAGAGAATGAAAAGAAGCGAGCGCTTGATGCCGTGGCAAAGAATTTCAATTCCGCAGGCGCCCTGCCACAAAACTGTGCAATACAAAGCATTTATCGGGTGTTATTAGGGGAATACAGATACAAGATAAGACGCATGTAACGTGATCGGCTTGTTGAATTTGCCGCTCCATTCCGCCGAGGCGAGGCGATGACTTCAATGAAAATAATATTGTCTTTTTTTAGCATCTGGCTCATCTCAACCTCATCACTGTCTGCCAACAGTCTCTGCCTCCTGCACCCCCCGGCCCCTCCCCCCCGTCCTCTCTTATTGATACACTCATTTCATGAAGATTTCACGCTTGACGAATCCCAAATGGCTCCGGGTCTCCGGACAAAGAGATCCATTTTTATATACTTCCAAGTTGCGGGTCTGGAAAATTGTCTGACCGTCTTCGAGACAATTATTGAGGACGACAGTGTCAGGCGGGTTCATTCGTCGACGTTAAAGACGGATCAAGCCCCCCTCTCGGACCGTTAACAAACAACAGCTGTCCTTCAATATTACATCGACCCATTTTCTATAAAAATTGTTAGCTGGCAGACTGGTTTTCTGTCTTTACATCCCGATAATCCGTTGACAATCTCGCAAGAGGACAATTTGAAAAATAAAGACTACAAATAACCAGTGGCGGTCCATGCATTTTCTCGTAGCGCCTTCAACCAATCAATCCAACTCTCAAAAACTATTTTATGGCTATAAAACCTCTACTGCAGCTACAGCTGCAACACATAAAAATAATCAATAAATCAATGCACAAAAATAGGGTAAAATCCACTTCCTAGCAGCATTTAATGATTAAATAAGAATACTGGAGCTTTTCAAACATTACAACCGGGCCAGGGGGGTGATTTTTTCCCGGGAAAAGACAGCGATGAACGTCAATGGTGTACCGGCAAACATTGCCCGAAAATGAGGTAAAATCCAGCCGAAAACAGCATTTATTGATTAAATACAAATACTAATTTTCCTTGGGAAAAGACAGCGATGGACGTCAATGGCGAAACGGCAAAAATTGCACTAAAATGGGGGAAGCTAACAGACAATTTGGAATTATTTAATAAGTATTCATGGACAAAATATAATTAACATCAGTCTGTGATTCAGATATTTCTTAGGCCAGCAGAGAAGGCCTTGAAGGCCCTGACGGCACACCACTGCAAATAACAAATAAACAAGGACTAACTACTGTATTTACAAAGACGGGCTTACCAAAGTTAGTGAGTCACGACTTACAACCCCAACTGCCTAATATAAAAAATCCTATATCATAGTTGGAAAGTAGAATTTTCCGATTTTGTCAGTCTTTTCCCAATGGCAGTTATGATGAATAAAGTTATCCAATCCAATCTAATCCAAAAAAAAACGCCAATTATAGTCTGAAAAATATGGATGGTCAATATAATTATATGAAAATCCTGAAACCTTCTAATCGCAAGTGTCATTGTTGATTTTTTTGGCCTTAAAATTTGCTGCTACATTTGGACTTTATTAAAGCTTTGTAAATCTCAGCAGCACTCCAGAAGATATCATATTTCTTCCCATCAGGTAATGGGACGCTCGTTATTTCAGTATGGAACACCAAAGGCATCAGCACTATTTTTATTTTTTATTTTTTTTACTCATGAAAGAGATGACCGCCTGCGCCGAGGCGATGGTCAGTGGTTGAAAACATATCTCGTTACGCTGAGAAACGTCGATAGCTGGAGAAGATGAGCTTTCTAATTGATTTTGCGGCACCGGTGGGAGGGCATAGTGGGGCTTTTGGGGGGGGGGGGGGGGGGGGGGGGGAATCGGCCCAAAAGTCAGGCAATTGCGAATGTTTAGTCGGAATCGATTGGTTTTATGTAGAAAGGTGGGAAAAGTGGTATCATGTTAAAAATGGCCCAGTCAGAGATGCCGATAACCTTGAAAGAAGGGAGGAAGGGCGATGGTAACCATGGGAACGGCGAGGCTTCAAATGGGATAGCGTTAAAAAAAAACGATGTTCAATCATAAAAATCTAAATTTCTTTCTTAGCCCAAGAAAAAAAAATGGTAAACTGTTCAATCTGAAAAGTCTTTAACTGAAGGCTGCACCATTTTGAAATAAGCAGTTGCAGCTCATTTTAATTTACTTTAAATAATTCATAAAAAAAATACTGCATGGAGGTTGTCAATATGCCCCCAATTATGAATAGTATTGAATTTGTTCAGACACCCACAAATACTTGTCATACCTGCCAATATATACATTTTCTCATATTTTATACATTTTTTATCATTTAAATTGTGTACGCCGTATGGCAACTTTTGGACGGGATTTTTTTAAGTACGTTTTTTTTTGTAAAACCGATCTTGTTTTACCCATTTGGGCTCTAATCCGGATCGTCTCAGTCACTGTTAGGAGTCGAAAATGTCATTGTCGACTGCTAATGTTGTCATGCTAAAAGCATGATATGCACATGCATACATCCATCTTTGCACTATATAAATATAGCGCGTCAGCAAGCAAGTACCCCTACCCACACAGTCAAGCTGTCAGCGTCATACAGCGACATCTATGGAATCTTGAATTTAGTGCACCAACTGATTGGGCACCCCATCCACTTTGGAGAAAAAAAAATGACTTTTAAGTGCGCCCTACGTGAGTAAATATGTGCCGCGTTGCATTTTATCGCTTAATAAGGGGAATTGCAATCATTAATAAGGGAAGCAATTGGCCGAGGTTGCCAGGTATGACTTCTTTACACAGTAATGACTACATTCAAAATGAATTAATCCAGATTTTGATGCATTATCGAGACTCAAAAACCACCGAGGCTTTAGGAGGGTCCAAAAAAAAAGATGAAAGTAAAACATTATGGGATGAAAGAAGTGAGGTGAGCCAAACATTTACACTCACTTGAGGGGGCGGGGCTGTCTTTAATGGCTGTGTCACAGCCTATTAACTGCATTCATCTTTGCCTCCGCCCTGTAGCCGCATTAAACAAAGACAGATGAGTGGAGCTCAAAGTATTTCCACACGCCGGACAAGGTGGAGGACACGCACGTCTATTCGGCAAACTCAGCGCAAAAAGAATAATCTGGCAGACGCTAATATAGTGTGGCAAACACGCGAGGCAAAAACATTGGTCTTAGCTGTCCGCTTTGCGAAAAACGAAGTGACAAGCGGCAGCGTCACGCGAAGAAATGAAAGAAAGCCAGGTCCTCTTAAGTCATGTCAGCAACAGTATAGATAAGAAATGTACACACGGTGCTAGTTTCCAAACTTGCGTGACTTTTTCAAGACACTTTGCCCATTAGGTGGTCTCGCAGAAATGACGCCCCTAGTGTTCAAGGAGCAAAGCGTCAACAAATAAAAAGAGGATATCATACTATCATACCTGTCAACTTCGGCTAATTGCTCCCCTTATTAATGATTGCAATTCCCCTTATTAAACGATTTTAAAAAACGTACAAATGCAACACGGCACATTTACTCACATAGGGCGCACTTAAATGTCTAATTTTTTTTCTCGGAAGTGGACGAGGTGCCCAATCAGTCGGTGCACTAAATTCAAGATGACGCTGACAGCTTGACTGTGTGGGTAGGGGTATTTGCTTGTTGACGCGCTATATTTGTATAGTGATAGGGGAATGCATCAAAAATATTTTCGTCTGCTACCAGTGACCGATACGATCCGGATTAAATCCAAAATTGGGAAGACAAGATTGGTTTTACAAAAAAAGTATTTAAAAAAAAATACGTGGAGGCATTTGTAAGTAGACTATATATGATATTTTACGATATATGTATTTTTTTGCAAAATACCTCTATAAATATCCCCTTTTCTCTCTTTCGTTGTCATTGACAATCATACACATGAATCCATTTTAACTGTAAAGGCTGGCAAATTTTCACTAACCCTTTTTCCAAACATCGACAAATAAAGTTTTGTCTTTTTTTTACCAGGAAAAACTCATCTTGAAAGTGTCGGTCATTTAGTGAAGTTATCCCGCCTACGCTGCAGTTTCAAAGTCCAGCCGAAATGAAGACAAATAAGGGAAGACAACTTGATCTATTGCTCTGCTATCGTAAAGAACTGGCATGATAATGTGATTTTTTGGGGGGGAATTTAAAAGACGGTTTGACAGGTAGCCACGACAAAAAACAGGGGGATAAGAATGAATCCCGAAAGCGTTGGGTTTATCAGGTGGTGTGCTGCCACGCCGGCGTGGGTAACTGGGACACTTTGGACAGAGGTTTTCTTGGATTATGACGATACTTGATATAAAAAATAAGCCATATTTAAGGTTGATTATTTGCACTGTCTTCACCAACTGTGCCAATTCCTGTCTGGCAAAAAAAATGGGAGGATGGTGCTTTTGGGGATGCTAGCGTTTAAAAAAACAAAATTCTGTCAACAATAACCCTAGTTTTTAAAGGGAAATAGTATTTTTACTCCAGTCAAAGTCAGCTGGGACAGGCTCCAGCACCCCGCGATCGCGGCAAGGATAAGCGATGTTAAAAGTGAATGAATTCGGAGAATTTTTGCAAACATGCAGAAAAAAAGTGTGCAAGAAAATTAGATCGTAAGTAATAAGAACAAGACAATATGCCAACAGTTGACGAAAACATTTATAATTGATGGATGTCACATTTTTAAGATTAACATTGCCCTGACCACAAATACGCAAAAATCTCTTGCCCAATCCAAGAGCGACACCACTCCCAAATGAAGCCCCGCCCCTTCAAAAAGACAATTCTACCAAAAACAAGACAATACATCAACAGTTAACGGAAACACATAATATGACATTTATAATTGATTGATGTGACATTTTAAGATAGACATTGCCCACAAATACGCAAAAACTCTTTCGCCCAATCCAAGCGCGACACCACTCCCAAACGAAGCCCCGCCCCCTTCAAAAAGACAATTCCACCAAACATGGCCATGCTTACGCTCATCAACCTGTTCCAATTTTAACCATATTCTGCTTTATCTCTTTTTGCGCTGTTTGCGTTATTATTTTTCAACTGTTCTCGACTCGGAACAAATTGTCAACATTTAGCAAACATCATAAAAACTTTTCATTACGCCTATAAATTAGCATTCTCGCCAAAAAATGAACACTTGATCTTTATCTAAAAGGAGAGTATGTTAGCAAAAAACTTTCCCTTTAAAAAAAATACATTAAATACCAAACTGTGCAATCATTTTAATGCCTTTCCGCAGCAGGTCGGGACTTATTTTTTACCCTAACTTGAAAAAAACCCAGCAGGCCGCGACGTTAAATTGACAAGCTGCCACTCTGTAACTAGCAGTTGGACTGCATTTGGATCAAAAATGTCCGCCTTTCCGTCTGGCCTGATTTGATTTGAAAGAAACTTTCCCTGAAAGGGCGAACTATAGAAACGTCTCGCCGCCGCCGGAGCGTCTGAAAATAGCTCGCCGCTACGCCGTTGCATTTTAACATCCTCACGCAGAGAGCCATCGCCAGTCCACTAAAGCGCCGCCAATGTGCCGTGACATTCGCGTTTAAGTCCTTTACCTTCCCATAAAGTCGTGTCAGACATTCAAGGTGAAAAGCGGCGATAATCGGAACGAGAGTGCGCAGAGGAATGCATCTAAGCCATTTTTTTTTCTTTTTATGTGCTTAGAAAAGCATTTGTTGCAGCGAGAAGGACCGGCAGATATATTTCTCCCCGGGATGGCGTTCGGGCGAAACGTCTTATAAATATTCACAGCCACGGATTTATGTTGGGGTTGTCGGCGGTTATTCAAAACGGGGTTTTGCAAAAGGTCGATGCGGGTCACGTGACCCCGCGGCCTTTGTCGTTTTGGAGCTCGGTGGGATTGAAATGTTTCCCGCGAGCTGCCCTCAACTTCTCGACTTCTTTGACACGCTGCTTTCAGGGTGAATGGGAAAGGAAAGCTTCCAAAGTCAGGCTTTTCAACGTGGCAGCTTTTAAAGTCGGTTATTCAGGTGAAGCGGAAATTGTGGGGAATGCAAATATGGTCCTGCAAAATGCTCTTAAGAAAGCAGGCAAAAGTTGAAAAGGTGGAGCCTAAAAGTATGTTTTAAAAAAAAAAAGTTTAGCTCGCAATAAAGTGTGTGAAGAACATGGCCAATCACAACTCGACAGGAAAATGACTTCCTTACTCAAAATGCATGGATTGATTTTTCTTGCATTTATCTCATTAAATATCCAATTTAAAGAGGGTTTCATACAAATGAAAGCTTTGTTTTTTGATAGTTTAATAGCTTTTTCGATTAAATTGCATTTCAAAGACAGGAATATCAATTTAAAAACTCCACGATTGTTCCACATCTGTTTTAAAATGAACATTGTTAAGACCTACCGTATGTATTCATGTGCATCTATGTGTATGTATATGTATCTATGCGTATATGTATATATATATATATATATATATATATATATATATATATATATATATATATATATATATATATATTTTTTTTTTCAGCAACACGCTTATTTATTTATATATGTATATATATATACATACATTTAGTTATTAACATATGTATCATCTATTTATTTATGTCTAAAATGTATTTTGCTGTGTCTGTATTCTCACCCTCTTGCTACTGTGACAATGTTATCCATTCCAATTTATATAACTATGTTTACCTTGCTTACATACATCAAACCAGGCCAAATCCAGACCGCATTATTTCATAACTAATATATATTTTTTAAGTTTTCCATTTTCTCATTAAAACAAGACCGTACAAAACTTCCGCCTAATTTTAACACGGCGTCCAAATTTCCCTAACGAAACAAAAACGAATGCCATCTAAACAAGCGGCCAATCCCATTTCTCGATTTTTTTAAAACCTCCCCCAGACAAGGAAGGGCAAAGCGTCCCCACGAACGTAAAACCCGCCAATTAAAACCCACTCATTTCCTGCCGGATCTCCCTTACTAATTCCCGTCCGGCGCTAGCCTTGCTATATTAGCGCCTAATTCAAAGCGACCGTACGCATGTCATGAATCCATAAGCGTCCCCGGTTGAAGACGTCGGCGAGACAAGGTGACCCAGACGGGGGTGCCGCGCTCATTATCGTCGACCGGCGGCGTCGGGGTTAAAACCGTAAATTGCTCGGACCGCCAAGCGAAGGCGTGGCTTGGTCTCCGTCCTCCCTTTTGTTTCCCTTTGACGCCATTTTACGTCGCGCCGGCTCTCCTTTGTCCTCTTTGTCATTGGCCCGTTTTTTTCCGGTCATGTAACCGCTACCTCAGCACGTTGATAATGGGATTTATTTAAATCAGGGCCGTCTCTCAATGGTGGGCTCTTCTTGACTTTCTTTCAAGGAAATATTCGGTGAAAGGAACCATCGCACGCGAGGGTGCAAATCAGGAATCTTTGTGATGTAGAGTGCCCAAGCAAAGTCCAAATTGAGTTTGAGGTTGATTTATTTATGAAGGAGATCCGGCATAATGCAAGCGGCGTTTTAATCAGTAGGTGTTACATTCATGGAGATGCTTTTGTTTGTCTTGTGGAGGTTTAAAAAAATAAATCAAGAAATGGGATTCATTCTCGTCTCGTTAGGGAAGTTTGGACGCCTCCGAAACAGGTGTTAAAATTCTTTTAAAAGTTTTTTTACAGTCTATTTTTAATGAGAAAAATGGAAAACTTGGACAGAAAAAAAGGTTTATTTATGAAATAATGTGTTCTGGATTTGGCCTTTTTTTTTGTACTTTAACACAATAAATAAATACAATGTTTACTTTAAATCTGAAGTTGCAGAATAAATGATTAAATTGCTATTATTTTTTCCTCAATTTGGAATGCAATTTAATTGAAATAACTATTAAGATATAAAAACAAGCTTTAATTTAGATGAAAACCTCTTTTTAAATTGGATATTTAATGAGATAAATGGCAGAAAAATCAATCCATGCATTTTGAGGAAGCTAGAAAGAATATTTATTTAAAAATATATTTATGTATTTATTCATTTACTTATTTATTACCTATTTATTTATGTCTAAACTGTCTTTTACTGTGTCTGTATTCTCACCCTCTTGCTACTGTGACAATGAAATTTCCCTAATACGGGATGAATAAAGTTATTTTATCTAATCTAATCTAAGTATGAAGAGAGAAGGTGCGTTGGCTAATTTAGCACTCCTTTTGAAGGGAACTACACAGTCACCTCTAGAGCCAGGCGTTGGAATTTTTTGTACAAAATCTTGCAAAGGAGGAGGAGCTTTAGGATGGAAATTGCGCCAATCCATACAAAAAGAAAGTGCACGCAATGGACAAATTGAAGACTTGCCATCACAAAGAAAAGAATGAATGGACGCCCAGATGTTAAGAGCAAATGGAATAATAAATTACGATGTCAAGAAGAAAATCCTCCCGCTAGCGCCACGCAATTTCCTCCATTTCCCAAACCTCACAGCGTGACGCCGTGCTTTTGCGTTCGTCTTTGGGTTGCCAGTTTGGGCGGGTGTGGGAAAATCAGCCCCGGAAGACAAATAGCGTAAAAATAACACGATTCGTTGCACGCTAATTAGAGATGAGAAGAAAGGGAAGGAGTGGCTTTTTGACTCGTTTCGCCGAAAGACGCAAACACGAATACAATCGAAATGCCATCTGTGTCGGAATACGATGATGATTTTAATTTTATTAGCTTTTTTTTAATGGCGGGCGCCACCGGAATGAAACGGCAAGTTTGGACGGAGGAGAATTGAATCAAAGAGCGTCCAAAGTGGATTATTGGGAACGGAATGGTCGTGATTATATATGACAAAGTGGCGGACTGAAAACTATCGGCTTTATCTTCTTATCCTCCTTGGACTCGGAGGCTCGGGCTATCGGAGCACACATCAGTAATTACCGGTGGTTGTCAACAATTTATAACCGGGGTCTTGAGGGAGCAAGCGTAGGCACAAAAAAAATGGTTGGCCAGCTTCAAAAAGTGTCAAGAAGATCAGAGCGCATTACCTTCTCTGTCCTTGGCGATAAGAGCGAGGGAAGGAACGAAGGAAGTATTCGGGTTGCATTTGTTTGGAGAAAGCTTTGGTGAGTCAGCAAAGCGATCCAGAAACGTTCGTTCACTAGCTTGCAATTTTTCCGGAATCACCAAAAAACGGTGACCGCGATTGTGGTCGTCCATGGATAGCGGAACTTTTGAGACGCGTAAGCTAGCGACAATCGTCATTTTTCTACCATGCGATAGGAGACGTAAAAGTGCAGAGATGATTGCAATATTCAAACTGTTCACGCCAGTAACTTTAATGGATTTCGATTTTGGCACTATCAAGCAAAGGGATCTATGTAAGTTTGTTGCAGTGGCCGAAAGTGGCCACACGTGCAGGCAAAGACAAAAAAATAAGGTCTCCGAGGGTTAGATCGTTCAAAATAAATGGCCAATCGCATACCTGTCAACCTGTGCCGATAACTGCCCTTATAAATGATTATGATTCCCCTTACAAACCCCCAAAAAACCTTACAAACACCGTACGACACGTCGTACGGTGTTTGTAAGTTTTTGGGGGGGTTTGTAAGGGGAATTTGTCTCGTATCTCAAGATAAATATTTGCTCAAATTTCACTCGTATTTCAAATTGCTCGTATGTCGAGGTACCACTGTATAGCCTTAAAAAAACACAACAAGACGTCGGTGTCGCAAATTAAGTGCGACTTATAGTCTGGAAAATACAGTAATCCAATTTCCTAGAACAACTGTAAATGAAGCGTGGCGCAAGGCAAATTAATTTGTAAATCACAATTCAGCCCAAAGTGCTTTACAATGAACCTCCACAATAAAACAATATCCGAGCCCCGAACAAACTGGCGACAGCTCATCAAAATCAAAACGCGCCCATCAATCATCCAACGGCGGAGGTCACTCGGCTTCCCGTTTTACACCTCCCGCGGACGGCCACACGCGGGGCCGAAGCGTTAAAACGGGATTTATGGAAAGTGACAAGAGCATCGGTGTTTTTAATAATTAACTAGGAAGGAGTTCACGGGAGCGGTCTCTCGATCCCCCCCGCAAAACGTAATGAGATTATTTGCGGCCGCAAAAAAAGCTCTTAAACTTTGATTCATTGGACAAGCGGGACTGAAAAAGCGGCGGCGGATAAAAAGGAGATAAGGAGCCTGTTTGCAATGATCTTTTGACATTGACCCGCTTCGCTAAAACAAACACAAACTAGTCAAAGTTAGCTCACTTTTCCTCAATTGGGCACGTCGGACTTTGCTCGGGCACAAAATGGCATCCTTTTCTTTTTGAAATAAACCCCAAAAAGTGTCTAATGTAGTTTAAATCCCGGTTTGTGGTTGGTCAGGAAGACATAGTCACTTAACGACTCAATTTCAATAATGTGGTGGTCGGTGTTTTAGTTGTTTTTTTGTAAGAAAAGCAATCATTGTCTTCATAAAAATGGTTCATTCAGAAGAATTGTTAGTAATGCCATATTAAAGTTATAAAAAACTAAATAAATTACATTTACAGAGTGAATTTACATAATTTGTCATGTTTGTTCTGAAAAATCGGTGCCCCGAAAATGCAACTTAAACTCCAGTGTGACTTAAATATAGTTTTTTTCCACTAAAAACTAAATAAATTACATTTACATAGTTAATTTACATAATTTGTCTCTCGTTTCCTATTTTACTGTTATTTTATTCTACATTATTTGTTCTTTGTTTCTGAGGAATAAAAGAAAAAATGTCGCCCGAAAATGCAACTTAAAGTCCAGTGCAACTTAAATATAGTTTTTTCCCCTAAAAACAAAAAAAAATTTTTACATAGTTTGTCTCTTGTTTCCTATTTTACTGTTACTTTATTGTACACGTTTGTTCTTTGTTTCTGAAAAATAAAATAAAAAACGGCGCCCCAAAAATGCAACTTAAACTCCATTGCGACTTAAATATACTTTTCCCCCTAAAAACTAAATAAATTACATCTACATAGGGAATTTTCATACATTTATCGTGCATTCTTTGTCTTACACTCAGGTGCGACTTATAGTCCAAAAAACACGGTACGTATCGGAAAATTCCTCCAACGCAATCACGATTAACATATTTTTTTCCATCCGACCGAACCGCGAATTGCTAGATTGAGCACTTTGCCTCGACGTTAAGTAGCATTTTCGGTATTTTTGACGAAAATATCTTACCCAAGACTGCT
Source organism: Stigmatopora argus (assembly GCF_051989625.1). Classification (NCBI taxonomy): domain Eukaryota; kingdom Metazoa; phylum Chordata; class Actinopteri; order Syngnathiformes; family Syngnathidae; genus Stigmatopora; species Stigmatopora argus. The sequence continues at coordinate 14,586,801 of NC_135404.1, read as the reverse complement.
CTCACCCCCTAAAAAATGATATCTTAACCAAAAAAAATCAGTTAAAAATGACCTGGTTCTCTTCCTCATTCACTTCCTCCGTCATTGTCAAAAAGCCAAGCGTCAAATTCAATCCCCACTCAGGCCACGCCCACCACGAGAGCGTATTAAAAAAAAAGCCACGGGTAAATTCATCTCTGTCTGCCTTAGATCGCGCCGCCATCTTTCTTGTTTCTAAAGCGGCCCGCCGCGTGGCCAAACCAAATTAAAAGTCATATCTACGTGCTCCAGGCTCCCCACTATTACTTTTCCAATCAGGAGGAGAATAACTTAGCATAAACAGTGGGCTCGCGTTAGCACCACGGGAGGCTGCGGCAAGGACGACAACAAATATTGCATATTCATAATCTGCTTTGGCCCGAAATCACGTGGGTGGTGCTGAAGCGCCGGCTTCCTCTCTGGAAGCCCGATAAGGCCTTTAAAAAGAACTTTTTCTCCCTATTTTAAGCCCCGCCATCCCATACTGTCCAGCGGACTTAACTCTTCAAACAATGCGCCATTGTTGAGGCAATCCAACTGTTTTTTTTTTTTTTTTGCACAATATCGGCCTGGCAATTTTCTGCCGGGAAAGAAAAATAATGTCTAGGTGATTTTATTGGAGGAAATGTATCATTTGAATGTTTGGCTTTGTGGCGACACGCAGGGAGGGAGGAATTTTATCACTACTCGTTAAAAAAAAAGGATCTCGTCAAAGAGGATTGACAAAATAATTACCGAGACTGGCAGGTCGAGTCAAATTGGGCGATAAAAATATTTGTTGTACCTCGAGATACGAGCTTAATGCGTTCCGAGACTGAGCTCGTTTGTCGTTTTATTCGTAACTCAAATGAACGTTTCCCATAGAAATGAACAAAAAACAAATTAATTCGTTCCAACAACAACAGGATATTGGATTGGGCGGTGGGAGCATTTTTGCATGGCAACACGCTAGTAACATAACATAAACAACTTGAAATGAACTTGGATTAGGATGCAGACACACTCAAAAATACGTTTCATTTAACCTTACACTAAACTTCATTCTAATTTAGTTTGAAATTTTAATACCTTTCTTCTCCCAGGTTGGCTCAAATGCCCCCCCCCCCCCCCCCCCCCCCCCTCCACCCTGACTTTCAGATGCAACCTATCGAGGGTCGTTTGCTTTTGTCTTCCCTTCAAAATATTCCCAAAATGATGCACACAAATGTCCTCACAATAGGAAAACACATGACCCAATATACCCGGGTATATTAAATGATTTTTGCTTTTTTGAGCCTCCCGTTTGTGCACCATTTAATATACCCCTCCCGTTTACTATATTAAACGGCAACTCAGCTTTTTTGGCAAGATTTGTATGATGTTCATGGGTGCTTAATTATAGATACTTAAGTTCATTAATTCCAAGTCAGACTTTTTTTCAGCAGTAAGTAGTAGTTACTAGTCGGACAAAGACTCCAAATCGCTGTCAGCAACAGACTTTCTTAAGAGAAAAGCCAGGTTGTGAAGGAGTGAGTGGATGATTTTTATTTTTTCTTACAAGGTAAGATAAATACGGTACCATATTTTGCTGTTTAATATACCCCCACATTTAATATACCCGGGTATATTAAAGGGCAGGGGTATATTAAATGGCGCACAAACGGGAAGGTACGATCCACTACGCACTCTTTATGCCGTGACGGGGTGCATCAACGTTTTGCAGACTAAAACTACTTACTGCTCAGGTTAAAACTACTTACTTCTAAATAAAGTCTGACTTGGAATTTTAATGAACTTAAGCATCTATAATGATGACCCCATGAACACCATACAAATCTTGCCAAAAAAGTTGAGTAATATACCGGGTATATTAAACGACAGGGGTATATTAAATGGCGCACAAACGGGAGGCTCAAAAAAGCACAAATAATTTCATATATTAAACGGCAAAATGCGGTAGTATATACTCCTCTCGTATTAGCGATCGCTCCGCCATTTGCACTGACTTACGGTATAAAAACGCTGAAAAGAAATTGCATTTTTGCTTGAAAAGAAAAGAAGTCCAAGTATCCGACCGAGTCAACAATACGAAAAAACCCAAATCCATTCTTATAGACCAGGGGTAGGGAACCTATGGCTCGGGAGCCATTTGTGGCTCTTTCCATGGGTACATATGGCTCTCCACTAACCTGTGAGGTAAAATATGGAAACCATTGGTGAGAGAGCTGAGTCCCGAACGCACTAACAAGAGCGTCACTGCGGCGTTGACACTACCTGTATCCCTATTTTAATCATAATTTTGTTTTTATTACTCTTCTGCATGCATGATATCATTGATACTGATTTTGTAAGCCACCACATAACAATGTTGTCAAAAGAAATCAGAGACTTTTTGTACGTTAAAAGTGATGAAATGACAAAAAAAAATAAAAATGACACTTTCATATATTTTTACTTTTCAATTCCGAGAATGGCTCTCAAAAAATAACATTAGAAAATATGAATTGTTTATGGCTCTCTCTGTCAAAAAGGTTCCCGACCCCTGTTATAGACTCTGATTGGATTTCACCTGCTTCCATTAGCCCCCTTCACCAGTTTACTAACGGCAAAGGAAGCTAACGGATTGGTTGACTGACGCCGTTTCCGAGGCTATCCAAAGCGAGAAGCCAAGCGGTCGCCATCGTCTGATTGGACAGCCTTTTCACGCCTTGGAGCCTCGGCACTCATCCCCCTTTTTAAGCTCTTTTCCCTGGTTCCTTCATCCCTTTTCTTGTTGCTGTCAGGACGCATTAGGGCGTTGTTAACAAGCGACTTAAATTAGGATCCCCGCGGTCCCATCCAGGTGTGGGTAATGAGCTGAGGAGGCGCAATTGGGCTCCTACTCCTCCTCCTCCTCCTCCTCCATTTCCCGCTCGCTCGCTAAACAAGAAAAAGTGCAACATGCCGCCTTGGTCTACTATTTGCAAAAGGCTAGCCACGCATTGGGGAGGGAAAAGGAAATTAGCCAGGCACGCTTACTGGCGGTTTTCGTACGCGACGTTGCGGATTAATGGAGAGCGGCCACGAACGAGCTTGGCGGACGAGCCTAATGATATGGAAATTGAAGCTGTAAACTGGCGAGATGCGGCCTCTCCAAAAGCGGAGGTTTGATGCGAAGACCGCCCCTCCCAAGCCCCCCTGCGGCTGATCCGCTATCATCCCGGTGGCCTTACCGCTAAATAGGTGGTCTCCCTCCACTGGAGGTGGAAATGAAGCTGGCCTGCCGTCCATTCCGGGGCGATCGGGGATCCGGGATGCAATCCGTCCATCATTGGGAGATCTGGGAAAAAGATTTTTGGGGGGTGACGTGAGGGCGCCGAATGCTTCACGGTGGTGTTGTTCGTATGTTATTGGTTCTTTGGGCAATTATACCACGTTTTGTCTTCAATCCAAGGGTTGGTCTTTGATTTCAAAAATTTAGAAAATGGTCCCATTTGCCTGAAATGATAAAAAACAAACAAGCTGTCAGCTGTCAGGCTCTTTAACAAAACAAATGGCTGAGTGTTAAGACCTACCATATGCATCCATATACATCTATGTGTCTGTATTTATATATATGTATATGTATATATATGTGTGTATATATGTATATATATATGTGTATATATGTATATATAGGTATATATAGGTATATATAGGTATATATATAGGTATATATCATACTATAGTATCTTTAAATCATACTATTATGAATAAAAAACAAGTTTGCAAACAAATACATTGATAAAATTAAAGTGATTAAAAAACAGAAATACACCTGGGTAAGACTATGAAGGTTCAACAATTTGTAAATAAAGTCCAACAGTTTGAATACAGTTTTTTAGCAAAACATTTCAATCAGGTATTCAAGAAAGTAGTAGACAAAAGACACAATTGAAGATAAAAATAAAAACCTGGTATGTGTATGATTCCATCAACTGCCCAACGTCACACCCGGGCTCCTCCGGCCTTTCCTTCCTTTGCGTGGCTTTTCCCCGGGTACTCCAGCTCCCTCACACGGCCCAAAAACACACATTGCATGCGCGTGAATGGTCCGCCTTGCCATTGGCCGGCGACTGTTCTGGTTTACCTGTGCATGGCTCCGGCACCCCCGCGAGGATCAGCAGCCGAAAAGGATCCGCTCCTCCAAAAGGTAATTACACGCAGAGCCATCTTCCTACAAGGACAAGGAGGAGAGAAGGTCTGCTCAGAAGCTGATTGGACATACTGGACCAGTTCCAGCACGGTGAGCAGATGGGTACCCCGTCGCTGGCACCTGGCGCTTTGTCTCCAAAAAAATGAATCCCCCCCGGCGGCCCCCCTCGGCTCCCTCTCCGGTACGTACATCCTTCATTCTTTCCGCCGTGCGCCCGCCACTCGAGCAGCCGTCGAGGTGAGGCGCTTTGACGCGGCGAGGCTCCGACGCCCTTGTCCAATTTCACGTTGGAGGCGAGCCGGGCTCCACGCGCCAATCCTGATATTACCAAACAAATTAAATCACGTTCTCGGGGAAAGCGGGCATCTGATGACAGGGGAGGCGTCGAGGGCGCTCTGTTGCGAGGCCGCCGACATGCAATGGCGACCTGCTGTTATGTAATGGGACCCAATCGAGACTTGCTGCTACTTATTTATGATGTTGACCACTCATTAATATTTATTGATGATTTATTTATCATGATTATATATTGAGTAGCTATGTGTCTGTTTGTTTGTTGTTGATTCCATAGACTCAGCGAGTGGTGCGCTGTCAACAACTTGGCGCTGAACGTCTCCAAAACCATGGAACTTACTTGGACTACTTATTTATTTATTAAGGCTGAATTATTTAGATTTTTAGCACAATATCATGGTCGTGAAATTTTGATATTGTATCTTTTTTCACTGTAATTGACATGGTACATAGCGATGTAGTACATAAAAAAATATACCTACTTCTTTTTACAGTATTTTTAAATATGACAACTTTTTTTTTTAAATATGTCAGGTTTTTTTTAAATATGACTACAACCTTTTTTTAAAATATGACTACGATTTTTTTTAATGAGTTTTTTTGAATGACAAGGTTTTTTTTAAATATGACGTTTTTTAAAATATGACAACAATGTATTTTTTTTAAATATGACGTTTTTTTTTAAAATATGATAACAATGTATTTTTTTAAATATGACAACAATGTATTTTTTTTAAATATGACTACAACCTTTTTTTTTAAATATAAGTTTTTTTAATATGACAACGTTTTTTTTTTTTTAATATGACTACGTTTTTAATAAAATCCGACGTTTCTTTTCAATATGACTACAGCGTTTTTTTTTTTTAAATATGACGTTTTTTTAACGGTGAAATAGTAATTACTGTACTACTACCACTATTTCTACGGATACCGCTTATTGACCATTAGTTGAGAGAATGAGAAAATACAAAAAAATAGAAGATTATTATTGTTAATATCTGTTGAGATGTCATCACCCTGACAACAAAATTTTCAGTTCATTTTTAGGAAGATGATTTGAAAATAATGACTACTCTGATCTTAAGTAGGCTGTTTTCCAGTTAAATATGTTGGCATGGAAAATAGGTCTGCTCTGTTAGCCTTAAGACATAAAAATACATCATTCTCAATACGATAAAAAGCTTCTACTCATTTCCGACAAGAACGGCGGGCGATGTGCCACTGAGACGTCAAATGACTTTGATTGCCACGTCGCACTTGGGCAATTAAAATTCCAAATTAGGGATTGGAGACACCAAGCCAATGAGGTGAGCTCCTCCCAGTGAAACGATCGTTACGAGTCCGAACGGCGAGCGAGGAAACAAATCTTCCGCTCGCAGATGTGTGAGAGCTTCCTGAAATGGAGATAAAGACATTGTCATTGGTTTAATAGTCTTTGTATACATGAGGACAACAGAAAGAATTGACTTGGCCTGAATCAATGAGAAGAGAAATGAGAAACCATTGGAAAAAGTCAGATGGAATTGTAAAAAAAATGATTGGTCGCATCCTGAGAGTGGTCAAAAAAAATCCCATCTAGAGAAAAATAATACGAAAAGGAATACAATCATTAACGATATAAAAAAACAAGTTGGAACATTACTGGTTTTCAAAGAATTGGATGTCAATTGCCATAAATAGCACACAATTAGTTATAAAAACAAACAAAAAAATCAAGGCCTGTAATCAGTTGTGCATTTCTGCTATTAATTATTTTAATTTCATGAATTTAGTTGAACTGAGTTGTATTCATTTATAATTAGTACAAAAAAGAACATAAAATAATGATTGTATAGTTTAAGATACGACTATGTATAGTCACAGTGACATAGCTTAACATATGTTAGATACATTGAAATAATTGAATCGAACGATCGCTAAAACAGAACATAAAATAATGATTGAATAGTTTAAGATAAGACTACGTATAGTCAGTGACATAGCTTAACATACGTTAAATACATTTAAAATAATTGAATCGAACGATTGCTAAAACAGAACATAAAATAACGATAAGAATAGTTTAAAATACGACTACCTATAGTCACAGTGACATAGCTTAACATACGTTAGATACATTGAAATAATTGAATCGAACGATCGCTAAAACAGAACATAAAATAATAATTGAATAGTTTAAGATACGACTACCTATAGTCACAGTGACATAGCTTAACATATGTTAGATACATTGAAATAATTGAATCGAACGATTGCTAAAACAGAACATAAAATAAGGATTGAATAGTTTAAGATACGACTACGTATAGTCACAGTGACATAGCTTAACATAGGTTAGATACATTGAAATAATTGAATCAAACGATCACTGCCATCCCTGCCAGGCAAAATTTCTTGGCCCCACCACTTGCCAGTAAAATGCTAGATTGGAGTGTAATGACCCCCGACCCCCCTTTTCATCGACAAATTCCGGCAACCTGAGTGTACGTTATCACTTTTCCCAAAATTCCATCGTGTATTTTGCCGCGCTTCCTCACGTGGACGTTAGCGCGCCTGCGAAAAGATGCCACCGCGCCGTTGGAGATCCAAGTTTCCTCCGTGCGAGTCAAGCGAGGACGGCCCGTCGAGAGATCTAAAGCCGACCATTCATCAAGCAGCGGGGGAGGAGCCAAAAACAGCTAGACGCGCGTGGTCCATCTCCGAGCGGTGGGGAAGTAACGTCCCCGAGGTTACGGCACCCCGACGCCTCTCCGTAATTGCCGAGGGACGAAAATCCGCTTCCTGAATGTCGGGGTGGCGCCGATCGGCGTGCAGTCATTTCGCGGCGTGAGTTACGAGCGCAATAACATCCAGGAACGCGTCCTTCAGGGCGAACGTGACGGCGAGGCGGGCGCAGATGGCCGTTACCGCCCGTCGTTGTCGTTTGGTAAGCGACTTGGAGAAAAACTAATTGCAAGTTTTTTATGGCGCAGTTGAGAGTTTTGAGGAAAAGACTGGTTTGAAATAGAGCAATTTATTCAAACTAAGTCAATGTCTATGTACAAACAAGAAGGGATAAAAATGAACAAGTATTGTAAGGACAAAAAAAAACAAAAAACTTCAACATTGAAACTGTTGAAAAACAGCAGTGAATACAAAAGCTTCCCAACTTTTGTTTTGTTTCAAATCATCGTATTCATAATACAACAAACATATTGAACTTAATAAATACAATTGGAGTCAGCGTAGAAAATCTTTTTTTTTTCTTTGATAATGTAGCTGTTCACGGAAAAGCAACGATTGCGTGTGTATTGTTGCAGACCAAAATTTAAGACATAAAAAAAATAAAAATAAAATAAGTTTGTTTTGGACTGAACAGCAACAATACACCGTTTTATCCCCATGAGTCGAATAACACGAGAATAATAATAATAACAATCCCACTCCGTTCATTTTTTTACAGCCAATAGCGCAACATAGCTAAACTATTAGCCAATAAAATGCCTCGTGATATTGTGTCGAAATATCATACACTAGCGAGAAAGAGATAAACAAAAAAAACAAAGTATTTACAATAGAGTCAGACTACAAATGTGCTGACTTACCTGGAAAAACAGGTACTGTCCGTGGTCCTGAAAATGTGAGAAATTCAAAAGCGCTTTCCTCCTTTAAAGCCACGGATGCCACGCGGGGTCCATGCGGCACAAATTGTCCAGGCTGTTGGCGGCGGCCACCAACGTGTTGACTTTGCTCTCGCCGCCCTCGAACTGCGCCAGATTGTGCAGGCGGGTCATGATGGCGGTGACGGCCTTCTGGACCAGCGAGACCAGCTGCTGGGAGTCCATGTTCTCCGGCTGGCCGGCCGGAGACAGCGGCATGGACGTGTCCTCCTGAGTCTTCTTGTGCCAGGCGATGATTTCGTCGCGAAGGACCGCCTTCAGGATGCCGTCCACCTGCCGCCGAGAGAGAAACATTTTTTTCAGGATGAGGGATGGAGGATTAAGTGGCGGGTTGCGTTGTCAAAGAATTTCTCAGGACTGATTCGGTTAGTTCTGCTGCGCCACCTTGGGAAGCAATCGCCGTGGAAACGCATTCTGCTGAGGAAATTGCTTTAGCGCTGTTAGTTTTGAATGGCGTCGTCTCGAGATGGCGTGTACCGAGAGACGGCCTTCGCAAAGTAGAAGGCCGCAAAATACTCCGGTGGCTTGTTCTTAGCCATTTGTGGTCTGAGCCGTTTCTTGATCCTGTTTAGAAGAGCCGTGATCCAGTTTTTGACACAAGACGGCACATTTTTTCCACAGGTACCGTATTTTCTCGCATATTGGCTGCCTCCACGTATAAGCCGTAGCCTTAAAATTGCCTTAAAAATCATTGAATTTTACGATTTCTCTCGTGTAAGGTTCACAATTTTCACCTTCAAATTCATGGTTTTAATAGGGAGTACAAATGTGATACTTTAAAGGGAAAATCTTAAGAAAAATCATCGCACGTGGTATTTCTGAGATACTGTAAAAAAAAATCGATTGCTGGAGTTCACATTCCTATTGGGTGCACGTAGACAAATTCAAAAAGGAAGTCATGTGAGCAGTACAAGCAAGAAGTGTGTCCGTAGCGGTTTAGTTTGTCATCCCTAGGTAAGATGGCGGCACCCTGAGCGAGCAATTGCATGCACAAGTAAGTCAGTTTTGTCATGTTTTATGCAAAATACGTTTTTTTTTCTTGAATGTCATTCATAGACGTCAAAATAAATTTTGTGTAGCGTTTTATCTGCTCATCTTTTCTCTATTTTGAAATAAATGACCGTATCAGCCGCATTCTCTTGCGTTATGGCGTTTCTTTTCACATTGCAGTTTCGAACATGTCTAATTTGTGCGCATATAAGCCGTACCCTCGTTATTTTTTGATGCGGCTTATATGCGAGAAAATACGTTAGGCGTCTTAAGCTTCAAAGGTGATATTAACTACCACAGCAAGCGACTTTAAAATGGTAGCAGACCCAATTTTGGATGCAAAACCATCCAAAAAGTGACAGAAAATACTGAACAATGAAATTTTGCTTTGGCCACACCCACAAAATAAAATAAGTGACAAGCTACAGTTTTTTTTGCTCGCTCTCCATCATTGGCTATTCTCGTGACCATTCTTTCATTCTACCGACGTGTACTCGCAAGCTAGCACATCACTAGAAAGTTAGACGTGAGCATCGATTCTGGTTGTGACATCACAACCAGAATTCTTGGGAATGGTGGTAATTGGCTGATACATTGTTTTGCCATTTGAACGCCAAATGTGTTTTCCACACGTGACAAAAGTGCGTTGATTTTTTTGATAGCAGCTTCAAGGCTGTAATTTCCGCCACGGGGGAAGCGACAAAGTCAAATTGCTTTGTATTTGCATCACGCCGAGATAATCACAGTGTTTTATTCTGTTAAGCAAAAGCTTTGAATACTGATGAGTGGGATCTGTATTTTTACAAATATGGCGTCTTGTCGGAAAAGGTTGTGACTTAAAAAAAACGGAAAAATCTTTAAATTATCATTTTGAGTTTGACAGAAAATAAGTGAATGTCGCATACCTGTCAACCTCTGCCGATAACTGCCCTTATAAATGATCATTGATTCCCCTTACAAACCCCCAAAAAAACCTTACAAACACAGTACGACTCGTACGGTGTTTGTAAGGTTTTTTGGGGGTTTGTAAGGGGAATCAATGATCATTTATAAGGTCAGTTATCGGCAGAGGTTGACAGGTATGATATCGTAGTAACTTTCTTGGGTCAACTGCACTCAAATATTTGTCTAGGGCACATGTGTCAGACTTGGGTTGGTTCGCGGGCCGCGTTAACGTCAACTCGATTTCATGTGGGCCGGACCATTTTAGATGTAATTTTTTTTATAAATGGATTAAAAGAACTGCATTAAAATCCCTGAATATTCAGTTTTTTATAGATCTAAAACAATGTTTATTAGAGCTTATATTTTTAGGTTTTACAAAATGATTAAACTAAAAACAGAAAAAATTGATTAAAAAATGACAATTATTGATTAAATAGGGGGAAAATCAGGAAATTGAATATACATCTATACTCTTCATTTTAATTTGATCCTAAAACAGAAAGTCGGCACTCATGATTTACTTTCCCGGGCCATACAAAATGATGTGGCGGGCCAGATTTGGCCCCCCGGGCCGCCACTTTGACACGTGCGCTAGGGCATAAACGATTTTAGGCTTAACTGTAAGCGCGCCACATTGTTGACAATTTAAGATTGTGAGCCATTTTTTTTTTTTAAAAGCGTCCCGGTTTATCTCAAAGTCATCATTATGCGTCTCGGAATGCTGTTTACACGGGAACGATCCGCCAATCTGGAAGGAACCGTTTTCCTTGGCTGACGGTTTCTATCAAGTCGGTGTCAAGCAAACATAAAGCAGACTTCAATTTGGGGTACACCACTTTCCTTAGTGGGGAGAAACTATGTGCGGCGTTAGCAGCTCGTTATGTTGACAAAGACTCGGAATACAAAACCGGCAAAAAACGCGATCATCAACCTCGCTGGGTTTGCTAAAGTTTGTTCATCTGGCCGGTTTATTCCGTATAAATGTGCTTTTCCACGGAGACCAGTGTACCCCTTTTTTTTCGTACATTTGCTTTCTCCCCTCGCCGATTGTACCAAATACTCCGTCGTTAACACCCCGCTGCGTTATGTGGACTGAAACGCAGCCTGCAGCTTTTTCATTGCGCTCCCTTTGTTTAAAAAGGAACATTTTGCAACGCCGTATAAAAGAAGTGAGACACTTTTAATGGCTAGGACTAAAAAGTGAACACCTGCATTTTATCTGGCATCTTCAAAAAAAACGTTCTAATCGTCGGCTTTGTCATGGTCTGTTTAATAATCGGTGTGAAAGAATAACAATAATAAAAAAAGACTCATTAATTATAAAAAAATCCTGCCACACTTTTTGCCTACCTGGTTTAGGTGAAAATAAATGGATAAACAAAAAAAACGGAGCGTTAAATGGCTCTCAAAGGCCGAAACCGTAATAAAAAGATGTCTGATCTTATAGTCTCGGTAAATGGATGCAATTAACCGACATTAAAATAAGATATTTTAGAACTCACTGATACCAATGCGAGTATTTAAGTACAATATCGGTGTCCCTTGGGAACCCAGAAACATGTAAGGACTACAGAAAGCGGCATTCGCAAAGACGATTTGGACCCGTGACCAAACGCTACCTTAAAGTTGGGCTGTGCAAAGCAACGCGCCACGGCGATCATGGAAGCGGTGAGCGGGCCGGAAACGCCGATAGTGGTCAGGAACTCCGAGATGTTTGGCGTCAGCCGGAAAGGAACCGGTCGGTTGGCGTCCAGGTCGCCCGTGGCATCGTTGATGTCGAAGCGGAAGTAGGAGACGTTGAGCTTGCCGGTGTCCTGAAAGCGTAAGACGGCAGACAAGGGGTATGTTACCCTACCAAAGATGGATGCTATTGAATTGCGTTAACCTACAACAAGGGTGTCAGACTCGGGTTGGTTCGCGGGCTTGATTTCATGCGGGCCGGACCATTTTAGATATGATATTTAGATTTTTTTTAATAAATGAATTAAAAGAACTGGATTAAAAGCCCTGAATATTCAGTTTTTTATAGATCTAAAACAATGTTTATTTTAGCTTTTTTTATATATTTTTAGATTTTACAACATGATTTTTGAACTAAAAACACAGAAAACATGGATTAAAAAATTCCAATTATTGATTTAAAAGGGGGAAAATCAGGAAATGTAATATACATCTATACTCTTCATTTTAATTTGATCCTAAAACAGAAAGTCGGCACTCATGATTTACTTTCCTGGGCCACACAAAATGATGCGGCGGGCCAGATTTGGCCCCCGGGCCGCCACTTTGACACATGTGACCAACAAGGTGGAACACGGCCTACAAAACATGTCGTTATTGATCTTGCCTATCCACAATCCCATTCGTTGATTCGCCCCCACTGCTTTCAATGACAGCCAATGAGTTCATAGTGGACCTTGAAACCACCTGGAAATGCCTGGAAATCATCAGGGACCGACAAACGAACAAGCAGCGTCTTGGAAATCCTTCAAAATCAAGAGGAAATGATCCAAAATAATGCAAGTGATGCAAAAATGAACTCATGGCCCGCTATCTATCGACGACAATAGACGTCCAATACATTTAAAGTGGCTGTGGATGCTCTTCCATTACCATTGGCGTCCAATCCATTTTGACTGGCATTGGCTTGTCCAAATGGATTGGACATCCAGCAACCATCAGTGGTGAACTTTTAGGCCAAAAATAAACTGAACCTGATCTTTAATCTTTATTCTATTCTCAACCAAAGGCACAATTTCGGTCACGATAAGCTCCCTTGGACGAGAGCTTTATGGCGAAGCGATTGGCGCTCAGCTCTACCCCGACCCGCCACTTTCCCTCCCAGCGCCAGGCACTGATCCTCGCTCCAGACCCAGAAAACCTTTGGGCAGTCGGCGCAGGCATCGGCGAACTCCCCCCCCCGTAGAGGGCTCTGATTGGCCTGCAGACAGCGAGCGCTCTGAGGGCTCAATCGACATGCTAGTGAGCGCTTTAATTTGACGGGGGGTTGCGAGAACTGAGGGACGATGAATTCACAAGGTACATGTCCCACATTTTGTGACTTTAAAGGAGGCCTGCATAATAATAATGAAAACATCCTTAATTCAAAGTGAATCAAATGAGGCCAAATACGACAATTTTCCATAGTTTACTACGCCATTCTTTACCAAACTACAAAATATGCATCTTGTATAAAAATAAAGAAACTATGAAAAAAAAAATATACATCTATACTCTTCATTTTAATTTGATCCTAAAACAGAAAGTCGGCACTCATGATTGACTTTCCCGGGCCACGCAAAATGATGCGGCGGGCCAGACTTGGCCCCCGGGCCGCCACTTTGAAACATGTGCTCTATACGAAATATGCTTTTTTTCACATTTGGCAGCTATTTCCTGAAATTAGTCCATAAAAGAAAACAAATCACGTGATTTTTTTGAGCAGGCATTTTTTTTCCAATGATGACTGGATAGCTTTGCGCAATACTTTGTTGCACCACCGTGGGCTGTGTTGGGCGGTATGTGATGTCTGCGAATCTGCGTGGGACCGCGGGGGCGACGTGAGTTATGTTGACAGCCTCTCCCATGCGCTCGTAAAGTGTTGACTCTCCGCCCAAAGAAAAATGAACCAACATACTACATCCCTAGAACCCTCAATTCCGTCTAACTTTACCAGAAAGCCCCAATGGACAAACACTAGCTATTCTCCAAATAAATGGGCATGAATAAAAAAAAAAAGAAACAGGGCTAATCGCACGAGGAAATGAAAGGGCTTCTCGAGAGATGCGATAACGGGCCGCAGATAAGTGCTGAACATACAGTATGTGGCAACGGTGTCCCGTCCTTGCAATCACAGTTGGGTGTACTCTCCGCACTGTAATCCTCCTGCGTCTAATGGGATCTACGGAATGGAACAGGCAGAGCGGGGACTTAATACCGGCGCTTAGCTGCCCGGAGGAACGCCTGTCAGCAAAGGGCGATTAGGATCGGGGGGCGGGGGAATTGGGGGGTGTCCGGCTGACACAATCATCTTGAATAATGACTTTGAAAAAGCTGTCGGAGGACCTTTAGCAGGCGCCGAGATGCGCCGGCGCGCAAACCCCGGCCGCTTCAAATTGAAACACGCTTGATAGTTGCGGCGCGGGGGGTTGCGGGGGTGCCGCGTCTAACGTCCTGTCAAAACATCCGCTGCATTTATAGCAGCTGCTTGACGGGTAGACGTTAATGTGAATGTCAGAGGGGAGAGGCATGAGTCATAAAGACAGATACAAAGTCAGTAATGGTGATCTATACCAGCGCCTACACAACAGTATATCAAATTAAGGCGCATTGGAGCCTTGCGTGCCCTTGAAGGAAGAAAAATAAAAATACCTGATGTATTTAGGAGTGGCTTCCTACGCTTGGGCCAATGGGACGAATCAGTTTGATTTATTCGTTCATATTTTGATATGGTATTTTTTTCACACAGCAAGGCTACGCATAACATGAGAACTCATTTTACGTTATCAACAAAAGAGTCTAGCGGGAGGCCATCGCGGCAAAGACGAGAGATGTCAGTGCTGGGTAATGTGGCTTAAAATTTGATATTGCGATATGTTATGGTGCGGTAATAATCTTCAATTTGGGAACAAATCGGGACTCCGCCCATTGCCGATTAGAATTGCCTTTCGAGAATGGGTGATATTAACGTCAACTGGGCTGTCAAATTTTTCAGGACAGCTCAATAAAATGGCTTTCTGGGTCGGCGCCGACCGTCTCGGGTTCCCTTGGTTATTGTTTCCCCTTCTGCACCCTTCATTGGAGCCACATATGGCTCCCGAGCCATAGGTTCCCTTACCCTTGCTTCCCAGTCTTACCTGCGCTATCTGCAGCATCTCCGGGTTGAGCCGGTTCAGGTGTAGCATGAACTCGGCCAGACCAATAAGAGCCAGCTGGATGGTGAACATTTTACGGAAGGTCCAGTAGTCGGTGGCGTTGGGGAAGGTGTGGAGGGCCCATTCTTTCAGCATGCTGCGTGGCACCATGTTGCCCTGGACCTCCTTCAGAATGTCTCGTAGGACCTGGCCACAAGAAGTTAGAATCATTTATTGGCCGCTCCCATTGAGATGTCCTGAAATCCAGGCAGAAAAAAATGTTTCCCAAACGCAAAACTGGAAAAAAAAATCCAAGATGTCTTTACCAAAAAGACAATGGAAGAAGATGTCAGGTTTCAGCTGACAGGCTCTTTAACAAAACAAATGGCTGAGTGTTAAGACCTACCGTATGCATGCACATCTATGTGTATGTAAGTATATATGTGCTTATATGTCTGTCTGTCTGTCTGTATATATATATATATATATATATATATATATATATATATATATATATATATATATATCAGCAACACGCTTATTTATTTATATATTTATTTATTTATTTATTTATTAACTTACTTATTACCAATCTATTTATGTCTAAAATGTATTTTGCTGTGTCCTTATTCTGACCCTCTTGCTACTGTGACAACGCCATTTCTCGAATACGGGATGAATACAGTTATCCTATCCAATCCGATCCAATGATGAAGGAGTTTGGTGAAGATGGAGTTGAAATGTACGCCGTACCTGGTGGCTCGCCTGCGTGCCTCTGGCTTGCACGGTGGCCAACCGGTCGTAATATCGGGAGATAGGGTTGTCGTGTTCGATGCCCTTCTTGGCACAACGCTGCTTATAGATTTCAACCAGTGACAGAGATGATGGGTTGTCCTCCACGAGACGCATCTGGGGAGACACCGCCACCACTCTCGGGACTGGAAAACAAAAGGGGAGGGATGACAAAGGAATGAGTTGCAGACAAACATGGGGATAAGCTCAACTGTAGAAATTGAAATGACTGTCCAAAAATATCAAACTGAGGAAACTGAGGATAAAACCCAATATAAATTTGGATGCTGTATTCGCTGTATAAATAATCATTTTGAGTTTGACAGAAAATAAGTGAATATTGTAGTAACTTTCTTGGGTCAATTGCAAACAAATATTTGTCTAGATCACATGTGTCAAAGTGGCGGCCCGGGGGCCAAATCTGGCCCATCGCATCATTTTGTGTGGCCCGGGAAAGTATAAATCATGAGTGCCGACTTTCTGTTTTAGGATCAAATTAAAATGAAGAGTATAGATGTATATTTAATTTTCCAGATTTTTTCCCCCTTTTAAATCAATAATTGTATTTTCTAATCCATTTTTTCTGTGTTTTTAGTTCAAAAATCATTATGTAAAATCTAAAAATATATAAAACAAGCTAAAATAAACATTGTTTTAGATCTATAAAAAAACTGAATATTCAGGGCTTTTAATCCAGTTCTTTTAATCCATTTATATAAAAAAAAAATCTAAATATTATATC
This sequence comes from Stigmatopora argus, assembly GCF_051989625.1. Lineage (NCBI taxonomy): Eukaryota > Metazoa > Chordata > Actinopteri > Syngnathiformes > Syngnathidae > Stigmatopora > Stigmatopora argus. Next base: position 14,570,352 of record NC_135404.1, on the reverse strand, counting down.
TAAAATGGTCCGGCCCACATGAAATCAAGTTGACGTTAAAGCGGCCCGCGAACCAACCCGAGTCTGACACTCCTGGTCTAGATCATTTTGGGCACATTGGCAAACTTATAAGAACCTCGATGTTGCTTCTTAAAACACTGCAACAGAAATATTTTCGAGTTGACGTTCAACAAGGTGTCCAATGGAAGCACACCGAATAAACCTAAAAAAGTAAAACCTGTGGCCGCGCTTTTTAAAAACAATGCCGGCCTGCTAGATTTGTACTAAAATTCAAGTGCATAAATGGGGAGTGGGAAAATACGGGTGTGGGCAAACCACAGTGGAATCCAGCAAGAGGACTTCGGCCCCAGTGAGAAGGAACAAAAAAATTGTGTGTTTGAGGCCGATCGAAAAAGAAATGAGTCAGATGATGATCCTGACCTCTAAAGGTTAGAAAAAGAAATAAGTCGCATGATGTTCCTGATCTCTAAAGGTTAGATTTCATGTCATATCATATTTACTGGAAAAAAATCTCAATCCTGTCTCGAAATCGCATCTTCTATTTTTTTAAAACAGAACATAATACGATGCTAAGACCTCATAACGGCTAACCCTGACTATAGTAGTCGTTTAAAACAGGAGGAGAGGAACTTGTACGGTTCGGTAACATCTGATGTCCTACCGGTGAAGAAAAGATGTCTTTTGGTGGTCTCCTTTCTCTTCTCTAGGCAAGGGTTGAGTAGTCGGAGGAGTTGGAGGACCCTCTCCTCGCGCCGAGACTCCGTCAGGCAAGCGTCGTTCATCACCAGGTAAGGGTAGATCTTGCCGTTGTGACCACGGATGTAGAGGCGTCGCGCCGCCGTGTTGTGCTTCTGGACAATCTCCACGCGAGGCATGAACCTGGCGATCTTGATGTAGTAGTGGGTCGGTTTGGGCATGAGAAACTCCCCCGGGATCTCCACCTCGGCCGTCTGGGCGGAGAAGTTGCTGAGGAAGCGGCACTTCTCCTCGATCAGGAAAAACTTGGGGAGCTGCTTGGTCTTGGCCTCCAGGATCTTGATCCACTTTTTAAGCTTGGAGATCAGGTTGTGGAGTTTCATGGAGCCGGGTACGCTGAAGTCAAAGTCTAGTGGGCGGGGAGAGCGAACGGTGAGAACAAGGTCCCGAAACAGTCCAAGACACAAGTGAGTTTTTTCCCGTTTTTTGTCAAAATCAATTTTGTTAAGCATTTTATCTGTTTATCTTTTCTCAATTTTGAAATAAATGACCGTATCGGACGCATTATATTGATTTGCGGCGTTTACGCTTTGTCACCTTGCCGTTTCGTGCATGTCAAGTCTAATTTATGCGCATATAAGCCGTACCCTCGATTGAGTCATCATTTTTTTGTTACAAATACGGCTTATATGCGAGAAAATAAAGTAATTGTTCTGTCGGAAATGAAATATTCAACATCTCACTAAACATTTATCAAATCACATGTACTGTAATTCCCTGCCTGCGCAGTATTTTCTCTTTAAGCTAACGCCAAAAGTAAAAAGTTAGTAATGCCGAGACAAGAGTGACGGCTGACAATTGAACGCTGGAGGCGAATAAAATTCTCTGGTGAGCCAGACACATAAAATGCTTAGCGAGCCATCACGAGCAGGTGCGAGAGCAAAATCCGACTAAACGCTTATCGGTCCAAAAGGACGCGGAATTGAAATGAAAAGAAATATGATAGAAATTCTTCCCCGCCCAGACAAAAGTCTCCCGAACAGATCTGCGACGAAAACAGCAACTGGTGCAAATGGCATTTGGCGTAATTGGATTTGAAGGCCTCTCCGCTGCCAGATGTTATATATGCACACATAAACCCATATTTTCCGGCCCACAAACCCCGTGAAAGCGAGTGAGCCACTAGCTTGGCCGCTCAGCCGCTCCGTAAACCCTTTTTGTTCCGCTTTGGCGAAGGCTGGTGCGGTCTGGCGCCGCTCGCACTTTGCCACGGGGACAGCTGGGTGACGAAGGTGGATGGCGGGCGCGTTCGCCGCGAGCCCCGATCGAGTCTAGCCGCGACATCTGGCCAGATCCATCGGCACCGGGAGCGCGCATCAATCGATTTGTGTCGTTCAGTCTGTCGGTCGGTGCTAATGGCAACGCGCCTGCCGTTTTGTGACCCGTCAGGCTTGCTTTAGAAATTAGGGAGGTCATAAAATCCCACCGGATTGGAGATCTGGCTCGAATCGGCTAAAAACTGATTGAACCAGTTTTGAAAATTTATTTTTAGGTTATCATCTCAATTTCTGGCGTTGATGTCGACTGCCGTTTTATGACCTCTTGGGCTTACTTGATAAATTAGGGAGGTCCTAAAACCCATCAGATCAAAAATCTGGCCCAAATCGTCTAAAAACAGATTGAACATTTATTTTTAGGGTATTAACTCATTTGCTGATGTTCATAGCGACTGCCGTTTTATGACCTGTTGGGCTTACTTTATGAATTAGGGAGGTCCTTGATGGCGACGAGATAGTATTCCCAACCAACCCACCTGTGGTGAACTGGCCTTTCATCTTCTGGAAGACGGGGTCCTGGGCGGTGGCCTGAGCCCGACGCGCCAGAGACTCGGAGGCGGCGCTGGAGAACATGGTGGACACGTTGGAAACGTTTTCCAAGCCCACGCCAAACGTGCTGACCAGCTTCTTGACAAAGTTCAGCGTGTGCGGCGTGATCTTGGCGTCAGACACGGCGCCGCTCTTCTCGAAGGCCACCGAGTAACATTTGGCCAGTCCTTGCTGGAGCTGCCGTAAAACCTGCCGTCGGGAAAGAAATCAATAATGCGGGAATAAAAAAAGAAAATATTCCATCGTAGATACTGAATAGAAAAAAAAGAAAGGTTTTAGACGGGAAAATTGCACATCCAAATATGTTTTTCCCCAATTTGAGAAAATTGGGAGGCTTATTAGCGAATATACTATTTCTTATTTTTTTACAAATCAATTGCGTAGCACAAAATTGGGTAGCAAACAATTTTGGTTTAAACGTTTGGTTCTCATTACTAAAAAAAAAACCTCCAATTTGACGATTTCAGCTTTCCTGACTGTGATTTTCTTGCCTTTTATTTTATTTCATTTTCTCTTTCTTCTGCAATGTTCATGGATTTCTGGCAAAAGACCTCAAGATTGCAAAAAATAAATACATCTTAAAAACCTGATCTTTTCTTACCCGATCCTGTGAAAAGTATGTGATCGGATCGGGGACATCTCTAATCATGATTATACTGTTAAAATGTGACTGTTTTTTTTAGGTGCAACCGTTGAGGAAAGTTCCCCCAAAAAATACCAGCAAGAGATATAAAGGACAAGAAGAAGATGATCAATTTTTCCTCCCATGTAAAAATAGCGCTTGATTCCTCACCTCCTCGTGCCAGTTTTCCCTGAACCACACCATCTGGTCAACGATTCCCTCCAGGGAAGAGAGGAGGGTGGGATGGAGCTCGCGTTGCATGTGCATGATTCGACTACAGCGCCACATTGGCGCCGTGGCCCGGATGGGACCGGGGTCAGAAGCCCCCGAGTGCGACTGGGAGCCCACCGAAGCGGGTTGTTGCTGTCCGGATGCGTCTAAGGACAAAGTATTGAAGACATCGATAAAGTCATTAACGTATAAAGTGGCGCTTTGACTCGTAAAAAATAAATAAAAATTAAGAAACCCTTCCTGTTCATTAATTGCTTTTTGTGCATGTCAAGCAGTTTCGTGCATGTCAAGTCTAATTTATGCGCATATAAGCCGTACGGAAGCGAGTCTGGCGGTCGTAGTTCGTTTTGAACTTGTCTGTTTACACGTGATACTGGATGAAAAGATCAATAAATGAAAAAAAAACTATAGATACATTTTTTTTGACCTAATCTTGAAAAGATGGCACACCCCACTCGGTGCATACGTGTTCTAAAAGTATTTCTTCAATGCAAAAATCCATCGTTCTTACCACTTTTGTAGCGTTCCCTTTGCTCAATTTTGAGCGTCAGGTAAAGGGTACGAATGGGAAAGTAGACAGCCTGAGGGTAAACTCGTCCCACCTGGCGGATAAAAAGAGGGTCATACATTACATTTCAAAGATTCAACCCCTCAGGACGGCAAAAGAGTAGGGGGGAGGTAGACAGCGTTGGAACGGGGGAGGTGGGGTGGCGTGGTGGGGGATACTAGAGGGAGATAGCCCTAGTGTAGTTGTGTGTAGTTTTGTGTGGAGAAAGATGACACTGAGGCTGTAAGAGCACGACAGTTTGAAGCCGCGTGCCACGGGAATAAAAATTGACGGCGAGAGATGATGAAATTGACCTTTTTTCCCCAAGAAAAGCCACTGAGAAGCAACAATAATGGGGAGGCTGAATATTAGAAATAGGCCTTCACTCTAAAACGGATTATTATTTTTACCAACGGTATGATTTAGCCAATGAATTTCTAGCCACAAAACATTAGCCAATGAATCACTGAACGGGGGAAAAAAACATTTTCTAAAGTCACAAGACATTATTCAATTTCGCCGTGTTGTCAGTAAGTTACGACGTTGTTGTTCCTCAGTTCAGGACTCAACCGATTCGGCGACTGTTTATCGGAGCTCAAATGAAGCACATGAGGAGAGAAATAGTAAAAAAAATATTTTAAAAAACGATGACTAAGCAGAGGGAGATCAAGCTGGCGTCTAAGAGCGGCATTAAAGATGAAAAAGAAGCGAAGGAAGGCAGAGATCAGCACGTTAATGGAAAGCTGAGACTTATTCGACTTGGGTTGAAGGGGGAAAAAGGGTGAACGGCTGACAAGGAGGGCGCTCGGGGGTGCAAGAGAGGGGCTGCTGATATGTCTGTTAACTTCCCATTCATCTGGTCACCTACCCCCGGGCCCTCTTTGCCTCACCTTCATCAATTTTTCAACGTACGTTTTTTTTCTTCGTCTTTTTTTTTAAACATTCCACCGCCAAAGAAAAATTCTAAATAATTCAGAGAAGTGGCAGAGATAAAGCCGGCTATGCATTAAAATTGGATTCTGCTTTACATAAAAAGGACGTAAAGTGAAGAGCGTTAACAAGGGAATGTCTACGAAGTAGGGATAAAGATCGGCTTTTTAAATAGGATTCGTTTATTGTTGTTTTGTAGTTTTAGAGTTAATCCCGATCTGATCACGTGAGATTTGAGTTTTTTTATTTAAGGGCTAAAAAGCAATTAAATCGGATGTACAAAGATATTGTCCAAAGAAGCAAAAGTATGTTCGTACTACACAACATTTTTAGACAATTGCAATCAGGTGGGAAAATTGTTTTTAATCGATATAAAGCAAAAACAAAATAAACACGCCGGACAAAGATATTGTCAAAAGAAATAAATGTATGTTTCATACCTGTCAATCAATTTCTCCCCTTATTAATGATTGCATTCCCCTTGTTAAGTTATAATAAACCGTACAAATGCTATGCAGCACATATTTACTCACATAAAGCGCACTTAAAAGTCTAAAAATGTTCCCCAAAGTGGACGGGGTGCCCAATCACTAAATTCAGTATGCACTAAATTCAAGATTCTGCTGTATGACGCTGACAGCTTGACTGTGTGGGTAGTGGGTACTTGCTTGCTGACGCGCTATATTTATATCATGAAAATTCGGCATGCACATATGGTTAAAGCATGACAACATTAGCAGGCGACGATTTTTGGTCTGCTAACAGTGACCGAGATGATCCGGATTAGAGCCGAAATGGGTAAAACCAGATCAGTTTTACAAAAAATAATACTTTAAAAAAATCCTGTAAAAACTTTGTTCTACGACGTAGACAATTTGAAAAAAATATGTATAAAAGGTGCCAGGTATGATGTTTTATAATGAAAAAATGAGCAAGGTAAAAGACTCGCTGGTTTAGAAGTGAGGCTAAAAACTCTACATATCGTATTACAAAACTCTTCGGTTAGCTTAAATCTTCCGGACAATATCCTTAACCTATCAAGAGGACGAGGTTTAGTACAGCTTTCTAGTCTTTGAAGATCACCCTCTTCAAATTGTGCAGAAAAAATACTCCATTAAGCAACGCAAATTAAGCCTGGCATTAATTACGTGCTCCGTTCCTGCCGTGTGGATGCGTACTGTATTAACTTTATAATGACTTCACGTGCAAATAATTCAAAATCCAATTCGCCGGGGTCTAGTGAAAGCCAATAAATGGGTGTCAAAGTGGAAGTTGGGGAGAGGGAGGGGGTTTGGGGGGCCTGAATGCTTAATTTGGTAAATAGAATGCAAGCCAGGGGAGATTAACTTCCGCGTGAATGCCATTTAATTCATCACGATTAGGAAGCCTGTGAAAACGGCTGCCAACGCGGGAGGCAGATGTGGCGGACTGAATGGATGTGATGAAGAACGCAAAATATTTCATCAGCGCGATTGCCAAACATTCACGGATTAGCGGCGCCGAGGTACGGAGGCCATGCTCGTTATCCAAGCCATCTCTTAATGGCCGACCGGGTCCGACGTAATCGGGCAAAATTGCCTACGTAATTTGCTTTTATCGATGGGGTTTTCAAAGGACAGAAAAATAAGAGGGAGGTTGTGGACATGCGCACCTGGCTGATGAGGTTGAGTAGAGGTTTGCCTTCTGAACCGACTAAGCAGGTCAGCAGCTGGGGGATCCACGCCAACCACTGGATGGGCGGGACGCCGATGCAGTACTTGTCCACGGCGTTTGCCAGCGTGTCCTTGTCGTCAAAGCTCAGAAGCCAGAGTACCTGCAGAGGGAAGCGAAATTTGGCATGAGATGAATCCCGAGAGATTATTAAATAGGGAAAAGTAGGGAAACGTAAGACGCAATTGCTGCACCTCGCATCATCCTGGCGACGATAATTTTACACCCTCCCCTACTGCATTTCCGGCCAGGTTAGAAATTGCACATAATTGCTGGTAATGACTGGTCAATGGGTTATTTTATCAGTGGGAAACAATGCTAACCCATCTTGGCTTCAAGACGCTACTGGCAACGAGGGTGCGTATTACCATGACGTTACAATAGACTTTCGGTTTAATTGCAGTCCGACGACTTTTAATTTTATTGGGCTATAATTACCATGGACGAAGATTTAAAAAAAATTGCTTTGCCAGAACTAGACGAATAAATATTTTTTAGGCGATGTGATAACCTCAGTCTCAGTCTGCAGAAGGTCCCCAACTTGTGGACTTCTTGTGTGTGGCTCCAGTTTCTTAACTAGGTCTACAATGTCTTGTGTGTCTTGTGTCTGTCTTGCTACTGCAACCAAGAAATTTCCTAAATATGGGATGAAATAAAGTTCTAATCTAATCTAATGTATCACAAGTTATTTAATTTTTTTGGATCCTTTCGCTGATATAAGCATTGAAAAGATCGTCTCCGTGTCAGACCTATAAGTACTATGAAATGGTTAGCATGTCAAAAATAATTAAAAATGGCTGCACAAATGTCATTTTAAATGTAGAAAATTAATTTGGCATGCAAAACTGACAGTTTTTTTAAATCACCATTTCCTAGTGACAACCCAACAATTCTGGTTGTGACATCACAACCAGAATCGTTGATCGTGTCTAGCTTTTTCGAGCTGCCAGAACAACAATAATAATAAAGCCACATGGTAATAGTGAATAGAAAGAATGGCTGGCATGCTAGTAAAACCATTCGACTCATTTTGGGTGATATTTTTAGTGGGCGGGACCAAGTTGGATCAAAATTGATATTACGCCTTTGTTACCTGCTGTAGAATGTCGTATCACATTTAAGTTTGACCCCATCAAAATCCATGAAGGAACCGCAACGCATGCGCTGAAGCGTGTCTACAGAAAAAGCTTGTTAGCAAAGAGTCCGTCTCGTTACCCCCCACGAATTTCAACCGGCGAGTGCCACAGCTTTAGTCAGACTCTTTGGAAAAAGGTAAGTCCGTTCAGAAAGACGGCGAGATTGGAGTGTCAGGGGAGGCCATTAGACCGTCAGCGCCCGTGTAAGAGGATTCCACTTCACCATTGATCTGCCCCGAGAACCCGTTGGTTCGCAGCCACGACTGCCGGACCGCGAGCAATCAAATTACGAGCGGAGCTGGGGCCGGAATAAAATGCGTTTGGGCCCATCAGAACCAATAACGCACGGGGCTGGATGCGGTCCTGGAGACGAGGGAATTAACAATGACCCTATTTGAAGGGTCTAATGGAAGGAGGCGATCTCGCGGGTGCCCAAGCGTGCTTGCCCAAACTCATAAATCTGCAAATGGAGCAAATGCCAAGCCAAGTATAATAAGTCCTTACAGATCATATTTAGCAAGAGAAATACTACACGTCCCAAAACGGATCTGGATTTGATGTTTTTGCGCATAACATTGACATAGACGGGCGTCCCAGAACTATTTCAGTTCTTGCGACTTTGGAGTTTGTTTTTTCTTCTGGACAACAAATTAGAAAAATAGATTTCTAACATGAACCGGAAGTTGTTTGGCGTCAACTTTTGCCGACGTTAAGTCTGCGAGAGAATAACATTTTTTGGGGCGTAATAAATTAAGTTATATTTGGAGGAAAGTCATGAAATTATGAGATTAAAAAAATGACATTACTTATTTTTCAATGACTCGTTCAAGGTCTGCAGACATCAATTTTGGTGACATTAGGTCAGTATGGAAAATTGGAGAAAAGTCATGAAATTATGAGATTAAAAACACGACACTACTTTATTTCAATGACTCGTTCAAGGTCTGCAGACATCAACTTTTGGTGACATTAGGTCAGTATGAAAAATTTAATTTGGGAATCATTTTGGAGTTTTTTTGTGATTCCTGCTGAGAAAACTTTAATAACAATGACTATTGTTAATATAGACGACATTGTTTGAAATGAAACGATTTTCAGATGGTGCTGTCCCTTGAGATTTCTTTTCTATGTAAAACGTGTGGCGCGGCTCAAAAAAGATTGGGAAACACTGTTTTAGAGTCGTGTATTTATGTAATGTATTAAAATATGAAATGAATGGACGACTGAGATCGAGGAGGAACTCCTACCTTCGCCAGATACTTGCGAGATTTGCTTTCGTTTTGGTGGCGGCATGCGTGGAGGTAGCAGGTGATAGCTGAGACTCCCAGGTGAAGCTGACGGTCCTTGGCGAAGATGTTCTCCAGGTAGTCCCCCCACATTGCCCACGCCTTGACCAGGACGTCATGCATCTGGACAGCGGCGGAAAAGGCCTTGTTGGCCTCCTCTGACCTGCGACGAAAAGGTCAAAGTGCAAATAAGAAACAGAGTGATGCTCATGGCGTCATGGCGCCGTTCATGGCGTCATGGCGCTTTGGCAAACGACTTAAAAATCTGATAAAAGAGGGCTTGACTTAGATAAAAAAGGCAAATTCAGAGAAATGTGTCTTTCACATATAACCATGAAGCATATTTCAGTTTATATGGATTTGTCGTAATCTTAAATCCCAGAGCTTTTAAGAAGTTGACTATAATACGTTGACCTCAACGATAACATCGAGCAAAGATCAATGGGTTTTGGGCTTTTAACATACAGTCTCAAAATCTTGCAATTTTATCTGACTTACATCTTAACGTAATTTTTTCCAATCTTGATCCAACAAGAAGCCGTCACATTTTCAATCCTGCACATTCAGTCTTGCCTACTTAAGGGAAATCCAGGTGAAATGTGGCAACAGACTTGACTGATCGGGAGTCTTAAGTGTTTTACTTCAGCCCGTTCATCTTAAAGCAATCCTTAGCAGGTGGGTTGAATGACTTAAACCCGTCACCGTTTGATTAATAAACAAGACACTAGCCTCCCGTCAAAACAAGTCCGAGAAAGCCACTCATGGAGCCACGCGTCCCCAGCGCCTTCCCGTCGACATCCGGCAAAATGTCTCCCAAGACGATCAATTAAAATCCGTTATTATGAAAGGCGTTTGGCGTGTGATTAGGAAATGGAAGCTTGATTGCTATGGGAGTCAGAGGCAAAAACCCTCTTGTAACACTTAATGGAGTTGCCTCTGTCACTTGGTGAGTATTAAAGTACATGAAATGTTTCCAAAAGCTACCTCAGCAGGAGCCTCGGCTCCCGACAGAGTGTCAAAATCTTTGACACCCGTTAAATTGAACGATCCTCAAATCTTCGGCTTGGCACGGATGCGCAAACACACACATACACACACACCCATCCACACACACACCACGACGCGAAACTCCCTCGACCCATGTCCGCAACTCAGCTCTTAATACCGCCCCAGTTAAGGGAAACTTAATGATTGCAATAAACCCTGCTGAGGTGGAGGCAAGTTTTGCTGATTGTAGAGATTCTTGAAAAGGGCCTCTGGTTAATTATTGAGCTGCGTGTATGTTTAATAAGGCTCCCTCAATTAGTCTTTTACCCCTTAGGCTACCCGTGTCACGTCCGAGACGACTGGGGTTTTGAGGGGGGTGAGCAGAGATGCTGCTTTTTTACAAGCCAGCCCTGGAGCTGAGGAACAGAACTCCGCATGAAACGGTCACGAACAGATAAAACAGATGTGCTGTGGAGTCAAATTTCAAGTACAGTGCTGGGGAAGGCTAAAACTGGACCACATGCTGGCAAACAGTAGGGATGCTCCCGATCACATATTTTTGCACGGGAGTCCGAGTGGCCCGATTTTGGAGAATCAGACCATACCCCGTCTAGATCCGATACCCTGAAAATCCGATTTCATTCCATTTCTGATCGGGCACATCCTTAGCAAACAGACCTGATGAACAGTCACAAACAGAAGCGAAGAGTTGGACTCTACGAGTGTAAAAAATATACAAACTGTCTAGCATGTACGAATACCGATGGCTTAGAAGGGCAGAGAGCCTTATAAAAGACAATACGCATCCCGGTTTCCACCACTTCCATACACCTGCTGCCCTCTGGAAGGAGCTACAGAACCATAACAGCCAAGACAAAGAGACTCAAGAACAGTTTCTTCCCATTAGCAGTCACCATACTCAACTCAAGTTCTGCACCTAGGACCTAATCAAGACTTATTGCTAGTAGCCAGGTTAGTCACTTTGTATCACTTTCCCATGTTGACCACTGCTTCTACCACTTATTTATCTATTACTATTTACTGATTATTTATTAATCATGGCTATATATTGATTATCTATGTGTTTGTTTGTTGTTGTTGAGTCCAAAGACTCAGTGACTTTCAACAACTTGGCGCTGAACGTCTTCAAGACCATGGAACTCATCCTGGACTTGAAGACGGAACACTTGGACTACTATTATTTATTTATGACTTATCTATGATGATTTATTTGTCTGTTTGTTTGCTGTTATTTGTTCGCTTTGTGGTGACAGCTTGAAATCTCATAAAATAAAAGCATTCAATCAATCCATCAATCATACTTATTGATCTGAGCCAGGAACATCCCCTTCAGGGCGTAGAACTCTGCCGTCATCTCCTTGGTGAAGTACTTGAGGTTGGTGGACTCAATCACCTCCAAACCCTGACGGACAGCAGACGAGAGAGGATTGCCGTTTCGCAAATAAAAATCTCATTCGTGCAAAGCGTCAGAAAGAATCCGCGGAGGGACAGTCGCATAATAACGAATGATTATTAGGATGTTAAGGAAGTACGCGCAGAGGGAAGTAAAGTGCGCTACGCTGAGCCTCTGATTGGTCGTCCCCAATGTGCCGCTGTGACAAACGATGTGTAGCCGCTGAACAGAAGAGATTTGGAGAAAGGGAGAGGCGGCTTTCTAATAGCTTTTGGTGTGCTCAAGCACCTCTAGTATTAATCGCATTAATCATAAAACTCAGTGGATTTAAATGCCATAAAATTGGTTTCCAAAACATGCAACCAAAATTGCATTTCAACATCTTTTTATTGAAATATTCTGGGGACAAATTCCGGCTAGAAGGCTGCAAAAAAAAATTCTATATCAAAAGAGATGTTAAAAAAAACTGTTTCAGTTGTGTGTTTATTAATAAGGAAAGTGGCAGTACATTTCGGAAATGTCGGAACAATGACGACGCAGGCCTAAATAGGATTCAATTTGAATAATCAAAATGAAAGGGGACGACTCGATGCGTTTTGATGACACGTAACGTCCGCGTGTTGTTTCCATAAAATATTTCACGAGACAGCTGCTGCAAATTGTTTGCCGAGCCGCTCCGTGCGTATTTCTGTTCCCGTCAATTGACCTTCTCATTGTGAGATGATAAAGCCATCTTTCCTTTCCAATAATATAGAATAAATTCAAAGGTTAAACCAAGCATGGCTTGGAGTTTGGATTCCCAGAGAACGCCGTTAGAACAGATAAATGGAGAGGCAGTACAAAATATATCAAGGCTGAAAAATACATTTACAGCATACCGTTGACACACACTTCATATTTTCTGGCATATTAGCCGCCTCTACGTATAAGCCGCACCCTTAAAATTGCCTTAAAATGATTGAATTTTACAATTTCTCTCATATAAGCCGCCCCCTGATTCACAATTTTCACCTCCATATTCATGGTTTTAATAGGGATGTGTTATTTTGAAGGGAAAATCCTAATAAAAATCATTGCACGTGGTATTTCTGAGATACTGTATCAATGGATTTATAATTCGACATTCCAAAAGGGTGTTGCCTGCACGTAGACAAATTCAAAAAGGAGGTCATGTGAGCAGTACAACCAGGAAGTGTGCCTGTAGCGGTCTAGTTTGTCATCCCAAGGTAAGATGGCGGCGTCCTGAGCGAGCACTTAAGTGAGTTTTTTCACGTTTTATACAAGATAAGCTTTATATATTTCTTGAATTTCATTCATAGACGTCAAAATAAATTTTGTTAGGCATTTTACCTGTTTATCTTTTCTCTATTTTGAAATAAACAACCGCTTTGGCCGCATTGTCTTGCGTTATGGTGTATGTCAAGTCCAATTTGTGCGCGTATAAGCCGTACCCTCGCTTCAGTCATCATTTTTTTTGCGACAAATACGGCGCATATGCAAGAAAATACGATATTCCAAATTCTCACCTGCATGCATTCATTCTTTCCCATGACGCCAGCCAGCTGCAAATAACATTTAACCTGCTGCCTAATCTTCTGGAAGCAGTCAACAATTGGAACTGTTGGGATGGTGTGGATACGACTCAAAATATCCAGTGCTACGTTCACCAAACCCTGTACGGGGGAACAAGAGGACACTAAATATCTACACACAATAGTCTTTGTACTAACCAAAAAAATCAAGAAAGCTCTGAAGATGGTTAAGACCATGGAATTGTTTTTAAAAACTCACTTGCTTGCGCCCAATCTTGCCATACTGAATGATGGCAGACGCCGAGGCGTGAACTCCCAACATGGCGTTATTGTTGTTTGGATCATGCTGGGTATTCGTTTCATACGCCGTCACTATGGCTACAGACGTAGAGAGAAGAAAACAGTGGTTTGAATGGCACCTCTATTTATCATATTGTTACTATCATTGAGAAGAGAGAAAAACACTGGGTACGTGAACATATTGAACAGCCAATAGTGATGGATTTAAAAAAAAAAATCAATTTCAGAGCACAACAGACGTTTCAAGGCTGTCATGTAGAAGTAAAGTGGATTGAAATGAAAATGTCTCGGAGATCACCGTGTCTACAACTCACATTAGTTGGGGCAAAAATTGGCAAAATAATAGCTATAAAAATGAAGCAGTGTATAGTTTTACACAAAAAACATTCTTTTCAATATACCAGGTATACTAACACAAATGTACAGACTATTCATCGCACCAGCCAAAAAATACACAATAAATACATCTACTGCATATAAACAAGTCGTATTGAAGTATTTTGGCCAATTTTTTTTTATATTTTATCGGATACCAAGAAAAAACATGTTGAATTAACAATAGTAAAATGGATAACAACAGGCTAAATAGGCATCTGTAAACCCAAGTTTTTCGTTTTTTCCGTATTTTATACATTTTATGATCATTTCAAATTGTGTACGCCGTATAACAACTTTTGTACGGGATTTTTTAAAGTACGTTTTTTGTAAAACCCATCTCGGCTCTAATCCGGAACGTCTCGGTCACTGTTAGCAGACGATAACGTCATCGCCTATTGTCATGCTTTAAGCATGATATGCGCGCACGCTTTCCCTTTTCACCCATCCGCACTACATATTTCCCTATAGCCGTCCACTTTGTAGAAAATTTCTGACTTTTACGTGCGTCCTATGTGAGTAAATTTGTGCCGCGTTGCATTTGTACGTTTTTTTTAATTGCTTAATAAGGGGTATTACAATCACTAATAAGGGGAGCAATTGGCCGGATACTAGTCGAAAAAGTGCAATTTATAGTCCAGAAATACCGCCCCAATGGCAAAGTGATAAAGTGTGACTGATTAGGGTTGATGGTTATACCTTGGTAATGATGTTGGCGCCACATGAAAATGCTACTCCAGTGCGACAGGTCATCAGACACAATGGGAAGTCGGTTCCTCCACGTTTTCACCACCGTTTTCATGTCGTGCAGGCTGGTGTTGCGTCCGAGGTTGGCCGTCTGCAATCCCGCGTTAATTTGAGCGGCTTCTTGCAACTCGATGATCTGCTGTGCCGCCTAAGGAGAGAATTCCAGTTTCAGTCCAAAAATATATTGTCTATTCTCCATGTCTCCATTTAACGTAAATACTGAACAAAACCGAAAAAGGAAAAAAAAAAAGGCAAAAACAAGGCCGTATTTTTCCCCATCAAAATGTAAATGACAAAATTCTTGTCAAGACGAGTAATAGAAATGCATTAAAAAAAAATAAGGAAGTGAGCTGTGATCTAGAACGCTTGAAACCCCAAAAATACATTTTGTTTTGAACTATTGATATTTTTCCTGAAACTCTTTTGCCATTATGACGACGTAAAAAAAAAGAAGGATAGCTGGAGGCTAAAGTAAAATTGATAAGCAAGCTATTCCAACACATTTTGTGGAAAGAAGCCGCATTGATTGGCCTAAAGCCGCTTCATGAACATATAATCAATCATCCCATTATAGTAACTCCTCAATCAATATTAACGCCGGCTCTCCCAGGCGATGGACTCGGTGATCATCCATTGATTGTCAGACGCCGCGGGGCGAATCTGAATTTGATATTTGGATTTTTCTGCTTCTGAATGTCGCACCAAGTTTGAAATTTCCATCTGGCCGTTAAAACCGCTCGGCTAGGAATACTAAACGACTTGTTTTCCTTTTCCCCGGATAATAAATAGACCTCACATATGCCAGAACACCCACATTTGCGCCCACCTTGGCGTGCGCGAAGAACAAAGAAAGCAGTCGGCTAATTTGCATTCCAATTTTGTGGCGAACGCGCCACGGGGGCGAAGCCCACCTCGCCAATTTTCCAAAAGACAAGCAAATGACAATGAGTCTTCCAATATTTATTCCCAATGATCAGTTCATATCAATCGATGGCCCGTTTCTGACCTTCTTTGGGACGATCCCATTCATCACGTCAATGTAATTCAGCCGCAGGTATTTAATCAAACACTATCTTACGGCAGGGAAAGTAATTACTGCTAAGCTAACTCTTCTCTTCTCGGTGTTTCGTCCTTAAACTCCGTCACCCTCCCTTTTCCTCTTTTGTCCTGTCTATTTTAAATCTCTCGTGGAGAAACTAAAGAGGCTTAAAAAAAAAACGGATTCTCGCTGGCTTCTAAAACGCATCGGCATTTGCGCGTCATAACCCGAAAACAGTACACGGTCGATTGGTCGCCGGTCGATTGGTCGCCGGTCGATTGGTCGCCCGGTCGATTGGTCGCCCGGTCGATTGGTCGCCCGGTCGATTGGTCGCCCGGTCTTTTGGTCGCCCGGTCTTTTGGTCGCCCGGTCTTTTGGTCGCCCGGTCTTTTGGTCGCCCGGTCTTTTGGTCGCCCGGTCTTTTGGTCGCCCGGTCTTTTGGTCGCCCGGTCTTTTGGTCGCCCGGTCTTTTGGTCGCCCGGTCTTTTGGTCGCCCGGTCTTTTGGTCGCCCGGTCTTTTGGTCGCCCGGTCTTTTGGTCGCCCGTTGTCGCGGTCGTGGCGACCAAAAGACCGCGACCAAAAGACCGGCGACCAATCGACCGCACACGCCCGAAAACACGGCGGTTTGCGTGACGTACCTGCAAGAGCGGCGTGTGTACGTGCGAGACAATGTGAGGCAATCGTCGCCACTCTCGAATGGCCAGACTGGACGCCATTTCGACCAGTCTCTCGATATAGTTGAGCTGCTGTTCCTCCGGGTGGCAAATGGCCAGGTAGCCACGGTGCATGTTGACCTTGGAGGCCATCTCCTTGGGACAACTCATCTCCACCTGTTCGGGAATATGGAAAGAGAATTTAAATGAGCTCGCGGTTGAATATCGTTGGCGGCAGACGGTTAAACAATACACCATCCTTTCTAGTTTCTTTTAGCTGACTTGTACGAGTCGTACGGTGTTTGTAAGGTTTTTGGGGGGTTTGTATGGGGAATCATAATCATTTATAAGGGCAGTTATCGGCAGAGGTTGACAGGTATGGAAAAGATCGGTGTCCGGCTGTTTGTTCCGAAACAATAATTTGGCTTCGAATTAATTTTGTCCGATGTTGCCTGGGGAAATTTTCAATTTAAAACGAATCAAGCCGACAGGTTTCGGTGCTCGGCTCGTAATTAAAATGCTTCATCGATGAGTCCGAAACAAAAGTCAAACTTTTCCGTGTTGAATTGAAAAGCAAATGTGGAATATGCAAAAAGACGGAGTACGAAAGGGGGCGCTAGGGTGCGCCTTTGCATGGTCTCCTAAGACAATTACAGCGATTGGTCAGAGCATAGTTATCGGGGGGCGAGCGACGCTTGATGAATGTCCCGGAGATGGGGACGGCCTTATCGAGAGCCGGCTTTAATTGAAAGCCGGGGCGGGTTTTTTGGGGGGGGATTGGGCGTCTGGAGCTAGCAAGGAAAGCCCGATTCTCTTCTCTCTCGCCTGCCGCCATTAAGCAAATCAGCCGGCGGCAGATGCCAGGGTAATTATTCACGCGCCCAGAAGTCGTAAATATTAGTGGCCGAGAGAGCGGGACGAGGCCAAAAGGAAGGAGACGGACGAGCAAAGATGAAAAGTCAACGTTAAAATTGGGTGACGGAGGAAGGGAGGAGGTGATGGAGTGCACTCGCTGTTGCCGTCCAGACAATTTAATTAGGTGTCACCTTAGGACACATCAGCTCAATGGATTGGTTCCAAGTCTCCTTGAAAGAGCAAAGCGGGATTATTTGTTAAGTGTCAGCGACTATCGCACACTTTCAATCCGTCCACGCTTCCTCTTAGCAGACACCCGGCCGACGAATGGGCGAGCCCACGTTTCTTTATGACTGATTCTACGATTCGGCCGTTGAGCGACGGGACGGTCTAATAGCGAGTGGCTTGCCGAGATTTCGGCGAGATAGAAAACGTTGTGCTACGTTCTAGGCAGGGGTGTCAGACTCGGGTTGGTTCGCGGGCCGCTTTAACGTCAATTTGATTTCACCTGGGCCGGACCATTTTAGAAATAATATTTAGTTTTTTTTTTTTTAAATGGATGAAAAGATCTGGATTAAAAGCCCTGAATATTCCGTTTTTTATAGATCTAAAACAATGTTTATTTTAGCTTTTTTTCAATATTTTTAGATTTTACAAAATGATTTTTGAACTAAAAACACAGAAAAAAATGGATTAAAAAATGACAATCATTGATTTAAAAGGGGGAAAAATCAGGAAATTCAATATACATCTATACTCTTCATTTTAAATTGATCCTAAAACAGAAATTTGGCACTCATGATTGACTTTCCCGGGCCACACAAAATGATGTGGCGGGCCGCCACTTTAACACGTGTTCTAGGCGGAGACAAGTCTGTCTTTCGATGGGTTCCCAAGCGGTCTGTGATGTTGTTTTTGGGTTTGTCTAGAGCAGCGTGTAATATTCAGAGAGAAAAATTTGTATGAAATTTTACAAGGGAAAAATCTAAATAGGATGAACGTTAAATGAAACATTATACAATTGCAAGATTCAAATGGTGAAATAGTCGCTTATTTTTCTCTAACATGGAACTTGTTTGGTTTCTAGAGCATCAACTTTTGCCGACAGTCTTTTTTTAAACGTAATATTAGGAGATTTAAATACAAATTGCAGAAAAGTCATAAAATGATGCGATTAAAAACATGACGTTACTTATTTTCTAAGTTGTTCAGGGTCCGCAGACATCAACTTTTTGGTGTGAAAAATTCGATTTTGGAATCATTTTGTAGGTTTATGTGATTCCTGCTAATAAAACTTGGATGAGAATAACTATTGTCAAAATAGGCGACATAGTTTTAAATGAAAAGATTTTCCCTTGAGATTTTTTCAATGCAAAAGTGTGGCGCATAGCCAAAAAGGTTGTGAAACACTGCTCTCGATTGTACCTCGAGATCTTAAATGCGCCGCTTTTGTGAGGGTGTGCAGACTAAATTGTGTGTTAGTCCTCACCTGCACCAGAGCTTCTTTCATGGCAGCCCAATTGGAAACCCTCCAAGCGCATTCCAACACTAAATACGGGTTGGAATGGTTTTTAGATTGGCCGTATTCTGTCAAAGGTTCCCACTGGTTCAATTCCTTGGAACATCTGCACACAACAAAGAACATGTTGACTTTAAACAGTTTGTGCCTCGCAATGCGAATAAAATGTTAATTACTATAAAAAAGGGGGGGGAAATCCCTCGGTTGAACAGGAAGAAGTAGACTGTGTCAAACTAATTGACGATTTAAGCGAAGATGGATCGTAAAAACTGACATTTCGCCGCTATTAATCTACAAACACTCCATGCTGTATGAAAATATACCAAATTAAAAGCTTGGTTAGAACTGGAATCCACACTTTCATTATTCGGAGTGACCAGATTTAGTTGAGTTTATTCCGGTCCAGTGACTTGGACTCAAAAACACGTGAAAATCCCTAAACCGCATTTGATTTGGACCAATTCCTACCGTATCCAGTGGTCTTCCCACAGCTGGTACTCTGGAAATACAGCGGGTGAAACGGTGCTCCTCTCGTGCTCTTTTCGAGCCTTCTCCATTGCCTTTTCGTAGCTTTCCTGAGCCTGAAGACATAGATATTTCAGCGGAGCTTCAAAAATAAAAAGACCTTGAGGTACCGTATTTTCTCGCATATAAGCCTTACCCTTGAAATGGCCTTAAAATGGTTGAATTTTACAATTTCTCTCATATAAGCCGCCCCCTCATTGACAATTTTCACTTCCATATCCATGGTTTTAATAGGGAGTAAAAATGTGTGACTTTGAAGGGAAAATCTTAGTAAGTAAGTGAATTTTTTCACGTTTTATGCAAGATATAGTTTATTTTTTCCTTGAATTTCATTCATAGACGTCAAAATGAATTTTGTTTAGCGTTTTGCCTGTTTATCATTTTTCTATTTTGAAATAAATGACCGACATTGTCATGTGTTGTGGCGTTTCGTCCATGTCAAGTCTAACTTGTGCGCATATAAGCCGCACTCTCGATTCATTCACCAATACGGCTTATCTGCGAGAAAATACGGTTATTGAAAGAAGTTGAGATCCAAGACTTCACCTGTTCAAAGAAGCCATGTTGCTCATAGGCAATGGCAGTAGCCGTTTCGGGGAACTTGCATCTCTTTTGCCACAGGCCTGCCCACATGTCCTCCTCCTGGAGCAGAGAGTAGAGCTCGGCTAGAGAATCCAAGATCTCCTTAAAAAAAAGAAAAATACGACGGAATAATTGAGCACACGAGATGGAAAGATCCTGAAAAGAAAAGCAACCCGGAACCAGTTGACCTGTTGCGGTGGTGTGATGCTCTCCTGCTCGTAGACTTCCGTACTCTGCCTTGGTTTGCTGTGAAGGCTGAGGCCCTTTTCGAAGGCCTGCTGCTCCAACATGAGCGTGGATCGTAACCACAGGTTGTGGGTTTTTCCCAAGTACTTGAGCACGCAGGGGCGGATGGGGATGGGGGGCACGCATTGGGACATGGCTTCCACGAAGCAGTTGAGGGCGCTGGGCTGACAATCTCGCTGAGCTTGGTGGCTGCCGCTGCACAGGAAAGGACTCATTTCGCCGGATAACGCCTGCGGTGGTAAGCAGATTTCACTTCAGGGTGCCGTAATACAGCATGAATAAAATGAAGACTTTCGCTCTAAACCACGCTGGCCGTTTTTTTATTATTCAAATGACGAAAATAATCAGTGACTGCGTTCCACAAATGTAACCTCGGCCAATTGCTCCGCTTTATTAATGATTGCGATTCCCCTTATTAAGTGATAATAAACCGTACAAATGCAACACGGTCGATATTTACTCACTTAAATCAGTCGGTGGGCCTTTTGTATGGACTAAATGAGAGATTTTGTAGATGTCGCTGTCAATGTTACCTCTAATTTTTTGTTTGTCTGGGCAGAAAGACAACCTCCCTGAGCACACTGAGTACCGGTGTGAGCAACATCATCATTGCTCGCTATGGGCACACACCAGTATCACACCTGCCATAAACAGGTGCATGTCTACTACACATAAATGATTTAGTAATAATAAAATGTAATGATTAATATCTATGAATGGGGCGGCCCGGCGGATGAGTGGTTCGCGGGTCGGCCTCACAGCTAAAAATAATAATAATAATTAAAAAAATGGGACTTTATTTTGTGCGCTCCATATGATTTGCTGTGCGCAGAGAAGACGAGACTAGTGCGCAATTGCGCACAGCTTAGAGGGAACATTGGTCGCTGTATGACGCTGATAGGTTGACATTGCTTGCTGACCCGCTATATTTATATAGTGAAAGGGGAAAGCTTAAAGCATAATAATATTAGGAGTCGAAGATAATGTTTTGGTCCGCTAGCAGTGTCCGAGACATTCCGGATTAGAGCCAAAATGAGTAAACCAGATCAGTTTTACAAAAAACGTATTTAAAAAAATATTATGTGAAAAAGTTGTTATATGATTTTACAAATTACGATTTTACAGATTATACAAATTTGAAATGATCAAAAAACATATAAATTACGGGAAAACGTATAAATCGACAGGTATGCAAATTAATCTTAAATCCAATCTACACTGGGTTGCATTTTTTAGCTCGAACACTAGTAGGAAAGAGTGTTTCGCTATTTTGTTTGAAACATTGAAATGTGAAGACATGCATCAGTTTAAAACTTTTTTAATCAAATTTTCTGTTCCCTTTCATAACCTAGGTGCCTTTAGAAATGTTACTTGTAGTATTACTTGCATTTCATTTTTAATTCTTTAAAATGGTCTGCGATGACACTGTGAAAAGGCCCTCGTGACCTTTTTTGTGTGTGCATTTTACCTAAAACTGAGATTATTTAGTCCTTTTTTTACATATATAAGTTGATTGCAAAAAAATCACCCAATCTAATTAAGAGCCATCTTGTTTGCAATTTTCTTGACTTTTTGAAAATGTCTATTTTTTATTGGAGTAAATGGTTCAATGTGAAAAAAATATGGTTTCATAGTAGCAATGATCCAATCTTCAGTAAGCAGATTTACTGAAGACAAATGTCCAACAAGGCATGGAAATAAACGCCGCATTGGCGCCGACTGGAATTGGCGGCGCCGACTGACGGCGTTGAATATTTATTGCCTTGACGGTCACTTTAACGAATCTCGTAATTATGAAGAGCAATTGATCAGCAGATTCTGTCTAGCGAAAGAGCCGCTAAAAGCAGAGATGGAGCGCCACTGCTTTCAGCATAAACTGCCACCCATCTCGCGATTACGTCCATTCCGATAAACACGTGTGACTTGCCAGTCTGTCAGGGGGGTCGCGTGGGGTGGGTTTCTAATCCTAATGACTGCATCTCTCAGATACTAAAGAGCTCAATCACTTAAAATCAGGCCTAGCAACCCCACTCAAATCCTCCATATTCATTTGGTTATTAGTTCAGCTCATTAAAGCTTTCTTCCTCTGCTTCTCATTTCCATTTTTAGCATAAATGCACCTCATTAAGTACAATCGCGTGCGATGAGACGGCAAAGACGAAGGTCGCACGCGTGTGACCGTTTCGGGCTTTTGCGCGTGCCGCTCTACCGTTTTGGTACTCGTAGACAATTTGGTTTTTGGTAATTACGACGCCTCCCGAGTCCCCGTCGCCGAGCTAGGAGACGTTCACGCTAATGTACTCACATGCTGCTGCCTGTCGGAAAGAATCTTCCACAGGCGAGGGAAGAGTTGCACCCAAGATCTCTCGGCCAGAGGAGTGGAGATGTGACACAGCTGGACCAGAGCATTCAGCAGCGCCCCGGTCTAAGGAAGGACGGCGTTTCAAAAGGTATTTCGGATTCTACCGGCGTATTTTTGGAACTGGCGTTACGATTCGAGGCGGGCCTTACCTTGACCTCCCGGAGGGAGTCCAGGAACTTGTCGTGGCGGTTGGTAAGCATGTGCAACTGGTTCCCGGCGTCCCTTTCCGACTGGTCTTTGGTCTTGGGAATAGCGCTTTGGTCACCTGGTGCTAATTCGATGTCGATCTCCACGTCCTGGCGGGGGAGGAATTGGAAATGGCGTTGGGTACTCGAACGTTTGGTAGAACGGACGTTTGGTAGAACGGACGTTTGGTCGACCGGACGTTTGGTAGAACGGACGTTTGGTAGAACGGACGTTTGGTCGCCGGGTTGTTACTGTTGAAACCAGCTCTCAAAATTATAATCATGAGAGAGAGAGTTTAATATCTAAATATCTAATATCAAAATATCAACAGTAAACTCTGTCATAATTTGACAGCGAGCGAACCCGGCGACCAAACGTCCATTCTACCAAACGTCCATTCGACCAAACGTCCGTTCTACCAAACGTCCAGTCGACCAAACGTCCGTTCTACCAAACGTCCGGTCGACCAAACGTCCGTTCTACCAAACGTCCGGTCGACCAAACGTCCGTTCTACCAAACGTCCAGTCGACCAAACATCCAGTCGACCAAACGTCCAGTCGACCAAACGTCCGGTCACGACGGCAATGTGCGAGAGAAGGCGATGTGAAGGGAAGTAACGATTTCCTAAAGCAGGGGTGTCAAACTCATTTTTTGTGTCGGGTCACATGGTAGTTTCGATTACATCCGGAGGGCCGTTATGTCTTCCAACTAGGCTGCCAAAATTAATCGATTAATAAATTGACAGCTTTCTCGATCGTGCTTATCGATAGATCATTTTTGGACATTCAAATTAGTACAAATTTGTGAAATTATTGATTTAAAATGAGGAAACGCAGGAAATAATCTACAATCTTCATTTGAATTTCATCCTAAAAAACAGAAAGTCGGCACCCATGATTGACTTTCCCGAGCCACACAAAATGATGCGGCGGGCCAGATTTGGCCCCCGGGCCGCCACTTTGACACGTGTCCTATAGGGATTTTGTGCAAATTTGCACTTGACACGATATGATGGGACGCTACCTCCTCCTTGGTCTCGCTGGTCTCCCTCTCGCGGGGTTCCTGCTTGACGTGGGTCGCCATGGCGAAAGCGGCCCGGTCGTGGCTGTCGGCGAGGTTGATGACGTTGGTGATGGACGGGAGCATGGATCCCTGGCAACTGGTGCCGATGATGGTGTTGCGCTCGCACACTGCCAGCAGCAGCTAATGAGCAGGTGGGTATCAAGCGTATCAAAAAGGAGCCGGGATTGGAGTGGGCGACGCCCCGTCTAATTGGCTTACCTCGATGCACTGCTTGATCCAGAAATGGCTACCTTTGGCCTCCCAGTTCTGGGAACAGCAGATGTAGAGGAGCCTTTCGTAGACGCGCCGCTTCATGGAGCCGTCAAAGACCTCAAAGAACTTGGCCCGGATCAGCGGCTGAGTGCAACGAAGTCCGGAGAGAAACGCCGGCTCGAGCTTTGACGTGATGTCGCTTCCGGAGAGACTTTCGTCCCTAGGCGACCACATGGGAAAAATATTCAAGCTGGATTTGATCTCCAAATGCCAAATGAGTTACTAGGGCGGTTGGTAGATTGCCATCTTTTACGAATACGGCAAATACCGTGTTTTCTCGCATATAAGCCGCACCCGCGTATAAGCCATACCCTTAAAATTGCCTTACAAGTAAGTGAGTTTTTTCACGTTTCATGCAAGATAATTTTTTTCCTTGAATTTCATTCATAGACGTGGAAATAAACATCCCGAGGTAAGATGGCAGGCAAGTGTAAGTGATTTTTTTTCACATTTTATGCAAGATGTTTTTCTTGAATTTCATTCATAGACATCAAAATCAATTTTGTTTAGCATTTTAACTGTTTATCTTTTCTCTATTTTGCAATAAATGACCGTATCGGCGGCATTGTCTTGCGTTATGGCAGGGGTGTCAGACTCGGGTTGGTTCGCGGGTCGCATTAACGTCCACTTGATTTCATGTGGGACGGACCATTTTAGATATAATATTTTGATATATTTTTTTATGAATGGATTAAAAGAACTGGATTAAAAGCACTGAATATTCGTTTTTTTATAGATCTAAAACAATGTTTATTTTAGCTTTTTTTAAATATATTTTTAGATTTTATAAAATGATTTTTAAACTAAAAACACAGAAAAAATGGATTAAAAAATGAAAATTATTGATTCAAAAGGGGGAAAATCAGGAAATGTAATATACATCTATACACTTCATTTTAATTTGATCCTAAAACAGAAAGTCGGCACTCATGATTTACCTTCCCGGGCCGCAAAAAAATGATGCGGCGGGCCAGATTTGGCCCCCGGGCCGCCACTTTGACACATGTGCGTTATGGCATTTCATCTTTGTCACCTTGCAGTTTCATGCATGTCAAGTCTAATTTATGCGCATATAACATACCCTTGATTCAGTCATCATTTTTTGAGCGACAAATACGGTGAAAAAATACGGTACTTATTGAAGTAAATAAATTCTCTGCTCAATCATTCGATCATCTTATAAAATTGGCAACAAACATGTACAGCGCTGGAGTCTACCATACTTGAAAATGTTTTTCGCCAAGGACAAAAAGGCAAGCAAGATGAGCCTAGATTGAAATTTCATGACCACTAAAATGTGCTTATCAATAGGCCAATGTAAAAAATGTACGTGTGGATACTGAATCGAAACTCAGAAGCAAAGGAATCTTCATAAAAGACCTCTAGATTGTACGACTGCATTCATCTCTGAATATAAAAACTTTTATATTGTGCTGAATTGACTGTCTCTCGAGGGTACAATTCACCCAACCGAGACATTTGAGTGAGAAAAATGGAACAAAAAATAGACAAGGCCACAACAGCTGGACATGACTTCTATTGGCAGCACTCTCCTGATCATACATTGTTCGGGCACAGCTGCTTTATTATTCCAATATCATTACTCGCTGTCCATCACGGCTTAACTACTGCTTTTAAAACTCCTGACAGGAAGAGCAGATGGGTGGAGAGAAAGAGGATACATTTGCCTGATTAAAAGTATAATGTGGGGAAGTCACGGCCAAAAGAGAACCGCGGCTTGACGAATTGCCGTCAAGCGCCGAACTACGAGACGTCCTGCCGGGAGATGGCGAGTTCTGACACCCAAACGGGCCGGTAAAAGACAATGGCATCGTATTTTTAATCCATTAAAATTGGCTTCTCAATGATTCCAACTGTAATTACCGTATTTTCTCGCATATAAGCCGTATTTGTATCTAAAAATAATGATGACTGAATTGAGGGTACGGCTTATATAGGCACAAATTAGACTTGACATGCACAAAACTGCAAGGCGGCAAAGGAAAAACGCCATAACGCAAGACAATGTGGCCAATACGGTCATTTATTTCAAAATTTTTGAGTCTGTATCCGTTTTAGCTACCGCAACCAAGATGGCGCCGTTCAAGTGGAAGCCGGCGGCGGTAGCTCCGTCCACTCTTGCTCGTTTTGTGTTTTTGCTGCTTTTCTGTCTTAATGATTTGATTTGGTGATTCTCAATGTTCCCATTTACTTTGTTTTGGTTTGTACTTCGTTATTTTGCTTTGTTGTTCTGTCTAATCACCCTCTTGCTACTGCCACAATGAAATTTCCTGAATACGGGATGAATAAAGTTATCCAATCCAATCAACAGATAAAACGCCCAACAAAATTAATTTTGACGTCTATGAATGAAATTCAAGAAAAAACATATCTTGCCTAAACTGTAAAAAAAACCTCACTTACTTGTGCCTGCCATTGCTCGCTCAGGGCGCCGCCATCTTACCTTTGGATAACAAACTAGACCGCTACGGATACACTTCCTGGTTGTACTGCTCACATGACTTACTTTTTGAATTTGTCTATGTGCACCCAATAGTAATGTGCAATCCAGCAATCGATTGATACAATATCTGAGAAAGTGCAACGATTTTTCTTAAGAATTTCCCTTGAAAGTAACACATTTGTACTCCCTATTATGAATATGAAACTATTACTTGCATCCATCGTGGATTTATTTAAGGTCCGCTAGCTTCTCCGATCATTCTAATTTTTTTGTTTGACCTTCACAACATATATTGAGACGGATGCAAGGGCAGCTGGGAGTCGGTGACACGGCCACTTTGCTATATGATGAATCGATGTAATTACCTGTAGACGTAATTAACGAGGTCCAGGAACTGGGCGTTTAACTCAAGTTCATCGGGGAACCGTTTCTCAATGCAGGTCATCATCTTTACCAATAAGATGGATTTCTCACGAATATTTGGCATCTAGAAGAATGGGAAAGAGAGACACGCTTTAGTCCTTTTATTTCTTTTTGACGGGAGGACGGACTGAACTCTCGAATGTCACTCACTTGATTGGCAGCCATAGAATTAGTCTTCACCCACTCTTCCACAATCTTGACGACGGCGCGGAGAATTTTCGGGTCGGGCGATTTCTCGATGAGCGACGTGAGAATGACTTGAATGAAGTTTTTTCTCATCTCTAAGCTCATGACGGAGAGGCGTGTCTTCACCAAGTCCAGGCTCAACATGACCAGTTCGCTCGTGACTAGCGTGGATCAAGAAAACGTTAGCACAGGAGTTAAAGTAAGGGCCCGGGGGCCAAATCCGGCCCGGCGTATTACTTTCTGCAGCCCGAGAAGGTAAATCATGTGTGCCGACTTTCTGTTTTAGGATCAAATTCAAATGAATATTATCTATGTATATCATATTTCCTCATTTGAGCCTTTTTAAATATATAATTGCAATTTTCTTAATCATTTTTTTTTTCTTTTTGTGTTTTTAGTTGAAAAAAGCATTTTGTAAAATCTAAAAATAAATATATAAAGGTATTTTTTTGAACATAATCAAAAATATATTGGTTTCCTTTTGAAATGAAAAACAAATGATTAAAAGAAGTAAAATTAACATTGTTTTAGATCTATTAAAAAAACGAAATACTTTTTGGATCAATTTCTTTTAATCCGATTAAAAAATATATACCGTATTTTCACGACTATAAGGCGCACCGCAATATAAGGCGCACCCTCACTGAACGACACATTATTTTTTTTTCCATATATAAAGCCCACTGGATTATAAGGCGTCCTGTCTATTTTGGAAAAAAAATAAGACTTAAGTGCGCCTTATAGTCGTGAAAATACGGTATATTAATTATTATATCTAAAATGGTCCGGCCCACATGAAAACGAGTTGACGTTAATGCGGCCCTCGAACCAACCCGAGTTTGAAACCCTTGGGTTTCCCGGTCAAAAAGCATCTCTCTCCTATTGGTTCCAAATTGGAAATCAATGTGCACTCGCCAAAATAATCAGCCAATCAATAATTTAAGTACTAGTAGCAACTTAGTTAGATTTCTACTACCAATAGAATTGAAAATACGACCCAGTTTGTTCAAATTAAAGTCAAAAGTGACAAATTAAAATCATTCAGGATTGTTTTAAGTGGACATTGGCAGACATGAGCATGAGTTTGAGCAAGTAAACACTTTATATATGGAAAAAATAATAGAATGTGTGTCCTTCATTGAGCGTGTGCCTTATAATGCGGTGCGCCTTATAGTCGTGAAAATACGGTGTATATATTTTTCAATCGGATTAAAAGAAATGGATCAAAATCTCCAAGTATCAAATTAAAGTCAAAAGTGACAAATTAAAGGCATTTAGGATTTTTTTAAGTGGACATTGGCAGACAAGAGCATGAATTTGAGCAAGTAAACACTTTATATATGGTAAAAAGAATAAAATGTGTCATTCATTGAGGGTGCGCCTTATAGTCGTGAAAATACGGTATATATTTTTTCATCGGATTAAAAGAAATGGATCAAAATCTCCAAGTATTCCGTTTTTTAATAGATCTAAAACAACTCCTTCATGAAATATTTCTTCACGTTTATTTGAAGGTGAACATTGTCCTCTCTTCGAAAAATGTATCCTGACATTGTTAAAGTTGTGCAATTACCGGTGCTGGTCTCGGTGACCGTCGGGTTGGTTTGCTGAGGACTCAGGTGTTCGCGCACCATCTTTTGCAGAGAGCGCATAAACACGGAGATGAGGCGATCGATGTAACTGGCGTTGTAACTGCAGGCTGACTTGAGAATCATCAGCGTACCTGGGAGAAAAACAAAATCCCATCAATAGCGTACTAGCCGTAGACACAAAAGGATCTTCTTTTTTATACTCTGCCTACTTTTTTATGGCGAGAGGGTATCTAACAACAGTTCTACGGTGGCATTGAGTAAGGATGGGGAAGGCACGAGGAAGGATACTAACTCTGGCTTTGTTGCTACGGCACCCTTGAGCCAGTGTTCGAATGTCAGCCTCTCCGGCCAAACAGATGCATTACTACACAAGCTCCTCACATAAAAAAAAGACTAAAGGCTTTTTATTGACCCCCCGAAAAATGCTAGTGCCACAGAGCTTACAGCTTTTTGGCCTCGGTACTCGGAAAACTTGGCGCAAACAAAATAGTGCGTAGGAATATGCTAATATAGAGAAGGGAAAAATCTAAAAATATATAATAAAAAGCTAAAATAAATATTGTTTTAGATCTATGAAATAACTGAATATTCAGGGCTTTTAATCCAGTTCTTTTAATCCATTTATTTAAAAAAAATCTAAATACTATATCTAAAATGGTCCGGTTCACGTGAAATCAAGTTGACGTTAAAGCGGCCCGCGAACCAACCCGAGTCTGACACCCTTGTCCTAAACAAACATACAAAAAACATTAGAAATCCATGATGAGTTTGATTTATTTAAAAAGGGACAGCACATATTAATGAAGATATACATAGAAATATGTAAGATTAGAGCCGAGGGCTAATTTCCATCTTAAGTCAAATTGAAGGTAAACGATGACACGTAAACGACACACACAAACACACGTAGCGCAGTTTTAGATGGCGTTGTGATTACAATTTTGTTCGTTTAACAGCCAGGCTTCAAGATGATTGGCCAAGAGGTTCAGAGAAGGGAGTTCACGGATAGTAATTGGTATTGGGATCCAGGTATGAAGCTGCTTTGGCTAATTTAGCACTCTTTCGGAAGGGAACTACACAGTCACCTCTAGAGCCAGGCATTGGAATTTTTTGTACAAAATCTTGCAGTGGAGGAGGAGCTTTGTGATGGAAATTGCGCCAATCCATACAAAAAGACAGAAGGTAGCTTTGGCTAATTTAGCACTATTTTTGAAGGGAAATACACAGTCACCTATAGAACCAGCCCTTGTTGATATGTTGGAATTAGATGCACGGAATACTCAACTTCAACATGTGATAAGTCATACCAATATGGTTGACATGGGATTCAAGAGATGATACTGTTTTGTGGCGGAGAAAAAAATAAATAAATAAAAATAAAGCCCTGAGAGTCATTTTGCTGTACTGAAAGCCACAAGAAGAGTAACGTTTCCCAAACGAGTGGATTCTTGGCTTTCTTCCTAATTATGCATTTTTACGACCACCGACTGTGAAGTTGTTTTATTTCGCAGGAGAAAAATAGTGAAAAATTAATGTGGCTATCACGAACACACACATAGAATCAGTTTGTCTTACCAAAGAGCTGTGTGGGGTTGGTGTTGCTGGTGGCTTTTTCGTAGTTGGTAAGTCCCTCGTAGATGACCTTGCCCACGGCTGCGTACAAACATTCCAGCTCCTCGTACTTGGATGCCACGTTGGATGTGCCTGGAGTGAGAGAGAAGTCAAAATTTTCCACATTTTGTCCGCGCTTTCACTTAGTTTCAGTCCAAAATGCAAAGTGTCGGTGACTTGCTCGGCTCGGTGGGAAAGATGCTCATCAGGCGAGAGAGGAGAGAGTGAACGGCGCGCAGGACTTTGGTGTTGCCGCAGGTCATGCAGGCGGCGATGCCCCTCTGGAGGGGCTTGAAGTGGGCCAGGATAGCGGGTGACTGGAGCACCGTCAACAGGAAGCAGAGGATCTCCAATCCGGTGCAGATGTTGGAGATGTTTGCTTGAGCCGGCTGCTCCTGAAAATGAAAAGACAGAGCGAGCGGTCAGAAAAACTGGAAAAGGCTTTGATCTCTGAAAGCACTGGTGTTTTTAGGGGTACACGATCGATTGGTCGCCGATCCTTTGGTCGCCGGTCTTTTGGTCGCCGATCTTTTGGTCGCCCGGAAGGTTATTGATAATTACCATTTAAATCATTGCTCAAATTCCCTAAATACAAACTGTGAATGACTATTTAGTCATACTTAATGCCCTAGTAATTATTAGGCTAAAGAAAAGCTCCAAATTTCCCGGACTTTGATTGTTTTTTTGTTGGAGAACTTGTTAAGACCCTGACTGACGTAGTAGCTTCTTAAAGGGACAACACATGTACATACAAACTCTTCTACACTCAAACTGCTCATGGCCATTGTTGGCTTTTATTGATGCGTAGACCGAGTTGTTTTACCTTGTTTTGTCCTCGGTCTTTTGGTCGCCCGTTGTCGCGGTCAGGGCGACCAAAAGACTTTGACCAAAAGACCGGCGACCAAAAGATGAGTAGAAAATACAACATCCATTTTCCCTAGTATAACGAAAACATTTCCAAAATTGGATGACAGACAGCAAAGAAACGGATCAACAAGTACTTCAGTATCTCTAATTATCCTCTTAAACACAAGGAAAAAAAGTCTGGTCCAATCAACAGTGTGACATCCGGGTGTCAATTCCCGAAAATAAACAAGCCACAGTGATTTGCACAAAACCAATTTGGTCAAAATAATAATGAGTGCACGAGGCCAATCATCCGAAACGGGTCCTTTTGATTTGATTTGATTTGATGGCCCTAATCTTGACTTCTGATTGGGACTTTAGGTCGAAATTAGGCCGGTATCGATTCTGTACGACGTGCCAAAAAATATATATATATATTTCTAGACGTGTGCATTTGTAATTGCAGACATGGCTCTTCCCTCAGGGGCTTTCATATTAGCCAATTTCTGTCCCATACCGAGAGATAGTAAAAGCTAATCTGATGGAGGGCATTGCTCATTAACCCGTCGGACACACTGCCGGAGAAACAAAATGGTGTGTCGTCTGAGGAAGACCTACACGGACCTTTGCTTGTCAGACCATCTGCATAAAAATTGGAGGATGTTCTTGACATGTATAGATTGTCAGAACCGAGACCCCCGAAGGAGTACAAAGAAAATACGGGCTGACGCCGGCGTACGCCGATAACCTTGTCTCGTCTCCGGCTGAGAATCAGACCAGAGCGATGGGCGGAGACCAGGGAGAGCTACAGATAGGGGAGACAAAGTGAAAAACCCAAGCCGAGATGACCGTGGGAGGAAGTGACCAGGGACCGGGAAGAAAAGCTTGTGTGAAAAGACGCAATGGCCGACGAGGGAGAAAGTAAGGACACGGTTGGAGACAAAGAGGTAAGGTGGTGAAAAACAAGTGGCGGGTTGACACGGTCAGACTTGACTTATCTCGCCGCGGTCATTATTTTGTCATTAAGGCGGTTGTTGCCAGGCCGCGTGGTAAACGGATAAGAAAGCACTGAGGTATTTGCATACGGATGAAGAAGCCCTTCGCTTTGACCGGGAAACTTTGGCGGGGATTTGATTGGAAGAAATTATTGATAAGAGTGTTTATTTTGAAATGTATTTGCAGGGACCTTCAAATTTCCTTCGCTGGATTAATAAAGTGTTTTTGGGGTTTACAGCCATAATAGATACAAGCATATTATGAAGTAATTAGGCTAATATTTTTTTCCAACTCTATTTATAAGAAAAATCAGGTATTCAGCCTTATTCAAATATCAAGGGAGTACTCATACCAGTCAACTTAGAATTTTTTTATATATTTCAAATGGTGTACGGCACGTGTGTCAAAGTGGCGGCCCGGGGGCCAAATGTGGCCCGCCGCATCATTTTGTGTGGCCCGGGAAAGTCAATCATGAGTGCCGACTTTATGTTTTAGGATCAAATTAAAATGAAGAGTATAGATGTATATTAAATTTCCTGATTTTCCCCCTTTTTTAATCATTTTTTTCTGTGTTTTTAGTTCAAAAACCATTTTGTAAAATGGTAAAAGTCGGCACTCATAATTTACTTTCCTGTCCACAAAAAATGATGCGGCGGGCCAGATTTGGCCCCCGGGCCGCCACTTTGACACATGTGCTCTAGACTACTGAGGGACTGTGGGGTAACCTCAGTCTCACGCTGCAGAAGTTCCCCACCTTGTGGACTTCCTGTGTGTGGCTCCAGTTTTTTAGCTAAGTCTACAATGTCTTCTGTGTCTGTGTCTGCTACTGCAACCAAGAAATTTCCCGAATACGGGATGAAATAAAGTTCTAACCTAGTATAACAAGAAAATATGTACAACATATAATCAGGCCCTAATGGAAACGACACGGTACCCCAAATCTTTGCAACATTTAAGTTAATAGTTTGTGCGTGGAGGAAACGGACCATTGCGGGCGACTAATTATCGACAAAATGCAGAATCCGGGTTCTCACCACGGTCATGAGCAGCCTGTCGAACCACTGTAGCTTGAGTTCGGCGCGAGGCCACATATCGGGCCTGAGGACGGTCTTCATCAGGCTAACGCAGCGTCGGGAAAGTAGCTCCCCCGGAGACCCGGCGACATTGGTGCTGTCGTTCACCTGAAAGCGGGGGAGGGAAGGGTTACGTCGCAAGGTCTCGGACACGTTACATCCCCGCTGACAGAGTCTTCATCTCCCGATATCGCGGAGGGACGGCGCTCGGGTCAAGGAGATTCGAGAGGGAAGAATGTCGGGATTGGGGAGCCTTTCATTTATGTGACGAGGAATGTCATTCCACATTTCGCCGGTTCAAGGCTGAAGGCAGGCTGACAATGAAACCCTGGCAGCCTCGTGCATTCCCGGTTAATGATGGTCACCTTTTTACTACGGGGTTCAATTTAATAACACAATCCTCTGTAGTTGAGCGCCAAACAATGGAGAAATTCGGCGCGATAAATGATCGTGCGGGCTGTCGCTTGTATAAAAAGATCGTTTTTATTAGCCCGACGTGGAGGCGGTGTTACCTGGCACGCAATCCGGATGAGGAAATTGACCACGGTGTCCGTATGTTGCTTGTCGACGGGTTTGGTGAGCATTGTTTCCGTGCCTGGCATGGACGGAGTGCGGCCAAACACCTATAAAAAATAAATGAAAACAATAAGATGTCTTTTCACACTAGAGGACTGGGCTGAATAGCCCAAAAAAATGAAGATTAAATTGTTATAAGTATCAATTTCCAGGCGCCTCAGGTCCATTGGCACACAAACTGTAGCAAATGGAAAATATGTTTACATTAGTATAGGACATTTTCTTCTTCTGAGAAGTTTATATGCACCGTATTTTCAAATTAGTTTTTTTTTTTTATCTCTGACCACTGACAGACTTATGTTGTTTATTTAGGCCAGGGGTGTCAGACTCGGGTTGGTTCGGGGGCCGCTTTAACGTCAACTTGATTTCATGTGGGCCGGACCATTTTAGATATAATATTTAGAATTTTTTTTTATAAATGGATTAAGAGAACTGGATTAAAACCCCTGAATATTCCGCTTTTTATAGATCTAAAACAATGTTTATTTTAGCTTTTTTTTTTTTAATATATTTTTACCAAATGATTTTTTAACTAAAAACACAGAAAAAATGGATTAAAAAATGACAATTATCCATTTAAAAGGGGGAAAATCAGGAAATTTAATATACATCTATACTCTTCATTTGAATTTGATCCTAAAACAGAAAGTCGCCACTCATGATTTACTTTCCCGGGCCACACAAAATGATGCGGCAGGCCAGATTTGGCCCCCGGGCCGCCACTTTGACACATGTGCTCTTTATTTAGGCTATAATTATCTTAAAAACATATAATAACAGAGGCCTATTTAGCTTGTTGTTCTCCATTTTACTATTCCTCCTTAAACATATAGTTGTTCTTGATTCATGAGAAAATTTAAAACCCTTTTTTTCATAGTCCGAAAAATCCGGTAAATACCAGAAATGGCCCTAGCTGTAAAATTGTGTCTGCTAAATTTGTAGGCGGCAACAATAAGTGGAATAATGTGAAATGAGCTCACAGTGGAGGCTGTTCCAGCTGCTGTACGAAATCTTTTCGCATCTTGCCCGGGTGTGGCGCCATCTGCGGAAAGTCCTACTTTAACGGCGCCACTCGTTCCCTCGCCGCCGGAACCTCCTTCCGTCTCGGACTCGGGCTGGAAGAGGAGATGAGTATGGATTATGGTTCACGGAACAAGAAGTGGGGAAAGAGCTTTCGGTTCTGTTTTGATTCTGCTCTGTGAACGCACCAATTGGTCTTTGATTCTTTGCAGCTCCCATTTGATGACCACCTCGGCCAGGTCCACGGCCAGTTTCCGATGCTCGATGGTCACGGTGGGGGTGAAACCCAGACGCTGCATTGCGCTGATCATGTGCTGCACCAAATGGTGGCGCACTGGATAGTATACCTGAATTAGCAAAAAAAATAAAGGACATTTTAGATGCAAAATCTGGGGAGTTGCAAACTTTCCTTGGGAATTAATTCCATGAATATGAGGTAAATAAATGTTGGTGCTTAATAGGGAAAATAGTAGGGCAAGCTATAATCAGGGGGAATATATTTATTCAATAAAAAACCCGATTTCATTAAAAAGCAGTTGAATATGAAAAAAATATACAATGCTAGGCTTACTTAAATATTTAAAAAACTGGATGGAAATTAACGTTATATTAACAAATCTGCTCAAGTGTCAAATGATGTTTGCTCATGCCAATTTTTATTCAGTTCTGCTTACCGTAAAACAAGGGTGTCAGACTCGGTCGGGGTGGTTCGCGGGCCGCTTTAACGTCAACTCGATTTCACGTGGGCCGGACCATATTAGATATAATATTTAGATTTTTATATATAAATGGATTAAAAGAACTGTATTAAAATCCCTGAATATTCAGGTTTTTTTTATAGATCTAAAACAATGTTTATTTGAGTTTTTTTATATATTTCTAGATTTTACAAAATGATTTTCGAACTAAAAACACAGAAAAAAATGGTTTAAAAAAATAGCAATTATCGATTTAAAAGG
Source organism: Stigmatopora argus (assembly GCF_051989625.1). Classification (NCBI taxonomy): domain Eukaryota; kingdom Metazoa; phylum Chordata; class Actinopteri; order Syngnathiformes; family Syngnathidae; genus Stigmatopora; species Stigmatopora argus. The sequence goes on along the minus strand of NC_135404.1, from coordinate 14,534,903 downwards.
GGGAAAATCAGGAAATTTAATATACATCTATACTCTTCATTTTAATTTGATCCTAAAACAGAAATTTGGCACTCATGATTGACTATCCCGGGCCACACAAAATGATGAGGCGGGCCAGATTTGGCCCCCGGGCCGCCACTTTGTCACCTGTGCCGTAAAATATTTCAGTTCCATTTAAGACTCATAAACAAAAAAAACCTTTGAATGTCCTTTTACTTGTATAATGACAATAAAGGCATTCAATTCAATTCAATCAAGTGTGAATGGGCATTCTGCACATTTCCAAACTAATTTAAAAAATTAATTTTTGTTTTGTTGTTGAAATTTTCCAAGCGCGTTACGGCGAGTTACATAACGCCGGCGAGACTCCCGTCGCAAGTCTCTCGCACTTAGTTTCAAGGACGCGGCAGAAGACTAAAGCGTCACGCAGGAAGCTCGCTTAACTTCCTCACAAGGCAAACTGTGGAGCACGCAACGCAGACCGAGGGCGAGAGATGAGATGTCTATCAGGAGGCTGCTGCTGCTGCTCCAAAGAATATTAAAGCTTCTCACTTTGAGGCTAATCATAGTCGATGGAGCAGGACTTCGACGCCCCTTAATGACAGAGAGGCTAAGCCCCGTCCATCACATGAACCCGTGTACACGGATACGCACACGCGTAGACACGTTCAAAAGTCTCTCATCTGCCTGTCGTCATCTCGCCCAGTGCAATTATGCTTATGTGATTACATTAGATTGGTCGTCTGGCCCGATGAGAGTAACCTGTCAGCTCGACGGAAGCCAAATGGGAGGAAAACGACGCTCGAAAGTCTTCCCTTGGACTGGCGAAAGCGGGAGCGTGGGTAAAGTCTTCATCGATGTTTAAGAGCGGCGGAAACGCGGGTCGGTGATCCTCCGCTGGGGTGATTTCATGGGTTTCCTTTGGCATTGACTTACCCGGAAGTGCTGCACGATGAGGTGCAGGATGTGGACCAGCTGTGGTACGGTGTGGCCCTCCTCCACGATGATTTTGCGCGTCCAGTGTGTCAGCATTTGCTGACCGTCCTCCATGCGGGCCGGAACCGCCGGGGTGAGGATGGCCATGGCCTGCCGGACAATGGCTCGGGCCTCCATGGTGTGGGCCTTCAGGAGGCTGTGAAAGACCTAGAACCAAATTACGAATAATATCATATACAGCACATGTGTCAAAGTGGCGGCCCGGGGGCCAAATCTGGCCCGCCGCATCATTTTGTGTGGCTTTGGAAAGTAAATCATGAGCGCCCACTTTGCACTTTCTGTTTTAGGATCAAATTAAAATGAAGAGTATAGATGTATATTACATTTCCTGATTTTCCCCCTTTTAAATCAATCATTTTCATTTTTTTATCAATTTTTTCTGTGTTTTTAGTTCAAAAATCATTTGGTAAAATCTAAAAATATACAAAGAAAGCTAGAATAAACATTGTTTTAGATCAATAAAAAATTAATATTCAGGGCTCTTAATCCAGTTCTTTTAATCCGTTTATTAAAAAAAAAATCTAAATATTATATCCAAAATGGTCCGGCCCACGTGAAATCAATTTGACGTTAAAGCGGCCCACGAACCAACCAGAGTCTGACACCCTTGATATACAGTAATACCTTGGCATATGAGAAATTTGAGATACGAGTAAAATTTCGAGCAAATATTTATCTTGAGATACGAGACAAATTTTGATATACAAGCAGACAGCGTTGCATTTTTTCAATGTTTTTTTCCCATTAGTCAGTGCGAATGGCGGAGCCTGTTCGCTAATACGAGAGGAGTATACACTACTTCTCGTTGGCAAGTGGTCGTGCATTATCGTATTGTGAGGACATTTGTGTGCATCATTTTGGGAATATTTTGAAGGGAAGACAAAAGCAAACAACCCTCGATAGGTTGCATCTGAAAGTCAGGGTGGAGGCGGGGCCAATATCGCCAACCCGGGAGAAGTAAGGTATCGAAATTTAAAACAAAATTACAAATAAGTAATTATATAGGATCCAGAACCTTAAAGACGGATGCCATTGTTTAGTGTTACACTTTAGTTGAGTGTAAGGTTAGATTACATTTATTTTTGAGTGTGTCTGCATCGTAATCCAACTTCATTTAAATTGGTTTATGTTATGTTACGAGCGCGTTGCCGTGCAAAAAGTTTCTCGTATCTTACGTCATAAAAAACAGCGTCCCTACATCTCGGTTAGGTCTTGGAGCCTATTAACCGTGATAAATGAGGTATTACTGCATATTCAACTTCTGTTCAGATGTTGGGTAAAGTTACTAAATAACACTGACATTAATCCAATGCTCAATATTCGCATTGACTGAACAAAGAAAGGCCATTTTACACCTCATTTCTCCCCATAATTACCTGAAGAACAATCTTCTTGTGGATGGCAAACTTTGCAATGATGTGCGCCAAAAGTAGATGCCCGCTGTATTTACAGGCGGGGTCCACACAGGCTTTAGGCAATAAGCACGGCCAAGCGAAGGTCATGAGGCGGCGCAGCTTGCTGTTGCGGGATTTGTTGTTGTCGTGGATGTGGTGGGGCGCGTGTTCCACCAGCAGAGTGGAGAACTGGAGCAGGCAGATTCGCAAGGAATCCAGCAAGTCGGCCTGCTTCTCGGGATCCAGAACCTTAAAGACGGATGCCATTGTTTAGTGCAAGACATTGACACTCCGAGTGGGATTAGTTCAAAATAATGACCGTCTCCCTTTAATGGGGATAGCTATAAACTTGAATTTCCTTTTAACCAAAGACAAATGTGTTATAAAACAACTTTCAGGGTGTGTCAGGTGATAGAAAATTCAAACGGTCGAGTCCGAATCACCTGATTTTGGACTGTATATGCATTTTTTGTTCACTACCATTGACAGTTGTAGGCATCCAATCCATTACAATTGAAAAGGCTGGCTCAAATTCCCTAAATACAAACTGCGAATGACTATTTAGTCATACTTAATGCCCTAGTAATTATTAGGCTAAAGAAAAGCTCAAATTTTCCCGGACCTTTATTGTTTTTTGTTGGAGAACTTGTTAAGGCCCTGACTGACGTAGCTACTTAAAGGGACAACGCATGTACATACAAACTTTTATACACTCAAAATGCTCATGGCCATTGTTGGCTTTTATTGATGCGTAGACCGTGTTGTTTTACCTTGTTTTGTCGCCGGTCTTTTGGTCGTCTGTCTTTTGGTCGCCAGTTGTCGTGGTCGGGACGACCAAAAGACGGCGACCAATCGACCGGCGACCAATCGGCCGGCGACCAATCGACCGCACACGCCTGAATTCAGTCATCATATTTTTCCGCGACAAATACGGCGTATATGCGAGAAAATACGGTAAGTTATCCCAAGTGGGCAAAGGTCAAAAAAATAAAGGTCAAATAAAGGTCATCTGGAGGCACCTTTGTGATGAAGACGCTGGTAATGCTTTCTGGATTGTCTCCTTCGGGATTGGGTGGGCCGAGCAGCTGTTCGCCTTCCCCCTTCTCGAAGCTGTAGAGGAACGCCGGATTCAAAATGTGCTGCAGCACCTTCGGTGAGGAGAGCAAATAAATTAGCGGCGATACTCACGGCCCATAATATTTGATTTTACTGCTCACATTCCCGAGAAGCCGGGCAGAACTAATCGTTCAAACCGAGGCGCGCGTTACCGCGGGAACGGTTGTCAAAAACGACATGGTGGAAAAACTTGGGTGCAATTTCAGCCCTGGGACTCACTTGTACTAATTGAAAGGATTTTACAGAGTAGGATAACATCATTAATTAGCTGGGGAAATAAAGTACGTGGGACACAGACAGATGTGTGAGGCGATTATGACCAATAACAAGAGTAATCAAAGACATGGCATTAAAAAAATAAATAAATTAAAAAGTGACAGCAAAGCACTCTAGATGTTCTCTTCATTAAATACTGCAATGGAAATTAGCGCTTCACAACACTTGGCATTGTAAAAATAAACGGTGTGATAAGCCCTCACGGGTTACGCGTGTTTATTTCGGTTAGCCGTTTCACACAAAAATCATGGCATGAATTCCAACGAATTCTCGTAAACGGACTGAAATCGCCATTTTCGATTGGTGACGTTTGATTAAGAGAGAAATTGGCGGCGGAATCTGACGGCAAAATAAGCACCCGGCTTGTTGAAAGTCGAAAATGAAGATCTCGCCGGCTAACAACAGCATTTATTAAAGAAGCTGCTATCTGTTAATGATCCCGCCGATTCAATCCATCATTAGGAGGTGAAGAACGATCTGGCAAGCTCTCCTCCTTTGGGTCATTACTCGTACGGCGTAAAGGCAAATCTGATGGATTCGTACGGAGACGGGCGAACCGGAATGAAAATGCGGAGGCCCCGTCAGTTCTCCGGCCTGATCATTTTTCAGCTTCCCGGCCATCGATCACAGTCATCTTTGCGACGTGATTAGATGAAGCGATCCGACCACACCGAGTCTGGGTACAAGACCACGAACACAAGATCTTTATCGATGAAGCCCCTCATCTTATTTTGAATCTGTTAGGTGTCATTTTCTTAAGCAGGAAAAATGTTTGCTTGTGTCGATTGTGTGATGTATTTTGTTCGTACCAGGTATGAAAAAAAAACAAATGAGTTGATAAGTGTAAGAACTACATTTAAACAATGCCTGCTTAGACACGTTTAAACACACTTTTGCCACCATTTGGTAAAACCGCCAACAATAAGAAAATGTTTTTAATACCCTAGGTTTCTGACAAATGAGGCTGTGGGAGATAGAAAAATTAATAAATAGATCACAGGTGTCAAAGTGGCGGCCCGGGGGCCAAATTTGGCCCGCCGCATCATCTTGTGTGGCCCGGGAAAGTAAATCATGAGTGGTGACTTTCTGTTTTAGGATCCAATTAAAATGAAGATTATAGATTTATATTATATTTCCTGATTTTCCTCCTTTTAAATCAATAATTTCATTTTTTAATCCATTTTTTCTGTGTTTTTAGTTCAAAAATCATTTTGTAATATCTAAAAATTATTTTCTGTTTTCCACTTTAATATGGAAAATAATTAAAGAAAAATTTTGTTTCCTTTTGAAATGAAAAACAAATGATTAAAAGAAATTTTCCCTTACTAAGAAAAAAAAACTCTGTTTTTAATGTTGCTTTTAATCCAGTTCTTTTAATCCATTTATAAAAAAAATATCTAAATATTATATCTAAAACGGTCCGGCCCACATGAACTCGAGTTGACGTTAACCCGAGTCTGACACCCTTGCCCTATACAGTTGCTGTAAAAAACAAGCATGAGTGTGCAGGAATGGCTAGGTCACGTACCTGTCAACTTTTACATTTTCCCGTATTTTATAGGTTTTTTTTATCATTTCAAATTGTGTATGCTGAATAACAACTTTTGTACAGAGTTTTTTAAAGTACGTTTTTTGTAAAAACGTCATCGTCAATTCCTAATGTTGTCATGCTTAAAGCATTAAATGCATTAAAACCCTTTTCACTATATAAATATAGCGCAACAGCAAGCAAGTACCCCTACCCACACAGTCAAGCTGTCAGCGTCATACAGCAGAATCTTGAATTTAGAGCACACTGATTGGTCACCCCGTCCACTTTGGAGAAAATTTTAGACTTTTAAGTGCGCCCTTTGTTATTTAATATGTGCTTCGTTGCATTTGTACATTTTTTATCGCTTAAAAGGGGGAATTGCAATCATTAATAAGGGGAGCAATTGGCTTGACAGCTATGAGGTCATAACCTACAGGTAAAACTAATTCCGCAATTAATCAATCAACCCTGATACAAAAATATTTTATAAATGATTCCAAGAATCCATTCATACTGCCCCCTTCTGTTTGGCTCACAAATTTCAAGAGTATCAATTCTCGAACAACGAAGAAATACGACTTGATAGTGAGTTTCCACATGCAGAACAACAACTCCTCGATTGGCGACTCTCGATAGCTTCGAATAAAACGTGATAAGACACGGCTGCAAACGATGAAAATTTGGAGAAATATCCCAGCTAGTGCCAAACACAAATGCATTTTTACCGGTCAAAGACAAAAACAGATGAAGATGTCGGCCGTTCACGTCACTGTAGCGTGAAACTCCGCCGCTCAGATTATAAAGTATGAAAACAACGCAGTGAAGCAATCATAATCACCGTAAAGAGTGGCAAGGGAGACGATAATATGGCTGCAGTTCAAACAACTCTTGCGTGGCGGCCTGTTTAGTAACAAAACCCAACTGCAGTGTAGTGTGAAACGAGCGGCGTGCTTCATCAACTTCACGTTGGCTTTTGTTTGCGTGTCTGCATGAGTTATGTAGCTCGAATTTGGGATTTCCAAAAAAGTCTTTATGGTCTACATGGCAAAAACAAATTAACTGTAAGAGGAGCAGACGGCGTTCCGTCTGTGCATGAAAAATGATTCATTCTCTTTTATTCGGCGTGCTTGTTTCCTTTGTGTCTCCAAATCACATACTGTATTCATGCATATGCTTTATGACACTGCACCAAAAGTGGATTTTACATCCAACACGTCATTGGAATGATATTGCAATCGTTACAATAGCAGATGTCCCACGCGCCATCGTTGTTTTGACCATTGACAACAGCACATACGACATCCACTCCTCCACATGCAAATATAAAGGATAATCCACACCACAGATTAGTGGAAAAGAAACCGAACTACTTTAGCCACGAATGTAGCTGTTCCCTGACGCAAAAGTTTGCCTCCCTACTTTGGCCAAGTGTACCTAGATTTTACTTACATGAGGCCAACACTGAATCCGGATCTCAATGGCCATAACAGCCAAAACAAACACAATCAAGGACAGTTTCTTCCCAAGAGCAGTCACCATACTAAACTCGAGTTCTGCACCTAATCAAGACTTATTGCTTGGACTACTCATTATACTATGTATTTGTTATGTTGACCACTTATTTATCTATTACTATTTATTGATCATTTATTTTTCATGACTATATATGGATTATCTATGTGTCTGTTTGTTTGTTGTTGAGTCCATAGACTCAGCGAGCCGTGGTACGCTCTCTAAAACTTGGCGCTGAACGTCACCAAAACCATAGAACTCATCCTGGACTTCAGACGGAACAAGACCGCTCCGCTCTGCAGATCTCACTTGGACTACTTATTTATTTCTTATTTACTGATGATGTATTTGGCTGTTTGTTGTTGTTATTTGTGCACTACATGGTGAAAGCTTTAAATCTCATTATACTTATAAAAGCATTCCATTCAATCTTACCTTTTCCCATTTTTTTTACCAAGGAATGACCATGTCAAACGATTACAATCCCCAAAAAGTGCAATTTGCATGAACCCCCAAGGCCTTCAAATTATTTTACACACTTTTAAAAACATCACTGGAGTCCGGGTTTGTTATTTAAATAGGTCAGCATACACAATCATTTGGAATTTCCCATAGCTGGAAATGCCAGAAGCATTGAAGAACATTCGAACATTCACGCCGAATTGAACTGAACATACCTTGGCTTTGAGCTCGTCATTGAAGTGCGGGTCATTGAACTCGACAAAGCGGAAAAAGAGGGCTCTCTTCTGGACGATGGAGTAGTTCCTGGGAATTTCCTCCTCCATGTACTCCTTCAGGAAAGTCATGTTGCACAAGAAGCGACCCGTGAAGGCCCGCAGCAACTGGAACAGCAGCTCGATCTCCGAGTAGTTGCGCCTTTTGGTGGGGAGGCACTGTGTTATTTTTTTTCACATTATAAATGGAGTTCTATTATACATGGTATACATTTATCATTTATACGGCCCATCTGTCGTGTTTTGAAAACTAAAAACAGTTGCCCACCCGTTTGCCTAATGAGGCAATTGATTAAAAAATGGAATCTACATACTTGCAGTAGCTCAGTAGACAGTAAGCTAGCAGCTTAGGCTCCTTCCAGTTGGTGGCCGCCATGTTGTCTTTGCGATGTCTCTCTTGGAAGGCCTCGCTGACCCACACTCGCCGGAGTTGATTGACCAGCGAATGCTGGCCCGCTAGCCAGCCTTCGTCATTCTTTACGATGATGCTGATGATCTAAATAGACGCGGGAAAAGGAAGATATGCTTGTGAGTTGCGCCTCATAGTGCGGAAAATACGGTAATGGTAAAATAGGGAAGTTAAAGTAATAGGAGCATTTTTTTTTATAACTATGGTCTAAAAAAACAACAACAAAACAAAAACACACTGTAAAAAGTATTTAAAAAGTGGTACTCATGGTCCGGAAAATACGGTATATTTGGCTAATTTTGGGTAGCGGTGAAAGCTAAGTAGAAAATACATACTTTAATGGCTTGAAACTGGAGATCCAATCGAGCGGTGGCCGTGGAGGGAGATCCGGGTCGGACGGTGGCCGCGGTCCCGGCGGGAACCAGCAACGTGACGAAGCGGTTGGGGTTGGACGCCAGCACGTCTCGTAAGGGCTTGGCATCTTTGTGCTTCAAAAAACTCTGTGCGTGAACACACACATGAAAATAAGTAACACTATACTAGAATATTTGAGAGACCTGGATTCAGTTATGGAATATAATGTGTAGAAATATGTCTAACCATGAACATGCGACTCCACTGGGGGTCGTTAAGAGTCGCCTCCATCATGAACAGCTCCACTGTTTGCGAAGGGTGACGGGTCAGGAATTTTATCAATGGCTCCCTGAATGGACTGCCAGCCTGGATGTTAGCAAAATTTAAAAAAAATATGAAAGATGAATAAAATTGGAAAAAATATTGCATAAAGCATTTTTTTTTATTACAGCAAACTCCAATAAGAATTTCTCACTCGTCCTCCAATGTTTGTCGCATTGTATTGATTATCCTGGAAAGTACTTGAGTTCATATTTTACGTGAATTTCTAATTAATAATTCATTTAATGCATTTCATTTAATTACTCTTGAAAATATCCATGACTAACTCCAATTTTTAAAGGTGTTTTATCGGATAATTGGTTATTTGGCATTTATTGACTGAATGACAACGATATGTAAATAGGAAATATTTTGATATTTTACAAAAACATTTTGAGATATGAGTAAAATTGGAAGAAATATATCTGCAATATGAATTTCTCACTAGTTAGAAACTGGTTCTTTGACAATTTACGCCCACACGTCCTCTAATATTTGTCCTGGAATTTATCCTGGAAAGTACTTGAGTTCATATTTTTACATGAATTTTTGAAGAATAGTTGGTTTGTTTAATTACTCTTAAAAAATATCCATGATTAACTCCAATTTTTAAAGGTGTTTTATCGGATCATTGGCTGTTTGGCATTTATTGACTGACTGATAACATTACGTAAATAGGAAATATTCTGATATTTTACAAAAACATTGTCAGGATTTTTGTCTTCTAAATATGCAGTAAAAACCAAATTTGTGAGTGTGTCTTACTTCGATGAGCATGGCCCGTTCCGTCTTCATGACGACCTCCAACAGAGGTTTGACGAGCGTCTGAGGTGCGGCGGGGATCAGGTGGAAAAGATTAATGATGGCGGAACAGATCTTCATTTCCTAGAAAAATAAATCAATAAAAACAAAAGGATAAGACAAAGGGAATGAATTCAAGTTGAGTAAGACGCCAGCAAATTGGTGTCCATTAGTAAAAATGACTGATGAGTCCTAATCAGGAAAATGAAGCCATTTTAAAGACATTCCGGCTATTTATTTCGGCAAAACCACAAATATTGTCGTCTGGCGAAGCGCGGTCGTCTTCCGATAAAATGTAAAGAGCTGACATGACAGTCGGCATACAAACACAAACACACGGACACATTCCAAAGTACGTGTACAGGGAAACTTCACGGTCACAACATGGGTTCAAGTACGCTTCAAACGTCAGCCACAGGTGGCGCAATACTGGGTCAAATCTCACCTCAAAGCCCTCCAATGCAGGCTGTACCAGAATGGGAGACAATGGTCAAAATCAACACAGTGGTGTGTGTGTGTGTGTATGTTTGTGTGTGTTGGTGTGTGTATTGGTGTGCGTTCGATTTTGACGAATCTCACATACAAAATTGTTTACACAATGTCATTTACATTAAGTTAAGCTAGTCACCTCATAAGATGTATATGTTGTGATTCCTTGACTATTTTTGTTAATGCTGGACATTTTGCTTGGTTTTCCTGCAAAGTTTGTTTCAATAGTGCAAATATAGATATAGAAATATTTTTTGAAATATACTGTACATATAGTGGTTTATAATTGGATGGCAACCATTACAGGGTGTCTTCTGCCTACTGCCCAGAGGTGGTTGGGATGGGGTCCAGCACCCTCGTGATCCTTGTGAGGGTAAGCAGTACGGAAAATGAATTATATATATATATATATATATATATATATATATATATATATATATATATATATATATATATATATATATATATATCTGTATATATATATATATATATATATATATATATATATATATATATATACACAGTTAATTCATTTTCCGTACTGCTTACCCTCACAAGGGTCGCGGGGGTGCTGGACCCCATCCTAGCCACCTGTGGGCTTAGGGAAAAAAGAAAAAAAGACTTCTTTTTTTTACCCTATTCCGATCCACTAAAAATGCCATTTTCCCCCAAAATGTGTTCAAATCGGGGACATCCCTCGCCTTGAATTCCATACGCGAGTTGGCCCGATAATAGCAAAGTGTAGTGAGCCGGCGACAACCTTTGCGTACGACCTCGGCAAAACTTTTGGAGCCAGACACCAAAGCATCCCGTTTGGAGATGGAAGGTCAAAAAAAATGAAGATAGCATTTCCTCGTCTCATGTCAAAAAGTCAATTGGGGCGACCTCCCTTTTATCCTCCCGGGTTTTGCGCCATTCTTCTTCCCCCGTTGTTGTCTTTATCAGGATAGGCTAATTGACCGCATGACCCGAGCTCGACTGCGATTTCCCGTCTGGCCGTCGACGGGCACGAGACGAGAAGCCGGGTGGCGACGGCAAAGAAGAAAGGGGCTAATTTGCATGTCATTATGGCAAGCATTAATAGACGGGGGGGGGGGGGGGGGAAGTCTCCTGAAATGGAAGCTTGAAACGGTTTCATTTCCACAAGCGAGGGGACCCGTTTCCCCCCTTAAAGTTCTCACCTTTACAAGGTTATCTGTCAGGAGGATAATGAGGAAAACCACCATCGGCAGCCTGACGTCTAATTAATCATCGATTGTAATACGGCCACAAGCGAGCCACTCCGCGACATGTTGACGACGTGAGACTCAAGCTTGGTTTGGTTTGGACCGATGGCATGCCGATGCTCGTTATCGGCAAACTACTTAAACACTGGCTTCTCGCGAAATGTCAGCAGAGATGCGTCAATATGTCGCGGTGGCGGAAACGCCGCGGTCCGTGTCTGCATTTTGGACATTTATACTCACGCTTCCGTCGCTGCGCTGGCCTCCCTTGTGTGTTATCACCACCACCTCCATCCACTTTCGAAGGTGTTGCTAAGAGACCCAAAAAATAATAATTAATTAAAAAAATAATGAATTACTCAATAAATAAACAAAAAATGGATACATTCAGTGACAGGAAAATGCTTTGAACATATTTTCCGGACTATAAATCAGGTTGGTTGCAGTAACGAGACAGAAACAAGACATTGTAGACCTAGGTAAAACTTTTTAAAACGTTTTTCTGGCCCACCCACTAATATTCGATTTGTTTTCTCTCTGACCATCATGTTGATTTTTTTAGGCTAAAGTTACCTGACAAAATGTTATCTTAAGACATTTTACTATTTATATGTTAAGCTATTTTATGTTATGCTACGTTTGTCCTTGATTTCTGATCTTCTTTTTTTAAAGCCCATCCAAAAATTAAACCTGCACATACTTATTAAATTTTTGGGGGCAGGTGCGACTTATAGTCCAAAACATACGGTACATAGAACAATGTCATTTCTGTTAAATGACAAAAATTTGGATTCAAAGATGAAAAACATAGAAGGAAAAAATTTGAGTAGAGAATGGCAAGAACTGGTATGGGGGTGTCGGTCAATGTTGTGATAAAAAGGTCACACATAATTATAATGCAAGCGTTTCTTACCATCATTTGATCACAGAACTTGTCGTTGAAAGAGTTGGGGAAGAGGCGAGTCACGGAAGTCAGACGGTTGACGACATTCAACGTGAGGCTGCGGTAGTCCCCCAACATCATGAGCAGTGGCCGCATGTGAGTGTGGATTTGGTCCACCTCGATGGTGGCACCCTCCAAGAACTAGAAAACAACACAAAGGTGGACATTTTTATCAATTCCACACATTTGAGGAGCTCCAAACAACATGGTGGCTCAGCATGCCCAACAGATGGAAATAATCTTGCATTATTTACATGTATATGTTCACGAATAGGTGTTGTCGCTTTCTTAAATAAATCAAACTCAATACACTTGGACTGGGAGGTTGGTAGGAAAACTTGTTTTTGTGATTTCCTCATTTTTGGGCTGTTGATTTTGGGACAGATCGCTTCTTGTTGATTTTGGAAGACGGAACAAGAAGTGACTCAGAATCAACAACGAACGGTAATTGGCATAAAATGAACAGCAAGTGGCCTTCAAAACCGATCAGGCTGGAAGTGAACGCTCTGGTTTCAGGGCCATTGATCGTTCTGAACGCCCAATCCAGTAAAAGTGGATCAGACATCCGGCGCCGTCAATGCCAGTCAATGAGCTAAAAGACACCTTACCAATAGAAAATATTGAGTTTGAATTTTGATTTATTTAATAAGGGACAGCACATATTAATGAATATATCTTGTGTAGGTTTAAGATAAACAATGACACATACTAGACACACACTCATACGTAACATAGCACAGTTTTACACAGCATTGTGATTGCAATTTTGTTGCTCTAACAGCCAGGCTTTAAGATGATTGGCCAACAGGTTCAGAGACAGGAGTTCACGTATGCTAATCGGTATTGAGATCCAGGTAAGAATGTGCTTTGGCTGATTTAGCACTCCTTTTGAAGGGAACTACACAGTCACCTCTAGAGCCAGCCCTTGTTGATGTGTTGGAATTTTTGGGTACAAAATATTGCCGTGGAGGAGGAGCTTTGTGTTGGAAGATTTTGTAAACTAAGGTGGCGTCTGCATATTTAACAGTATAGTAAAAGTTCAGGTGTTTGTATTTTTTTTAATATCTGACAGTGGTGGTGCGTTTTTGGCTTTTTGTCCAATACGTTCAGAGCTTGCTTATAAATACTTTCAATTGGTTTTAGTGATTTTTAGGCAGTAAGTCATGTGTGATAAGACCATTGTGTCAAAAATATAAATTGCCATCCACCAGTTCCTTTTTTAAAATGATAATCTTGGCCTATATTGGCAAGCTTTTGGGGTATAAAAATATCACAATATGTATCACCGTTTTGACACATCGTAACAGCCCAATCCTTAACATTGGAGTTAATTTGGTCAGGTTATCAAACCCTGTCAACTCCCAACTGAATACTCCATTTATCCGTTGATGGACAAAAGGGAAATGAGACGACGACAGCGTTACGGACACGTGCCCCCGGGAAAAGATGCACATTCTTTTTCCCCCACAGTGGAGAGAACAAACATCCCATCCTCTATTGATCGGGCCACGGCAATGCTCATTAGTGTTATCAGGGCAGAGATGAAAGAAAGGGTGGCGGGGGGGGGGGAGGTGTCTACCACACAATAAAGAGTGATGGCGGCAAAAAAAGAAAATGAAGGACACGGAAATTGAAGGAGAAAGGGGGACAAAGAGCATCCAGGGTGAATTGATTGGGGTCTTGGCGCCGTGGCTGATTTGATAAATAAGGCCACCAAGTCTGATAAATCACGGAAAAGTTCCGATGGATTAATGAATGATCCCTGCGACTGAAAAAGACGCGAGCCAATGAACCGGGAGGCCGAAAAGAATCGTTAATATGGAGGGAAAGGTAAGTTTCTTAAAAGTACCGGTTTTAAAAAAACAGGAGTTTAGAGCTCGAGGGCAAAGTTGGAATACGAGTTTTGAGCATTATTATGTGTGAGGGACTCAAGGTTTTTCGGTAGAGACAAAAATAAGCCCGATGGGTTTCTGACAAATGAGGCTGAGGGAGATAGAAAAATTAATAAATAGATCACAGGTGTCAAAGTGGCGGCCCGGGGGCCAAATCTGGCCCGCCGCGTCATTTTGTGCGGCCCGAGAAAGTAAATCATGAGTGCCGACTTTCTGTTTTAGGATCAAATTATAATGAAGAGTATAGATGTATATTACATTTTCTGATTTTCCCCCTTTTAAATCAATAATTGTAATTTTTTTAATCATTTTTTTCTGTGTTTTTAGTTTAAAAAATCCTTTTGTAAAATCTAAAAATATACAAAAAAGCTGAACCAAACATTGTTTTAGATCTATAAAAAAATGAATATTCAGGGCTTTTAATCCATTTATAAAAAGAAATCTAAATATATCTAAAATGGTCCGGCCCACATAAAATCGAGTTGACATTAATGCGGCCCGCGAACCAACCCGAGTCTGACACCCTTGAAATAGATGAAAGTCACTCACCTTCCTCATGCATGCCTCTCCTGCTTCCTGAAGCTCACTATTGGTGGAGTTGAGGGCTTTGAACAGAGCGGCAATGATTTTCTCTCTGGACTGTGGCAAGTAGTTGCAGGCCGCTAGAGCGTCTGACAAGGCAGCATAAAAATGCAACAAATTCTTACCGTGTTTTGACAAATAACAGGCTTCTAAGGGTTATTTATCGTATGTTCCAGACTATAAGTCGCACTTTTTCAAAGGTTGTTGTTGGGGTTGCTAATACTCAAGCGCAACCTTTGATTATTTTTTTTCTCTGAGCTTTGACAGGCTGTTATGTTGTTTTTTTTAGTTATCTGAAAAACTGTTATTTGAACAGGTGCCTATTTAGCCTGTTGTTGTTATTGTTACTTTGTTCTCGGTTTATGTGCAAGTGCAACTAATACTTTTGTGTGAATCATGTTTCTCTTTTTTTAACTTCTTCGGCAAGGTGCAACTCATAGTCCAAAAAATACAATTTATTACTAAACCATGTAACGTAAAAAAATAGCTCAATTCATCACATTGCGTGAACAACTTTATTCACTGTATAAATTTATTTATCAAAATATATTCTTCACTGTATAAAATGTATTTATCAAAATATATTTTTCACTGCATGTATAAATTTATTGATCAAAATATATTCTTCACTGTATAAATTTATTTATCAAAATATATTCTTTATAGCTCAATTCATCACATTGCGTGAACAACTTTATTCCTTGTATAAATTTATTTATCAAAATATATTCTTCACTGTATAAATATATTGATCAAAATATATTCTTCACTGTCTAAATTTATTCATCAAAATATATTCTTCACTGTATAAATTTATTTATCAAAATATATTCTTCACTGTATAAATGTATTTATCAAAATATATTCTTTAAACAATTTGCTTGAAATCTTATATTGTGGCTGTACAAGTGATGTGTACAAATGGGATTTGCTATATTTATTTTGTTGTTACTTAGTCGAAAATCACCCTTTTGTATGATTCTAAAGTTCCAATAGCGATGTACAAATTGGAGGAAATAAAAGACATTTGCGACCTGTATCCACAACAGCGGAATGACAAATTACAAGTCCGTAACTTACACTTAGTTAGGTCTTTTGCCGACTAAACGTAGCTTATGGAGCAGCACCATCAATTTCGTCACACGCAGCTTCTGCGTGTGATGACAAGTAGGCTTTTTTTGTGTTGTGGTAATGACGACATGGCCTATGTCCGATTATTATTATTATTATTATTATTTGCGTGTGCTAGTTTTTGCCTCCTCAAGAGGCATATTTTCAAAATGATCTGACGAGGACTTGCATGCAAAAATATGTCTAGTTGAAAGTAATGGACTCGACTTCTATGAAGGGCCCGTTTAAGACGACATTACTCACTGAGAGCGGCAATGCGCAGAGGCACCAGAGAGGGAAGACTCTTGTAACACGGCAGCTTCATAAGTGCGGCGTCGTCCGCTTCGCACAAGTTCAGCAACTGGATGGAGAACGAAAGGTCAGACTGTCACTGCTCGGTCCAAAATGGTCTCCTACGTCTCTAATTCTGCACTTTGTTCTTTCTCAGTTGAAATACTGAAGCTAGGCAACCTCATGTCAAGTGAGATGCGACCTTAAAGGCAAATTTTTTGGGCTCCAAATGTATTTTTTTAGGCTGAATCGCATACCTCGGTATAAAAGACCTTGTGCTCCATGACATTCAGGTCCATCGTGAAGAGGCGGGGCTGCAGCGTGGTGCAGAACGTGTTGCCTTCCATCAGGCCAATCTGGGCATTGGCGGGTTGGTGGCGCAGAAGATGTTTCTTGGGCGGGACCATATCTTGCAAAACCTGATGAGAAACAGCAGCGATGGTTTGATTTCTTGGCAGAGCTGATAAACAACATCCAGTCCTTTATTTACCTCTTTGTGTGGCTCCATTATGACAGTGACACTTTTTCCGGTGACCTGGGCCAGCACCTGCAGGGAGTGCATGGCCTGCTTCCTGACCGTTGAGTTGGGGGAGGTGACCTCTCGAACCAGGTCATGCGTCACCAAGTGGAAAGATTTGTCTTGGGCGGTCAGGAGTTCTTCGGTTTTTTCTTCATCCTTCAGTGGCGTGGCACAGCGGACCAACAACTGCTCTAGGGTAGTCTTGGCCATTGCTACGGCTCCGTTTGAAACCTGGGACGAGAACAAAAACAGGCCGAGTCACAAAATCTAGCTAAAGAGGGTCTGAACACCATTGCAATCATTTCGCAAGGGATGATGGGAGCTCACCTCTCCTGTGAGGTCCATCATAACAAACAACAGTGCCTTGAGAAAGGTCAACTGGTTTTGTAGAACCCAGATAAGAGGCAACCGCTCCATGAGGAACTTGATGGACACCACGCCACCCAGCTTGGCGTACCAAGCCTGCTCGTAGCAGCAAGCACACAAACGCTCCACGATGTAGGAGAACAAGGGAAGCTGGCACGCCTGGAGGTTGAAGAAGAATGCGAAATTATCTTGGCCATGCGCAAAGATTGAATGAGTGTCATTGAATTTCACGCCAGAGGTAGTCAGCCAATGACTCACCCTCTCCTTCGAGCCCAGGATGATGCTTGCCACGTCAAAGATGACCGCCAGGGCCACCTCGCCGATCTTGCACAGTTCTTTCTCCTCGTAGGCCATGCAGATGGCTATGGCGTCAATCAGGACCAGTGGATCCATACCCTTTGACCCGTTCTCTTCGCTGTGGAACATGCCGGTGCTTGGTTGACTGCCGAGCTGGTAGCACGGCAGCAGGAATGGACCTGTGGATTAGAAACCCACAAAAACCCAATAAGCAATCGGACCCGCTACGCTTTAGATCAGGGGTGTCAGACTCGGGTTGGTTCGCAGGCCGCGTTAACGTCAACTCGATTTCATGTGGGCCGGACCATTTTAGATATAATATTTAGATTTGTTTTTCTAAATGGATTAAAAGAACTGGAGTAAAATCCCTGAATATTCAGTTTTATATAGATCTAAAACAATGTTTATTTTAGCTTTTATAATATGTTTTTAGATTTTACAAAATGATTTTTGAACTAAAAACAGAAAAAATGGATTAAAAATGACAATTATTGATTTAAAAGGAGGAAAATCAGGATATTTAATCTACATCTATACTCTTCATTTGAATTTGATCCTAAAACAGAAAGTCGGCACTCATCATTGACTTTCCCGGGCCACACAAAATGATGCGGCGGGCCAGATTTGGCCCCCGGGCCGCCACTTTGACACATGTGCTTTAGATGATGGCGGGTCTCACCGCATTGCTGGGCCACGGCGACCATGGTGTAGTGGCGGATCAAGCTGGCTACGAACGGGAGCGCGCTGGGCCTCAGGTCCTTTATCACGGCGGACATGAAGGCCCCGGTCAAGGCCTGCTCGAAGGTTCGGCGGGCGGGCGTGTCCTGCGCCTTGTAGCGATGCGATATGATAACGTTGGGGATCCATTTCTCGGTGAAGCTAGGAGGAAAAAAAACAAAGGATTAGCAATTATCTAAGGGAAAAAACTGAAAACTGCCATGTGATTAAATCTGAATGTGCTGGTACCGTATTTTCTCGCATATTAGCCGTACCCGCGTATAAGCCGCACCCTTGAAATTGCCTTAAAATCATTGAATTTTACAAATTTTCTGGTATAAGATGCCCCCTGATTCACAATTTTCACCTCCATATTTATGGTTTTAATAGGGATGTGTTACTTTGAAAGGAAAATTTTAAGAAAAATCATCACACATGCCGTTTCTGAGATACTGTATGAACCGAAAAGATCGCCTGCTGGATCGCACATTCCTAAAGAGCGTTGCCTGCATGTAGACAAATTCAAAAAGGAAGTCAGGTGAGCAGTACAACCGGGAAGTGTGTCCATAGCACCCTAGTTTGTCATCCCTAGATAAGATGTCGGCGCCCGAGCGCTCAATTTCACGTTTTATGCAAGATTTGTTATTGTTTTTCTCTTGAATTTTATCCATAGACATCAAAAGAAATTTTGTTAGGAGTTTTATCTGTTTATATGTGCTCTATTTTAAAATAAATGACCGCCCGCATTGTCTTGCGTTGTGTCATTTCATCTGTCACCCTGCGGTTTCGTGCATGTCAAGTCTAATTTTTGCGCATATAAGCCATACCCTCGATTCAGTCATCTTTTTTTTTTAACGACAAATACGACGTATCTGAGAGAAAATAGGTTGTCTTCCATTTTGAGGTGGGTGGTCGCCCTTCTCCAGCTCCCTTGCGTCCCCCTCTATATTGGATATTTACAACAGCTGAAGGCAACTGTGGCAGCGTGTTATCGAGCCGCTGTTTTCGCCGCGCCCGAGCTTTATAATGCCAAGTGACGGAGGTAGAGCTAATAGATGGGCTAATTTAATTAGCGCCATTTAAAAGGCTGCTATTTGGGTTGAAACCGAACGGGAGTGGGAGGAGGCGAAGTAACAAGACTGTGACAAAAACCAAGAGAGATTTGGGCAGGCGGGAAACTGGTGTGGCTGTCAAGAATGCCACATCAATTGACCTTTTTCCATCGCCGGACGCGTTCTCCCCGAGGCTCGATTTAAAGTCACCTAATCAAGAAGGGAAAGGGCGAGGAGAGCATCAACCCAGGAAGGGAAAAACAGCACATTTGGAATCAAGATGCCTCACGAGTGGTCGCGGGGGCCCCCTGATCATAACTGACACACTTCATTACCCGGACAGAAGCGTGGACACGGGCACGCTCGTCTTTTCCGTGCAAGCGTAATGAAAATAGAGCGAAAGGGCTCGGGTGCAGCGTAAACAGACAGAAGAAAGTCAATTAGCCCGGTGCCCGGGATCAATGCCGGTAATGTGACTAACCCATCCCACAAGAAAAGCTCTCGAACGAAGGCCAAGACGTGCAAAACGGTGGCACCCGGCTTCCGAGTTTGCCTAACGAGGGTTGGCTTACTTGGGGTGAGAAAGCAGCTGGTACAGAGCGTGTTTGTTATCATCCAGGCTGGTCATGGCCACCAGGAAGCACCTGATGACCTCCCACGCCTGCCGTCTGTAGTAAGGCTCGGTGTTGGCGCTCTTCAGGCAGTCGAGGGCCGTCTCGATTGCCTAGAGTGGAAGACAGCACATGGTCTATGTTGACTAACCACTTATTGATCTATTACTATTGATTGATTATTTCTTTATCATGACTATATATTGATTATCTATGTGTTTGCTTACATGAGGCAAACACTTCATCGTACGGAATCCGGATCTCAATAGCCATAACAGCCAAGACAAACACAATCAAGGACACAAGATGTCACCATACTAAACTTGAGTTCTGCACCTAATCAAGACTTATTACTAGCCCCTCTAGACCACTTACCCATGTTGACTACTCCTTATACTACTTATTTATTATGTTGACTACTTATTTATCTATTACTATTGATTGATTATTTCTTTATCATGACTAGATATTGATTATCTGTGTTGCTTTCATGAGGCAAACACTTCATCGTACGGAATCCCGATCTCAATAACCATAACAACCAAGACAAACACCATCAAGGACAGTTTCTTCCCAAAAGCTGTCACTGTACTAAACTCGAGTTCTGCACCTAATCAAGACTTATTGCTAGACCACTTACCCATGTTGACTACTTATTTATTATGTTGACCACTATTCCCTATTTATTGAATATTTATTTATCATGACTATATATTGATTAGCAATGTGTTTGTTTGTTCGTTGTTGAGTCCATAGACTCAGGGAGCGGTGGTGTGCTCTCAACAACTTGGCGCTGAACGTCTCAAAACCCTGGAACTCATCTTGGACTTCAGATGGAACAAGACCACTCCGCTCTGCAGATCTCACTTGGAATACTTATTTATTTTTCATTTACTGATTATTTATTTGTCTGTTTGTTGTTGTTATTTGTGCATTACGCGGTGAAAGCGTTAATTATCATCGACAATAAAAGCATTCAATTCAATCCATTGAATTTCCCAACTTAAAACCTGATTTGTCAACATGGAAATTTCTACTTTACCGTGCTATTTGGGATTCATTTACAACAGGGAAAAGCATCACATGGCCAAGCAACATAAAGTTTTGCAGCTAATTAAATCATCGACATGCAGCGCGTTGCAGAATAATTTCCAATGCGATGCAAATAAAAAAGTATTGATGCTTGCCGAAAACACTGACATTAAAATGTCTTTTGAGACTTCCTTTTGTTTGCCCTCAGTTAAAACACCAGAGGCAGATCCATGTAAATAAAAACCCAGCTCTGGCATTTGAGTGTCGTCTTACCTTCTCCATTGGGAGCTGTATGGAGGCTTTGCAATCAGTGAACTCGGCCTTGATGCTGGGCCCCTGAACTTCCGTCACCACGTAGTGCAACCGCTGGGACTCCTTCAGCATCTTCCTGTTACTGCCGCCGAACTTCCCCAAAACACGGTAGGCCACGTGGGAGATGTTCTCGGCCGGGTTTCGGAGAGTGCGCCACAATGCCTTGGAGCGGAGAAACAAAAATCATTGAGCGCCAAGCACTGCCAACACTAACATCAAAAAAGCTAACTCTCACTCAATTTAATGGTTACTGTGTGTCATTGTTCATTTCCCAATCCATGATGACCACCCAGTTCATCTGAATCCCCACTGGAAGATTAAGGGACTTAGCGAGTCTCCGCCCACATTTATATACCTTTTATTCCTAAATTTCAACCCAAGTATTCACAACAGGAGGGAAATGACTTATTCCCGTACATTACAAGAGGATTGGCGAACAAGTTAGAGTCCATACCTGTCAACCTCTGCCGATAACTGCCCTTATAAATGATTATGATTCCCCTTACAAACCCCCCCAAAAACCTTACAAACACTGTACGACTCGTACGGTGTTTGTAAGGTTTTTGGGGGGTTTGTAAGGGGAATCATAATCATTTATAAGGGCAGTTATCGGCAGAGGTTGACAGGTATGTTAGACACAAAAAGCCAAAATTTTAAACTGTGAGAGTCAAAGAGCAGCATAAAAAAATCGCATCTGCCACATTATATTTTAAAACATAATTTATGATTTGTTTTTAATGGGCCCTGATGAATTGGAGTATGTTTTAAGAAAGAATAAAAATAAGAGAAACGAAAAGAGGCACAGTATACACAAAATCCAATAAGAAGCAAAGAGCCACATTAAAGTTTGGTCGGGAGCCGCATGCGGCCGGAGAGCCACGTGTACGCCACCCCTGTATTAAAGTCTCCTCAACACATTTTCTCCGCCTCTTGTCCTCCTCGTTTGCGTTACGTTTGAGTCGGAAACCACACAATTAAAACATTTCCGAGCTGAAACAAAAGCAGACAGAGACAATTCTTCTTACCTGCATGAGCTCCGCCCTGACCGGCTGGATGTGGTCGTAGAGGAAGTCCGGCTGGAGGTTGTCTACGCAAAGCTCCAGGGTGCGAAGACCCTGGCTCACTAGCGTCTGAGAACCGTTGAGGGCCGAAACCAGCGGATCCATCAGCATGGGCAGGTAGGGCAGCAGAGAACTCAGACGGACCGGCACCGTCAAGCACAATTCCACAAAGAGATCCTTCATGTGTTGCTTGTGGAGGCCACTCTGGAGCATATTTAGACCTAACGAAGGCACATAATAGAAAAGTTTTTAGTTTTAAATGCCCCCAAAACACACCAGAGACCCTTGATTAATGAGCATCTACCTTGAAGCAGGTTGGGTAGAAGAGGCAAGAACTCTTGGTAAAGGAGATCGTGGCTTCCTCCACCGATGGAACGGAAGAGCGCCCGCAGGAACAGGAAGTAGTTGTAAGGCTCCTTGGCGGACTGGGCCAGTTCCATAGAGCTGTTGACTATCTTGTGAAGGTGTGGCTACGGGAAGAAGAAGAATCCGTTTAACGTCCTGACGCGGCAGAATAGAAAGATGCCGGCCGGGGGTCTCGCAAAGTGTGCCGTGAATTACTTTGAGCATCTGCTCGTTCTCCGCCGCAAACAGCGAGACGGATCCGAACACCAGTTTGAAGAGCTTGAGGTAGAGATTGGAGAGCTCCACATTGGAGCCCATCTCGGGTAATCTTTCAAGTAGGTACTCCACCAAGATGGTGGCGAAAAGGGCTGATGTTGACAGGTTGGCCAGGAAGGAATTGGCCACTATCTGTGAAAAAAAAAATCAAATTCAAGAACAAATTTCTCATATTTATGTATTTTCCGGACTATAGGTCGCAATTTAGGTGCGGTTTTCCTCTTCATTGTGGATTATTTGGCCGATTTATACTAGACTTATAGTGTGTATACCTGCAGTGCATAATTCTTGGAAATTCTCTCGACCATGTACGGGACCGTGGTTTGAAAAATCTCCTTGAACGTGAGGGGGTTCATCATGGTGAAGACGCCGGCAAAGTGCTCGAGGACCTCTTTCTCCTCCTTCATGCGTACCGCTTGGCAGTTAGCCACCCTGATGTACGCTTGTTGGTTATTGGCAACCTGCACCTGGTCATAAGAAAAACAGTTGTACACAGATTCCTATCAATTTTCTCAATCGGTTTTTCGAAAAGACCGCTTGAAAAGTTCTCTTGTTGTACCTGATAGATGTCCAAAGCCTGCATGGCATACTTGACCAACTTGATGTAGATCTGCGTTTCTTTTGGCTGGAGCTGCTTGTTCGGGATGAACTGGGCCTCTGTTTGAAACGAGCGATCGGGTAAACGGACTCCCGAAAAACGCGGGTGTTCGACCGACGTCTCATCATGTAGCCGTACCTCCGGGGGCTTTGCATGAGGTGATCCCCCACGTGATGGTTTTCACGCCGCACACCAGCGTTTTGACTAAGCTGCGGCAGTCCGACACTTGAAACGTCTGCTTGTCCTCCTTCTCGCCCTGCCGGTCGAGGGCCGCCGCGGGGGGCTGGGGCGCGCTGGGAACGGGCGTGGGGGGTACAGGCGGGAGTATGGCGGGCGTCGTGGAAGGGGTGGGTGTAGCTGGCACGCCCGGAAGGACCCCCGCGGGTTCCACCACACCCATTTCCGACTGGGGTTTGCATTTCTTGAAGATGGAGACGAGCTGGTAGCGGGCTATCGTGTGGAATTTTAACACAAACACCTACAAAGCAAACAAAGTTCAGAAATGTAGCTTGGCATTTTATATAAGAAAAGTGACAGTAAGTCATGCGTTAAAGTGGAAAAAAATATTTGACTTTTTTTTGCTAACATCAGTTAAAGTGAATCCACATTTTTCATTGTAAACATTTAATGTGTGTGTATGTGTATGTGTATGTGTATGTGTATGTGTGTGTGTATGTGTGTATGTGTATGTGTATGTGTATGTGTATGTGTATGTGTACGTGTACGTGTACGTGTACGTGTACGTGTACGTGTACGTGTACGTGTACGTGTACGTGTACGTGTACGTGTACGTGTACGTGTACGTGTACGTGTACGTGTACGTGTACGTGTACGTGTACGTGTACGTGTACGTGTACGTGTACGTGTACGTGTACGTGTACGTGTACGTGTACGTGTACGTGTACGTGTACGTGTACGTGTACGTGTACGTGTACGTGTACGTGTATATGTATATGTATATAAATTTCGTGTAACAGGCTGATTTATTTATTATCTATTTTATTTAGTGGGTCTACAATATCTTTTCCTGTGTTTTCAACTTCTTGCTACTGCAACAAAGTGAATTTCCCAAGTACGGGATGAATAAATATAATCTAATACAATACAATAACTCAATGGGAACAGTGCTTTAAAAGTAACCACAAAAAATACACTGGAAAGGTAACTGAAGGGTTTCCTGCAAGTGTAAATCCTGACTTTTAACTTTTTGCTCCTGCATATTTAACCTCAGTTGAGCTCAGTCTCAGTCCACCTTGTTGACTTGCTGTGTGTGGCTCCAGTTTTTTTAGCTAGGTCTACAATGTCTTCTGTGTCTGTGCTTGCTACTGCAACCAAGGAAATTTCCCGAATACGGGATGAAATAAAGTTCTAATCTAAATCTAATTCGCCGCACTGACTTATTTCCATCACCACGACGGGTAAACGACTTAAACACTCATCGAAGCCCGAGCCTCATTACCTCCAGCATCCTCATGAGGATGTCCCGGCCGTTGCCGTTCTCCTGCTCCGACTTGGAGCGAATGCAGTCCACCAGGTTGAGCAAGAGCTTGCAGGACATGGTCTGAATGTTGCTGGGGAGCGACTCGTCGTCGATGTTCTTGGCGAAGAGCTGCACGGCTAAGGACAGATCCGTCAAGGGGAGGTTCTGGCGAACGTGGTGAACCAGGTCGGCAAGCGTGCTGTAGGCCAAAGGTCTGAAAAGAGAGTTGATGACGGGGAAAATGATTGGTGGATACGGCCAAAAACTCAAAGTGGCAAGAGACAAAGGGCAAACGTGAAAGGCATTCAAAAAAAAAATAATAAAAGAGTTGTGTGAAGTAACCGTGAAGGAACGACCGAGAACGATATTCCAGTCGTGTCTCCATAGTTCCTTCGGACAACTCCTTTGAAACGACAGTAAAGTGGCTCAGGTTAGAGATGTTTGGAAATTGACCGGTGAAATAAGTGCCCACGGGAGGAGTGATGTAGGGGAACGCTACATGACACTTTGACAAGGGGATTTGTGATGTGCTTCGTTAATATGCGCCGGCCGGACTCCCAACGGTTGGACTCGTCCTCTGCCAAACGAGGAGATGATTGAAAGAGATGCGCAACTTACCGAAGAGTCTCTCGGGCCGTGTAGCCAGAGCCAATCAGGATGGATTCGTCAAAAAGTTTATCCATGCAAGGTATAAACTCTGCAACAACAACAAAAACAAGAACAAGAAAAATAAATTCTCATAACTGTATTTTCTGGACTATAAGTCACGCTTTTTCATAGCTTAAAATTCGAGTGCAACATATACCTATGTTTTGTTTTTTTCCCCATTCTAACCATAACACCCTGTTGTGTTATTTTGTTATGTTATGTTACCACATCAAATCAAAATCAAAAGCCTTTATCGTCATTATACACCGCTGCGTATAACGAAAATGGTGGTGCTACTTCACAAAGTGTTTTCCCAGTAAAAACATAAATAAGTAATATAAAAATATAAAAAGTCACGTCAATAAGACTGAGAAAACAAAACACCAAATTGAAAGCAAAGAGCCATTGCACCCATGCGCTCCGCCATCTTGGATCCAAGATTTGGATCCTATTTAACCTCCATTTTTCTATTGTTACTTCAACATTTGTTCTTGGTTTCTAATCAAATTTAAAAAAATGCCCTCCCAAAAATACAACTTATACTTTACGGTGAGTTATATCTAATTTCTAACATCTATATTGTGTATTAGTTGAATGGTGTATACCCCGAAAAATACAGTATATGTATAAGGATGCGTAAATCTGGTATAGCCATACATAGGAAAAAACTAAAAATTTAAAAATTTTGAACAGAAACAAGATCAAACTATATACGAAAAAGAAAAAAAATCATGATCCTTTTTTTTAAGTCTAAAGCATGATGAACCTGAACCTTGATTGCTCAATGTGGTCATGTAACATTTCCATGCGGCGTGCGTATGTTTGCATGCGAATGGACGTACGACTGCGTAGGTCCGTTGTGAGAATGTGCTTGGCTGCGATAAGCAGCTCCTTGCGGAGGTGAGCGGTCTCCGAGGGGCAGTTAGTGAGCAGCTGTAACATGCCCTTCACCATCTGCTGGGAATACTTTCCTACCAGGTCCTGAAAAAGTACACACACACACACACAAACACACACACATGATTTGAGTATGAAGCACACAAGCTTGCAAATAGCCTGAATGTGAGTGGGCAGAGTTTACTTGTGTTCACTTTGTCTCACACTTTAAAAACGCAGATTTTTTTGAAAGTAGGTAAGAAAAAAAAATCTGTTTTAGTATGTTTAGTGCATTAGAGGAAGAGCAGGAATTTGCCTAAGCTACCAAATTCAAAGCATCGCCATGTTCTTTTCTCATCCTACAAATTTGAGTTGAATATATTCAATAAAGTTATCAGGAAATTCCCTTTTGTTCAATTCAAAACATATCCTCCAATAATAATCCCTTTATTCATTTTTGAGTTATCTAGAGCAATGGTCCCCAACCATATTAACGTTTTCAATCCCGCCCCCTTACTTGAAATGAGAAATGTTGTCTTAATAATAATAATAAATAATTGCTATCATGCTCGGAACTTGTTTTTTTTGTCGTCGGTTATTTGAAAGGCTGTTTGTAAATAAAAAAAGCTTTTCACTTTTTTTTCTTGTTACCATACCTACTACATATTTTAAAGTATCCCCATGAGGTATTTAAATTGATTTTACTTTCGCATCATTATTTTTAAATGTACCAGAGTTTAAAAAATGGCCACTACAAGGTAACCCATGTCCAATTTCACCCCAAACAAAAACCACATTAACATTCCAAAAAAATAGAAACAAGCATACCTGATAAATCCGAATAATATAGGCCAGAAATGAGAGCGTTTTGATCTGAGCGGCAATAAAATCTGCATAAAGCTCCTTATTATAAAGCTTGAGTTGCCTGCAAAAAAAAGCACAAGTTATTTAGTTAGCTCCATCCGCACAATGCAGCCTGCCTGGAGTAGGTGACAATTAATGAAGTATGAAATGTGGAACTACATTCTTTCTTCATGCACGGCTTTTTTCAAGGGTTTTCATTTGCGCGTGGCAGCTGTTACTCCCACAGAAACTTTCTCCATACCTGCCAGAGAGTCCTCAGGTTTGTTTTCCTTAATTAACTCTGCTCCATTTCCTTTCCTATTCCGCAAGTCTAATACAAGCTCGCACTCAAATTTCACCTCCCGCTAAGCCAATTTCTACTATTTTAACGTCCCTAAATGGAACGGAAGCCGCTTTAGAAACACGGCGGGCGAAAAAAAAAAAGGAAAAAAAATAGGCTGCCGGGAAGAAGTAATGCGGAGAAGGTTGCTGGGGATACCATCCTATTAAAAGTGTGGCCAATTTCATTGGAAGGGCCATAAAATGAAAATGAATTGACTTGGATTGGGTTACCTGGCTTGTGGAGAAACCTGCAGCATGATGGTGCTCATGATGAGGGGCACAAACTCTGACACCACGTTGTGAATATTCAGCTTGTAGAGCTGCGGGGCAGACAAAATGAGTGAAAAGTGGAAAACAAAATGATTGGAATGCAATTAAATACGAGCGGATTTCGTTCTAGGATTAATCAGCACTTGTGGAAAATGTGAATCCATAAACTCTAGGCACCCCACTCCCAACTTCAATCATGCAAAAAAACGCAAATGAGTCAAGCAGAAAGTACTTCATAACATAGCATCTGCCTCCAGTAAAAAAAAAAATTAAAATAAATTTAAAAAATGCAATACAGTGGTACCTTGACATACAAGCAATTTGAGATACGAGTAACATTTTGAGCCAATATTTATCTTGAGATACGAGTAAAATTTTGAGCCAATATTTATCTTGAGATACGAGACAAATTTTGATATACGAGCCGACAGCTTTTGGCTTTTCGTGTCTAAGTTGTTTGCCAATCCTCTTGTAATGTACGGGAATAAGTACATTCCCTCCTGTTGTGAATGCTTAGGTTGAAATTTAGGAATAAAATGTATATAAATGTGGGCGGAGACTCGCTAAATCCCTCAATTTTACAGTGGGGATTCAGATGAGAACATTATGGCCACTGTCTTTCCGGTCGCAACTCCCTCGTATAATATCTCTACGAGCACTGGGCGGGGCGTTGCATTTTTTTCAGTGTTTTTTGTTCCCTGTTAGTCAGTGCAAATGGCGGAGCGATCGCTAATACGAGAGGAGTATATACTACTTCTTGTTGGCAAGTGGTTGTGCGTTATCCTATGGTGAGGACATTTGTGTGCATCATTTTGGGAATATTTTGAAGGGAATACAAAAGCAAACAACCCTCGATTGGTTGCATCTGAAAGTCAGGGTGGAGGCGGGGCCAAAAGAGCCAACTCGGGAGAAGAAAGGTATCAAAATTTCAAACACAATTAGAATTACGTTTAGTGTAAGGTTAGATTAAACGTATTTTTGAGTGTGTCTGCATCGTAATCCAAGTTCATTTAAATTTGTTCATGTTATGTTACGAGCACGTTGCCGTGCAAAAAGTGCTCCCGACATACGAGCTCAGTCCCGGAACGAATTAAGCTCGTATCTCGAGGTACCACTGTATATTTTCACAATATTCTGCTGCTTTTTAAAAACGTCCCTCACCTGATACATGAGTACCACGATGAGCGGCAGTTCTGCTAACACTTTCAGAGACAAAGATCCTCGTGGGATGATGGTGTGCTGGAGGAAAGACAAAAAAAATGTTCATGCTTTATGAAAAAGTCACAATACATACATACTTTTATGGACTAAATACAATGCATATCAACAAAATGTAATAATCTGGAATAGTATAATTTAAGTCAGGGGTAGGGAACCTATGGCTCGGGAGCCTTATGTGGCTCTTTTGGTTGCTGCATATGGCTCCCAGATAACCTGTCAGTTAATATATGGATTTCTGAATGCACCAATAGGAGCATCAAGTCTGTGGCATCGACGCTACATCTAGCACCGCTTTAATCATTATTCTTTTAATTATACGACTCTTTATGCATACAGTGATTAGCAACAGCGTAACAATGTTGGCAAAAGAATTCAGGGAGTTTTTGTACTTTCAAAGGGGTGAAATTAGTAAAAAAAAAGGTGCACATTTTTCATGTATGTTAAATTATGAGTATGGCTCTCAAGGAATAATATTTGAAAATATGAATTGTTTATGGCTCTCTCTGTCAAAAAGGTTCCCGACCCCTGATTTAAGTGTACAGTTGATGTGTCTTCTGTAGTAATGTTTCAAGTAAAATGTGGAGCTCTGGCCCCACCTATTGCTTAAAGGTGGTAAGTGGGCCTAAGAAATGATGAAATGAATATTTCACCGTTCGCGTTTCACTGTCTTCTCTCTCGGGTGCAGTCTTCACCAAGACTGAGGTGATCATCCCGACCATTTCCGGCGAGGGCACCGTGTTCTCTGCGATCACCTGAGGGTTTTCAAAATACCGAGCCTAGAGCGCAAAAAGACACACAAAAATATGTTTTGGTGATGTATGAAACATTAAAATTAAGACGTGTAAAAAAAAAATGAAAAAGATGAAGCAAATGAGGACTTACGACTACTTTTGGAAGTTCTTTGTAAATCTGCTTGACAAAATCCAGAAAGTGGTGAATCTGAAAAGATGATGTTCAAGGTTTAGAACAATGATATTCAATTTCCCACTATGGGAAACACTATATATTAAATATGATTGTACAAGTGAGAATATTGTTTGTCCTTCCTAATATCTAAAAGTGAATGAATAAATTATGTTACATATTGATTGTGAAAAATAGTCATTTAAATACTCTTGTTTTAAAAATTGAAAAAAATTGTGCACATTATCTAATCTTATGATTTTCAATTTCCCACTACGTAAATCACTATCATTAAAATACTATTGTACGAGTACGAATATAGTTGGTCCTATTTAATAC
Source organism: Stigmatopora argus (assembly GCF_051989625.1). Classification (NCBI taxonomy): domain Eukaryota; kingdom Metazoa; phylum Chordata; class Actinopteri; order Syngnathiformes; family Syngnathidae; genus Stigmatopora; species Stigmatopora argus. The sequence continues at coordinate 14,504,820 of NC_135404.1, read as the reverse complement.
CTAAAATAATTCTAAATTATGTTATAAATTTATTGTGGAAAAATAGTCCTTAAAATTCTCTTATTTTAAACATGGAAAAAATGGCGCACATTATGTTTAAAGTTTAGGAATATGATTTTCAATTTCCCACTAGGAAATACACTTTCATAAAAATACTATTGTATTAGTGCGAATATAGTTGGTCCTAATACCTAAAATAATACTAAATTATGTTATATATTTATTGTGAAAAATAATCCTCACCTTAAAAATGGTCTACATTGTCATTTAGGTTTAGGAATATGCTTTTCAGTTTCCCACTATGTAAAACACTATCATAAAAATGTACAAATATGGTTAGTCCTATTTAATATGAAAAATAAATTATGTTATATATTGATTGTGAAAAATAGTCCTTTCATTACTCTTTTATTTTCCCTTGACAAAATTCCCAAAAATATTCAAGACGCCCCAAATAATGCGATAATCACGATTACATTCCCTAATTTAAAAAGTGCAATAACATATTTCATATAATAACACATTCTCACCTCCTGTGAAATTTGCGGACGGAATTGTTTGTGCAGTTCGATAATAATACGAAGACATATCAGGACATTCTCCTCGTTTTCAATCTGAAAGAGAAATTTCAAAACAAAAGCGCTCCAATCAAGCTACGTCAAAAATGCATTTTATTTTGAATTTCGAAGAAGCCTTACCTCCAGGAAGCGGAACATGACCGAGAGGATGTTCTTGGTGTGCTGTCGAAGGTGTTCGTTGGTAGGAATGCGGTGGATGATTTCTAACACCAGCTTCCGCAATTGCTACGGGAATGCGACACGCTTTTATTTTGAAAATGTACATCTGTAATGCATTACGCGTTGGCTACTGCTTATCCACAGACCTGTGTTGGCTTTTCTTGTAGAAACTGCACCTCTCCGTCTTGAAGAAAGGTGAGGAAGCGAGGGATTATGTGTTCCAAGAAGGTGGAGTACTGAGGCGAGGATGTCACGTTCTGACAAAAAAAATAAAAATACAAAATTTTTAAAAAGCATCATCACGTTATAAACACTGCGTTGAGAGTATTAGCATTCAATCCCATAGCTATAACACTTTTTTTTTTTACATTGTATCATATTATATCCAATCAAGCTGGTTTACATCATTTAAAAAAACATGTTTTATCTTATTTTTAAATATGCAAAAGCCAACATTAAATTTTTTTTTTGCAAACTTGAGAAGTCAGTTTGACGAAAAAAATTAGCAGTCCTTTAAACGAATGAGGCATTATTTTACAGTCAAAACAAATAATGAGATGAATGCCAAAATGTATTTATTTTTGACGATTGGATTCAAATAATGGATAAAATCTGTTGTTGTTTTTTGGGAACTCACCTCAAAGTTCTCGCTGACTTCTTGCATCATCTTGAGCTTTGTTTCATCGGCTGAATGTTGACGGAAAAGTCAATTGTTAATCAAATTTGTTGAGAAAAGTTTACCGTCAATGTAGTTGTGTGTCGAGCAGGGATTCTCAGATCTTATCAGTTTAGCTTTCATCGCCAGTTTGATAAAAAGGTACACTCACACACGCAAACATTCACCCAAACACCCACACCCACATGCATGTACCTTTGACTGGACTAAAGCGTATCGCTCTCATCACATCTCCAATGCTACAAATAAATAGTGCCTAACCCAGGGGTCGGGAACCTCTTTGGCAGAGAGAGTCATAAACAATTTATATTTTTAAATGTTCTTCCTCGAGAGCCAGACTCGGAATTTTTAAGTAAAAATACATGAAAGTCTGCATTTTTAGTCATTTCACCTTTTTTAAAGTACAAAAAAGTCCCTGAATTATTTTGACAACATTGTTACACTGTTGCTAATCAATGAGTATCAATGAGAATCAATGAGCATCATTGAACATCATTGAGCATCATTGAGCATCATTGAGCATCATTGAGCATCATTGAGCATCATTGAGCATCAATGAGCATCAATGAGCATCAATGGGCATCAATGAGCATCAATGAGCATCAATGAGCATCAATGAGCATCAATGAACCAATGAGCATAATTGAGCACCAATGAGCATCATTGAGCGTAAATGAGCATCATTGAGCGTCAATGAGCATCATTGAGCATCAATGAGCATCATTGAGCATCAATGAGCATCAATGAACCAATGAACCAATGAGCATCATTGAGCATCAATGAGCATCATTGAGCATCAATGAGCATCATTGAGCATCAATGAGCATCATTGAGCATCAATGAGCATCAATGAACCAATGAGCATCAATGAGCATCAATGAGCATCAACGTGCATCAACATGCATCAACATGCATCAATGTGCATCAATGTGCGTCAATGAGCATCATTGAGCGCCATTGAGCATCAATGAGTATCAATGAACCAATGAGCGTCATTGTGCATAAATGAACCAATGAGCATCAATGAACCAATGAGCATCAATGAGCATCAATGAGTATCAATGAGCATCAATGAACATCAATGAGCATCAATGAGCATCCACGAGCATCAATGAACATCAATGAACATCAATGAGCATCAATGAGCATCAATGAGCATCATTGAGCATCAATGAGCATCAATGAGCATCAATGAGCATTAATGAGCATCAATGAACCAATGAACATCAATGAGCACCAATGAGCATCAATGAGCACCAATGAGCACCAATGAGCACCAATGAGCACCAATGAGCACCAATGAGCACCAATGAGCACCAATGAGTATCAATGAGACTTCATGCAGAAGAGACTAATAAAAAATTATAAATTTAGCGATGCTAGAGGTAGAGTCAACACTACAGTGGCGGCGTGTGTTTGGGACTCAGCTCCGTCATCATATTTGAAACTCACAGCCATATGCAACCGCATACGGCTCCTGAGCCATAGGTTCCCCACCCCTGGCCTAACTTAGTCTAAAAACAACGAATGAAGTGACTGACGTGTGTTGGCATCAGTGAGCGCTGCCACGAACTGCAGGTATTTCTTCATCAGTGTGGTCTGGTCCACCACGGTTGGACTGGGAGCTGGTCCAAAAGCCATTGCGTGCAACTGGGACAGACTGGGAAACGGTTGGGGAAAGTGGCAGATCTCAGCGGGCGCTCATATTTTCATCACTGTTGGAAAGAAAAGACAAAAAATATATATTAAACCCAAGAAAGCAGAAAGAAATGTTATAAAATAAAATTACATTTAAAACTTTCACCACCTAGTGCACAAATAAAAACAACAGACAAATAAGTCATCAATAAATAAGAAAGAACGAAAAAGCAATGTTAACAAGGGAAGGCACAAAATATATTACATTATTATTATTTAATAGGAAAACAAGCTGTTTTTAAACATAAATGGACATTTTGTAATATCCTCAAAATAGTTCATGGGTACAACTCATGGATGCAAAAGCACTGTATTTAGTACACACTTATTTTAAATGTAAATGATATTAGTAACAGTGTTTTTTCAGCCGCAACGAGTTAATACATAGTAAAAATATGTTAATAATTAGGCGTTAACTCGTCCAGCCTTAGATTATGGACGCGAACAGAGCCCAAATTAAAACATTTTATCCACAATCCTATATCTTAAAACGCAATCAAGCTGAAAATTAGTGAATCTGAGACTTTATACTTTCTTCAAAGCCATTATTATGACCGATCGCAATATGTTTGAGTGGTTAAATATAACAAATACCTGCAAGGATACCATCCCGGAACTTTTTGCACAGGATACGGCGTGTTCAGGTAAATGCATCAATCATGTGGCACTTTATTGATTGGATATAAATGCTGATTCCGCCAAAATGTTTTTTACGAGTAATGGCCCATAAATTAGCGTCTAAAAACAAAAGAGAAACGGAATTTTGTCCATCAGTGGGGAAGAAAAATGTTTGTTCTTTCCCAACGGGTGCATGCGATCAAGGAGCATCCAAAAGGTGCATTTAAGACTATCGGATAAAAAAGAATCATGTGGTCCAAGCATATCAACAATATAGTAAACAAGTACTAGTCTTACCTAGTCCAACAGAAGGAGCGTGCAGCTAGCAAGCAACCGCCGCGCTAACACTCTTCGTTGGAGCATGGATGTGAACAATATCCTTCCGCGTGTCGTGTACCAAGTGTTCTGTTTTGGTGTATATTCACTATAAATTCAAATGTTATTCATGACTTTGGTGATAATGTATTCCAATTGTGGTCATTTTGTGCATTCCGTGAATGTTATTGAACAATAAATGCTTTTCTAGTGCAAGCGTAAGGATACATTTCTTGCAGGCGGGTGGTGTATTACCTTCGTTTTCGATGGTCTGTGTTGAGTCTACGGTAGCTGGGAAAAGACAGTTTTCTATGCTGAAGCGAAATTGATCATATCAAATATACTTTGTCCTATCAATGTTCTTGTAGCAACAAAATTCATGAACAGCCTTTTACTAATCATAAGAGATTAATGTGTACAAATTTAAGTGTTTTTGTTTTGATTTTGCATTAAACATTAAATGGCTCTGAGTGGGATTAATCCATATTTACTTGCATTTTGATATAAACTTTTCTTGCAAACATTTGAATTATTTTTTCCTTGTGTAGTTAATGTCGTTTTCTTTCCACAAGATGGCAGATTAGATACTCTTGCCTTTTGTTTTTTAATCTGTGGTCTTTAACATTTCCTTATTTTTAGTACAATTGAACGTTTTGCTGCTCACTAGAAGCAATAAATCCAAAAAACAATGCACATAAATCTGACATTACACTAAATTAAGCATTACTTCTGCTTTATTCTCACTTGTTGGTGAGGTTATTCTGAATTTTAGGCCACATAGGCATCATCAGAGATCATCTTCAGAGAAATGAGCTGTTTCGTATGCAAATTGCAATTTATAACTCCTACTTTTGTTATCATCTTTAAAAACCTTGGGCCTATATTTTCTTATTTCCTGTGGTGCTACTTCACTGACAGTGATCAACTCTTGAAAGCATTCTTCTAGCAAGGCCGATGGACGAAAAAAATAATAATTAAAGTGCCTCGGTAACAGCAGGGACAATAATGAAGTCTTGATTTATCTTCCAGTCCATCTGCCCCCATCCTTTCTAGCTGGCGGTCTTTAATTAGCAATTGTCTGTCATTTAAAACCCTCCTGAGAAGCTAAAGAACACAATATTCCTTTTAAAAAAAATGTCACACAATGTCCATGATAATTGACACATTTGTTAATATGACACCTTGCTAAAACATACCGAGAATGTTGTTTGTTTCATTAGTTTTTTAATGTGATAAAAAAAACAGCATTACTCCATCTATAAAAGACTGGTCGCATGTCCATTAGACTTGTGTTTTTTGTTGTAACCTGGTGACCACCTTTTTTTTGTTCATCTTGATCATACATAGAGAGAAGTGCACTTTCCAGTACACAGAATGATTCATAATACACGGAAAATCTATTCAGGCTTCTATTTCCTTTCATGGTGGGCATAAAAAAGATGTTATTTTTCATGCGAGGAGCCAAGCTGACCATAATGGATTTTATTTTATTATTTTTTTGTGGGCAATGTGGAAATCTGTGAATTTATTTTTGGGAAAATTATCAGTTGAATAATTCCCCGAATTTTAAGTACTTCAATAATGTTTGTCGCATAGTGTATAATTTTTCTTGACACTGTTTTTCATTAAATTCAACATGTTAAAAGGGATTTTATACCATTGAGAGTAACAGTCTATAATGTTTTTTTCTTTTTGTAGATTAAAAATGTGTTTTTTCATGAAAACATGAGGAAAATCACTCCCCCAATTTTATGTACGTCAATAATGTTTGTCGCATAGTGTACCATTTTTTTGACATTGTTTTTTTTATTAAATTCAACATGTTAAAATGGATTTTATACCACTGAGAGTAACAGTCATATGTTGATTTTTTTTCTTTTTGTAGATTAAAAATTAGTTTTTGCATGAAAAAACGAGTTAAATGTCTCCCCCAATTTTAAGTACTTCAATAATATTTGTCGCACAGTGTACAATTTTTCTTGACATTGTTTTTTTTTTATTAAATTCAACATGTTAAAAGGGATTTTATACCATTGAGATTAAATACTCGAGTGAAGGACTTCCCATTGCGTGAATATGATGTTATTGAGGGACAGTTTCATTTGGAGATGCTTTTCTGGGCTCAGCAGTTTGTCTTCACGTCTTCCCACCAGGATTTATTGACCTTTGGCAACCAGGGAGACAGCTGATGCTAATTGTTGACGTACGCCATCCTCATTTGTCCTTTGCGTCCGTTTACAAGTGAGTGTCATGCTCTAATAGCTACAGCAACAAATACATACATAGATAATCAGATGATAGTTATAACACAGTTTTTTATTTTTTTTAAGGTTTCACTATTATTGGTAAAAATGTTTTTCTTTCCAAAAATATGCTTGTTCCTAAATTCCCACTGTCCTTTATTTCATATTTCAAGAGTTAATTCATTCCCCGACTCGTACGGTGTTTGTAAGGTTTTTTGGGGGTTTGTAAGGGGAATCATAATCATTTATAAGGGCAGTTATCGGCAGAGGTTGACAGGTATGCCAATGAGTGATGCAAAACATGCAAACACCACATAGGTGGACGTGACCTCGATTTGAACCCAGGACGCTAGAACTGTGAGGCCGATGCGCTGTCCAGCATTTGGCATGCTGAAATGCCTATAATTATTCCTTAACTCAAGGCTAAAAAAGAATAAATCAAAAAAATGAAGGTGTGAGCCAAAGGACTCCTGACGTCAAGCTACTACAGCCAATCCCAGCCGTTGTGGAGACACCTTTTTTGGGGGTAATCCTCTTTCCCTAAAGAGGAAGTGTCAGATCAGGAGCAAACACCTTGTTCAGGAATAGTCATCGCTCCGGGAAAATAACCCACATTTTCCTACAACGGCTTTTAACTCTCGATAGTTCACACATTAGTCATTCCTTTTTCCATAATTAACGACTATTTGCGAATCGGCCGTGCGTAAATCCTGACCGGCTTTTTTATTTACGCATGGCTCGGTAGAGTTTTCCGTCCCCTTTCTTCCGATTTTAGGCGTAAATTATCGTCATTTTCAGGTATGTTTTCTCTTTTAACTACTTTTTTGCTTATGTTATGCGCCCCGGGGTGTCGGCATCGAGCCAGCGGGCAAGCGGATGACGGAAAACGGTACATTTGCCGAGCGATTCCCCTGGTCGGAGACACCGGCTGCCCGGTGACACTGTTGCCCGAAATCGGCGGTGGTGGCGGGGCAGGGCAAGAAGAGGAGCTCCGTAACACCGTCATGCAGCTCCGGGAGACCATCGTGATGCAGAAAGAGAGCATTTCCAAGCAATTGGTCACCATCAACGAGCTGACCACCAAATTGTCCCTCTGTGGGTCAAGCACTGATGATAGAAAGTACGAAAAGGGGGCTCTGTGGGGGGGCCAAGTCAAGCAAAATACAATGGGGGACGTGCCTAGGGACCCCAATGACACGGTGGAGAATCTGGGGAAAACCATGCAAGGGCTCAAGGACCGACTGGAGAACTTGGAGGTTAGTTGTCAGTTCTTTTCAATGCGTAAAAACTGTTTTTATTCACCAAATTGATTAGAAACACCCCCCAAAATTGAGTCAAATTCAGTATTTTTCATTGGATCGATATTGAATGTGTATAGATGATCTAGAATGGAAGATGATGTCATAACACGGCAAATGTAACATCACGTACAGGTATTTTTTAGGAATATTTTCTTTTAATATTACATTAACAGCGGTAGATGTCCAATCCATTCGAATCAGGAGGAGTGGCAGCGAACAAAACAACGTTCCCCATTCGAATGGATTGGATGTCTAATAGTGATAAACTAATTGGCCGTTATTGGCTGACATTGACAGCACTAGACGTCCAATCCTTTTGGAGTGGGAGGGGTGGCAACCAATGAAAATTTACATCCCAAAAAGTACATATCGCACAAATTTCTCAATGATTTTGTTTTAGGGCCATATTGGTAACAACACTAATTATTAATTACTTTTCAAAAAAATGTTTTATTTACATTTGTTTGTATTGGCGACCTATCATTTTGTCTTTAGGGTGGCAGTGCATTAAAAGCTAAAGCTAAAAATCAAATAAAAAATTATAGTAAAAATACAATATGTAAAATTGGAGTGTTTAAATACAAAAATAGTCAACAGTTCAAAAAAATATAGGACTGGTGTCACAAAAGACATATTACAAATCCAATTTTGAGAATATTGCACTTGAATTATTTCCTTTTTCCAAAGTCATACTGCCAGATATAATAAATAAAATCGAGCTCCAGCTCTTAATTCTTCCATTTGTAAACAAGTCAGACATGTTCTTGGAATCCCGCGGCGCCGTGGAAAGCATCCCCGCCGCCTAACGTCCGAGATCACCTGCGTCCACTTCCTGCTTATCCCTGTTTAGCAACAGCAGCTGCGGGCCAACCTATCTGGCGCGCCATTTCCCAGCGAGCTGCGTGAATTGCTGCAGCGTCGCTTGGTGGAGCTGGAAAAGCAGCTCCTGAGGAAAGTCGACAACCTGGAGGAGGAGAAGAGCGTGCTGACCAACGTCACCGCCGAGTACCAACTCAAGACGGAAAATACGCTCAACGAGCTAGTGGATAGGATAAGCGAGCTGGAGAAAGGTAAAGTCCACAGCCACATTATCCTAAAAAAAAAATGATTCGAACGCTTTGATTTTGATTTTCCAAGTAGAATGAGATTTAAAGCTTTTACCACAAAGTGCACAGATAACAACTGCAAACAAACACACAAATAATCAATCAACAAATAATGACAATAACTAATAAATACGTGCATAGATAATCAATGAATAAGTTGTCGACAACATAAATAGGTAGGGAAGTGCACAAACAACAAACAAACAAACAGACAGATACATAATAAATAAATAATATTAAATAGCTCATCAATACATAAGTTGTCAACATAATAAATAAGTAGTGGTCAACATAGATAGGTAGTCAACATAGATAAGTAGTGGACATAGAAAAGTAGTCAACATAATAAGTAAATAGTAGTAGTCAAAATAGATAAGTAGTCAACATAGATAAGTAGTCAACATAATAAGTAAGTAGTAGTAGTCAACATAGATAAGTAGTCAACATAATAAATAAGTAGTAGTCAACAGAGATAAGTAGTCAACAAAATAAACAAGTAGTAGTCAACAGAGATAAGTAGTCAACAAAATAAATAAGTAGTAGTCAACATAAATAAGTAGTCAACATAATAAAACATAAATAAGTAGTCAACATAATAAAACATAGATAAGTAGTCAACATAATAAAACATAGATAAGTAGTCAACATAATAAAACATAAATAAGTAGTCAACATAATAAAACATAGATAAGTAGTCAACATAATAAAACATAGATAAGTAGTCAACATAATAAAACATAGATAAGTAGTCAACATAATAAAACATAGATAAGTAGTCAACATAATAAAACATAGATAAGTAGTCAACATAATAAAACATAGATAAGTAGTCAACATAATAAAACATAGATAAGTAGTCAACATAATAAAACATAGATAAGTAGTCATGTATTGTTTTTCAACTTGATGTGCAGTCCAAAACATACACGGCCGAGTGACTGGACTTCTGGTTCCCCAGAATCCCGCCTATCGCCTAAAGTCGGCCGGGAAACTAAAACGTTTTTAGCGGCGAAACAAAAATAAATGTTGTGGCGAAAGTCATGAAGATCAGCGCATGGGAATCCCCACAAGCATTGATCGCATCTCCCTTCTCCAAATGCAGGAGGGGAAGACTACAAGTCCGCCGAGCAGTTCAAGCTCTGTCTCCCCCAGCGTACAAACTACCTGTTCGGCCGCGTGACCGAGAGCCTCCCTGAGATGTACGCCTTCACCCTCTGCATGTGGATCAAGTCCCGCGCCACGCCGGGCATCGGGACCCCCTTCTCATACGGCGTGCCCGGCCAGGCCAACGAGATCGTGCTGATCGAGTGGGGAAACAACCCCATGGAACTGCTCATCAACGACAAGGTGAGCCGTCGCCGTTTCTCCCCATAAAATGGCCGCCGTCGTCGTAACGGGATTTGACGGGCTAGGTGGCGCAACTGCCCTTGGACGTGCGTGACGGAAGGTGGCACCACATCTGCATCAGCTGGACCACCAGGGATGGTCAGTGGGAGGCCTTTCAGGACGGAGAAAGGCAAGGGGGCGGAGACAACCTGGCAGCGTGGCACCCTATTAAACCGGGAGGCGTTATCATCCTGGGCCAAGAGCAGGTATTACGTTACGGCTCCCTAATTGGTGACAATGGACCTTATGTATAAATAGCAGGAAGGCGCGGGTTATTTAGAAAGAGACACTGTCTTATCTATAATCCTTATAAAGCGTGATTTATGGGTGTATGTTAAGATTCTCTCGCTACGTTTGTCCAAACCGTGCAACATACAGAGTTGCATTTTTTTATGGTGGTCAGAAACAGCTGTCGGATTCTAATACACGAGTGATTGCTTCTCTAAGTGTGTAAACTTAAGATTCCTGTGGGGGCCATATTCAATGATTTTATCATTTGCCAAATAAAAAAAGGGCAGCGGTCCCTGATGTAACATATATATTGTGTATATATACATATATATTAGGTCTAATAATAATAAATATAATAAAAATAAAATAACCAAATAAATAATATCGTACCAAATTCAGCTTGTCGCTAATAAAGAGCATTTTGTGTTCTGGAAAACTCTCATTTCAATCAGCTATCATGAATTCAAATGAGTAAATGGATAATATGGATCAATATATATTGAAGGTGGGTCTTGTTATACCATAATGCTGCGCAGACATCCAACAACAAGAAAAATAGTCGGACTTGAGTAAAAACCTGCCAATCAAAACTAACTAATGTTTTCAGAAGATTGACGCGCAAATCCCCCAATCATCCTTAACAACGTTGCTGTCTCCAGGATGTCGTCGGTGGACGCTTTGACGCCGGACAGGCCTTTGTGGGCGAACTGAGTCAAGTCAACGTCTGGGACCGTCTCCTGAAACCGGCCGAGATCCAGTCCATGGCCAACTGTACCTCGTACTTGCCGGGTAACGTGATCTCGTGGCTCGCGGCGAACGTGGAGGTGTTTGGGCGGGGTGCCTTCAAGAGGCCCTTGGAGATGTGTCAAGAGAGGCTGCCTAATAACTAAGCGTCTGCCTTAGCAACCATGTCCGACCATTCGTTTTTTTCCCCCCCTCCAAACTGTGAAAAGCTCATGTTGGAAAATAACCGTGCCGTAGATAGCTTTATTTTTGGTGTCGAATCAGTAGACCGTAGACCCACGCCGCCATTCGGAGGGAGCCGGACTCGGCCTGACATGTGAGCTGCCGTTGCGTGCCGTCCAGGAGAGAGTCGGATAGGAGATTATCTCCAAGGTCTGGCTAATGTTATGTCTATTGCTTAACGGGGGAAATCGGCTTGGAGCCAAAATCAATCACATGGCGTATCCTGAAGTGATTAGTTCGGAAAGTCGCTCTTTGGGAGAAATAAAAAGAAATAAAACATCAATAGGGGCATTAAGCCTGCAATTAGACGGTCAATTTTAACAGTGCTTTCCTCCCTTGCCTTGTCCATTTTGAAAAAAACCCTATTTAAATGGAGAATTGTGTTCATGGCGGACTGGTTTCTTGTTATAAAACACTGTAAATGTGTGGACAGTATTTATTATTGTTAGTATAAGAACAATGGAGGTCTACTTTTAATATACTACACGTGTGTGTGTTGTAGTAGTGTACGTACCGGCAAGTGTTTTTTCAAAATGTGTAGCTGTTTTGCACTTTTAATGCTACATAATTGTTCGTGTGGCCTTTGTAGGGACTCAAGTGCCATTTTGTATGTATTATCAAATTAATTTGATATTAAATGTGCAATTTAAAAAGAGATGATGCCACAACGGGTATTTGTGGGGGGTAACAATAATAAAATAACTGCTTATCAATGCTAAACTGAACACAAATAAATATTGCTGTTGTCCAATGTACCTATTTTTTTTTCAAAATGTTGCGACTTTTTCACGGAACAGGTTGAAGAAACCTCTTAAGCTTATTTGTGGTGAGTCATTGAATAGAAAAAGGACTCCGTTTAAGCATATGGCTCACCCACGCGTTTACGCTCTGTTTAAATTCATTAGTTAGTGGTAAATGTCAGGTACAATAAGATACGTGGGTGTGACATAAGTAGTACATATCGTCGGCTGAGTGGGATCTTTTAAGCGAGCTGACCCGGCTTCAGGACGACAGCAGGTGGCACGGGTGGCATTAGCGACGCTTAAAAGAGGGAGAGGCCAAAAGGTCAACGGTGGCATGGCTTGACGTTGCTTGTTCGGGTTCTTTATAGCAATAAAATACTGAATTTGGATTTGAATCGCTTGTATAAACTGCATTTCATTGGGTTTTTTTCTACTTGGTGGTTGATATGTACAGTAATCCCTCGGTTATCGCGGTTAATGTGGATCATACATAGCCGCTATAAGCGAAAAATAGCAAAGTAGGGTCACCCCTATTTAAAAAAAATATAATATATATAGTACATATTTAAAAAAAAAATAATATATATTATATATATTAAAAAAATCTATAATATATATTTTAAAAAATATATAATATATATTTAAAAATATACATATATATAATATATATTTTAAAAAATATAATATATATTTTAAAAAATAATAATATTTATATATATATTTTACTTCAGTGCTGAGTTCTAGTAGCAAGTGGAGGAAAGGGGAGTGGCTTACGCGTTTGAGCATGGATTTTCACATTTTTTATTATTTTACAAAAAAAAAAAAAAAAATCCCCCAGAAAAAAATGGCGATGTCATGAAGCCGCGATATTCGAGGGATTACAGTACTGGCAAACCGTCTCTAATCTAAAAAATCCCAACCTCCCCACTGACGACACTAATGAGGATTGATAGACATTTTCAAGACATGACGTTAACACAGATGAGATGCGTCAGTCTTTAATTAATGTTTCAATTAATTTGCCATGTTGTTGGTTCACATCATCAATTTAGAGGCAAAGCATTGGCGCGAAATTATAATGACAATTAAATGCATTCAGTTGGAAAATGAAGTGTTTTAGTCGGTTCGAGCAGAAAAGCTATTATTCTTGCATTGAACGTTCATTGGCTAAATTGTTGTTTTAGTTTAAGTACTTTAGCATGAATGTTTAATGAGGATCTAAAGAGGGTTTGAATTTGTCACGGATGACCGTTAGACATGAAGACGGTAAAATTTAAATGTGTTTTAGAGTAAATATACAGTGGCTTACGGAATAACTACTTAGGCTACTTTAACACTCGGCACAAGTGGAGGTCAAGGTTGAAGATTACCTTAGCAACCAGCGACCGGCTCCCCCGCTGCGTCTCCGTCAGGACACGCTCATTAGGAATGTCAGCATAATTAATGAACGAGGACAAGCTGTCATTAGAAAGTCGCTTGAATAACTGCGCCATTTTTCATCGCAGCTGGCAAACTGTCCTCAATTCTCATCATAAATATGCTTTCTTTTCTTAACATCATTGACCTTCTACTGTATTTTCTAACATTTGTCGTTAGTTTCTCGTGTAACATCAAATCCCCCTCCCCACACAGTAAAGCACACATTTTCAAGGAATGCCAATCTTTCCGTTTTATTTGCAAAAAGATAAATGCAAAAATAAAAACAAAGAAATATTAAAACAGACTTTACTGATCACTAGCTACATTTTTTTTTAGGACAAACACGGAGTGCATTATAAGCCACCTTTATGAAAGTTAATAATTCATGAGCTCTTCAGCTTGAGCACTGTGGGTCGCTAATTGATTGGTTTTTACACAAATAATGTCATAGATACACGATACTGTCATCATTGTGAATCGGCAGGAATATTGAATTGAATGGAATATGTACCTTGAAATATGTACATTATATCAGAGGCAATTTAGCATATTAGAAATCCTATTCCGCCTTATTGACGAACTAGAATGCTTAAGTGTAGTAGTGCATCCCATTGGGCACCCACAGTGGTTCTTTCTCTTCTCTTTCAACGCGTGACACGTTGAAAACAATTCTGCCCTGGCCATCGGTGGGTTTTTTCAGGAACACAGCATTGCTGGAAACTGAGATCTGAAAACCGGAACACAAAATTGTTCTTAGTGAATTATTTCAGATAAAATTCATGGACTGATTTCATCTCATAGGTTCCAAAATCTTGGATATATCTGTAAAATGTGTCGAATGGAATGCATTGTTATTAATACTCAAAATATTACATGCAATTAGAAGATAACTTGATGGGTAAGTAATACAAATAAGCTTGGGTAATATCAGGAAAAAACAAAAATCGCAGGATTTCTGGTATAATTAAAGGGTTCGCTTAACATGTTGCAATGTGGAATGGAATGGATCAGGGGCGGAGCTTAGGGGGGAAGGTGGTGGGCAGACGCTCCCGGGAACCGGCCTCTAAGGGGCTCAGTTTTAGGATGGGAAGGGCCATGGTTTGGTGAGGAAAGTAGGTAGATGATGTGTAGCAATAATCTAGTTTTTGTTGTTACAATAATTATTTTTGTCAATTGTTTATCGACAAACATTTGAGAATAACTTGTTGTTTTGTGCAAAATCTTTTTGGTTCTCGTACCTGAGATCTGTTGTAGTACCGAGGATGACAGGCGATGACCGTGATGAAGGAGAAAGTTGTCACCAAAATGGCGGCGCAGGACAGGATGAAGAACATGTTAGTGTTGTCTGGAATTTAAAAAACAGCCCATATTAATCGGTGAAGAATTTCATTTCAACAACATAGTTTTGCTTGTCGACTGTCGTTCCTCAACTTTAATTTATGTCCAAGAATGCTAAGCTTTGGCACCATCGTAAGCAAATCAATTGAGCGAAGCTAACGATTGGAAGCGTGTCAGATCTTTGTCGGCGATACGGACACATTCCTTCGTTTGAACTTTTTATCCAAAACACCTCGTGACACAGCAACCCAAATTTAATAATTTGGTGTTTTGTTATGCAAAACACTACCACTTTTGTCCACAGGCGTCGCCAAAATCACAGAAAACAATCTACCCATACCGCATCTTAAAAAAAATACAGAAAATTGACCTTTTGAGGTTTTATTTAATTTTAGCGACCCAATTTTAGTAATTTGGTGTTCTGTTATACAAAACACTACCACTTTTGTCCACAGGTGTCGCTAAAATCACAGAAAACAATCTACCCATACCGCATCATAAAAAAACTATAGCCAATTGACACTTTGACCTCTTTTTTGAAATCATTTTTAGCGATCTAAATTTTGTAAAAAAATTCCCTACCTTTATCCAAGAAGATCTTTTCTTATAGACAAGTCTTATCATTAGTGTTAAAGTCACCAAAAATGTGGCTATTTTAGCGTTCATCTTCTGGATTTAACCCTTTTTTTCCCCTAACGCGTGTGTGTGTGTTTTACTCACTATTTTTCCTAACAAAGAGACTGAAGGAGGTCTCCATCTTGCTGACGTCATTGCGGACGCTGATGTTCAGGCAGTGAACGCCGGCTGAGGTGAAAGTGTGGTTGAGCCACAGGGTGTTCTCGTACAGCATGGTCAGCGTACAACCCCCAGTTGTGTCGGGCACGCAGTTGTGGAGGAAGCTCCAGCACACCCACATCGGGGGACTAAAAGACACAATAATACGTAGCTTAGCTTTTTATACCAAGTCAAAATAGGACGGCAAGAGGAAACCTACTGTACCTCCCATCCACGTGGAAAGCTAGACCGGTGTTTTTTGACATCTCGTAATCCGAGGGGCCTTTCAACTCAATGCTTTTTATGGCATCTGGAAATATATCATTACAAAAAAATGTATCATTCTAAAAACAAATTAATGTGTAAAGAGAATGACCTCATACACAATTTTCTGCGTTTAGTCCTATAGGCCAAATATTTGACACAGTTTTGCGCAATGGAATATTTTGTTTCCCTGATCATTTAAAAATGATTTTTCAGACATTATATTTTTCCCTGATCATTTCAAAATTATTTTTCAGACATTATATTTTTCCCTGATCATTTAGAAATGATTTTTCAGACATTATATTTTCCCCTGATCATTTAAAAATGATTTTTCAGACATTATATTTTTCCCTAATCATTTAAAAATCATTTTTTAGACATTATATCTTTCATTTTGGAGCATTTTTGTTCCCCAGGACCAGAATTGAACGTAATTTTAAGTTGCTAGCCTTGAAGCGTTAAGACACCAATTTGCATTGATGCCATTGGACAAAGTGTAAATAATTTCGGACTATTTTCATTATGTTTTAGTACAACTGTGAACAACCGTTATTAAGGCCAACATATTCCATAAACAATACAAACCAAGTACTTGAATATCCTTGGAGTAAATTCCAGTCAATGGCGGTTCGTATTGGGCGATACGAACCCCAATTTTCAACCGAAGTGTATAATTCCCAGATGCGCCGTAGTGGTAGCGGACAACAGGTTCAGACCCCCGAATCACCTCCCTGAAACCCCCCGAATAAAAACAATAATCACTGAGAGAATCCCAATATTCTGCAAACACGATATTGGGTAAGAGGGCCGTACCCATTTCCTAAATCCCACGTGAAGCTGAAATTCGCCATCGTGAAATTCCGATGTGGATCGGAAAGTTCAAAGGTGGTCTCGGTGGGGACGTCGGTGGCCAGTTCTCCGGTGTTCCTTATGTAGGTGGCGTTTCCGTCCATTTGATGGAAAATCAGCTTGCCGGCAATGTTTTCTGTTTCAATAGAAATATGACGTGTTATTGGGGTACGTTTAAAACGGTCGAAAATGAACGTACCCAAATCGATGAGAGGTTCGGTAGACTCTGCCACACCCAGGAAAAATTGGAGAACGAGGAATAACAGTCTTCTAGAATAGTATAATCCAGTTAAAGAAATATATGAAGCATATGAAATTAATAATAGTTTACCTCAACATGCTGGATGACCTGAAAAAATAAAGTATTCCCATAAAAATAGCACTCAGAGGAAGAGACAAAGTGCATATGAGACTTTGGAGATCTTCTCAACAGCCAATCAGCTACGCTGGACAGAAGCTTGAAATCGCTACCATGAGTTGCAGTCATGTGTCCATTCAGTAAGAATGACACTTTTGACATGAAAGCTAAAGTTTGAGTATTAATTTACTAAAGTTTTTTTCCTGACAACTTCTGCAAGAGGAAGTATGTTTGTATGTATATTTTTTGCAGGTAATAGGGTGTAAAACTGTTTAATTTTCAATTGCAAAGTGAAGTAAGGTCACATTTTTGTCGCATGGTGGTGCTAAAATCAATCAGAATAAGGACAAGGGAACTTTGTATGATTTTGATGTTATTAAAGAATAGCATTGGCTCTATAGAAGTTATTTTAAAGGTTTATTAATACTCTTATATCTGTTAAATTGCTGTTAAAATGCGAAATATTATAACATATTATATTGTACACACATTACTTGAATGGAAGTTACCTAATTCCTTTCTCTGTCCATTAGCCAACGAAAAGGTTCCCTGTTTGACTTTGTAATTTGATTTTTTTTCCAGTTTTAAATTGTATTTTAAAAAAAATGAATATTACTATATTATCCCCCTAGTTAAACTTTCTCGATTGGTACTGTAGTGCAACCTAGTGGCTATTCTAACTGATACATGGGCATTTAAGTCTACCAAGTTGTCTTTAAGATAATAGTATTTCAAAAAAAGTTAGTTTAATTTGTCATAATTATACAAACTTCCAAACATTACAACTTAGCTTCTATTTTGTTCTTCCAGATTCAATTTTTTGAGTTATACATTCCATTTTCCCCATCTATTGGTCTCAAAATTGAGTCTATTCTATGTATTGAAGCAGTGTTTATATAGTACTTCATAATTATTTTTACAGGTCACATAGATTCTTACCCGAATTCCAATTAATAATAATAATATCAATTTCCAGGTCACCCATTTAACTTTAATTGGCTGCCATTGACAACCACAAAAATCGAACCCATCTTAACTTGGAAGGACGAATGTCAACAAAATAAATTCAAAACATTTCTTACGATCCCCCAACACACACACACACACACACACACACACAAACACACACACACACAAACACACATACACACACAAACATACACACAAACACACACACACAAACACACCCCTTTTTATTTCCATAATTCACCAGTTGCGCCTCAGTCCTATGACGTCACAGCCCCACCCCTGAATCTGCGTCCCTTTCAGCAAGTGTGTGTGTAACGAGTCTGTCTATACACACACACACACACACACACACACACACACACACACACACGTGCGAAGCAAGAGGTGCATGCTGGAGCAATTCTCCTGTTCGACTGACTCCCAGGATTATTATTATTATCCTTGTTTTTGAACTGAACAGTCCCCCCCACCCATCTATTTTTCATTTTTGGGTTGGGGACACACGTTTGTCTCTCTTGTCCACCTCCAAAAATGTCTGGAACTCCGCAGGACGTCAGTAAACTCACCGAGCTTACTTATAAGGTGAGTCTACCTACAAATATTCATCATTTCTGGCAGCCATTTGTCATTCTATATCCTCATGAATCATTTTTTTCAGAGGAATTCTTCTATAATATGAAATCAAAAGCAATGACTTGACTTGGTGGAACTGAATTTCCCGTGGCTTTTCTTTAGAATTTTGTATTTTTAAAGGGTTGATGCGTATTTGACGTGCCATGGTGCAAAACACGTTAGACGGAAGCGCTGGTATATTTAGCTGTCAAGCGACAAAAAGCCATTCTGGAATGTCACGCCCTGTTATTATTGCCTGCTGGTGCATCACTTTGTTGGAAAGTGTGATCAGAGCAACGTGCCAGTCGAGCGTGGATGGATGCTAATATTTACATTTCATCTCATTTAATCCAATCCGGCTGCCTACACGTTTATTTTTTTATTTTTTTCAGGGTTGAGACACTTCAGGAAGCGTTAACAGGCCAATTTGTTGTTGTTAAACGCTCCCGAGCAATTGTAAAAAAACATTATAATGTCACTGACATCACATAAATTAAAGGAAAGTTATAAGGTCGATCGTTTTGTTTGGTTTGTGTAGCTGCATTCCATTAGAATTAAAAAAAATGAACTAGAACTTCAAATTAAGAAGAATAATGTCTTTAAATCAGAGTATGGTATTTTCCGGACTATAGGTTGCACTTTTTTTCATAGTTTGTCTGGGCCTGCAACTTATTTGTGTCTCTTATTTTGTCATTTTGACTGCTAACCGTTTATGTTGTGTTTTTCAGTCTGTCTATTAACATTAAGCGGTGGACCATTTTGTTTTATTTTACTATTACTTTAATGTACTATGTTTGTTCTAGGTACGTGCCCCTCCAAAATGCAATTCGTAGTCCAGTGCAACTTTTTCGTGATCATTATCATCATATTTTGGCTAGTGCGGCTTATACTCGGGTATGAAAATCATTATGATATGTTCGCAAATCTAAAAACTATCAAACCTCCATAAATAAATATCTTGACATGACAATTAAAGCTTTAAACATCTATAAAAACCAATCAAAATAATGCATTCACATCAAGAATCCTACATATGGCCTGCTTTTATTTTGAAGCTGAACCCCAAATGGCCCTAGGACCTGAATTTGAGCACCCCTGATCTAATCAGCCGTCTTGATTAGACTCGAGTTTGGCTTCTCCTGATCAACGACTACGAATAATCTGAAGGAGAAATCTGGGAGCAAAAGTCCAGACATGCCCGAGTTTCAGTGGTACGGAACAAGAGGAGAAAAAACTGAAAAACAACAAAACAACCCCCCCCGCCCCAAAAACCAGAACCTGTTTCCTTTCTCTCCACTCCATTCTACACTTTTCTCATTGTAAAGTCATACCGGCCTCCCCATTGTTCCTCCCGGGTGTGTCGGGAGTGCAAGACGGGGAGGAGAACGGCCCGTGACTGCTCAGGCATTTCAATGGAGAGGACGGGGCGGGGGTGCCGTGCGCGAGGAGACTCTAGACTTTGCTCTTTACGGGGAGTGTAAAGGAATACATCAGAGGTCAAGTTAAAGATTGAATTTTTTTATTGCGCCGGCATTTAAAGAGCAAGCCGTCTGCACGTGGACCGGACTCCTGCTATAAAAAATTATGTCAACAACTTGATCGATGGAGCGCACGTGAAATGGGATTGACTGGTGGACCAGGTCCCGGGTTTTCGTTTTTTAGATCGATAACGAAAAGGCCACACTGCTGGTTTTTGTTCTCGTCACTCTCCAAAAAGTTTAGTTGAGCTGATTATTCATTTCAAAATGTAATAGTTTGATTTTCATGTGCTATCCGGTTGTTTTGTTGGTTTTGGAGCGGTGGAATTAATCAAAAAACAACATTTAGATTAGATTAGACCTTTATTTCATCCTGTATTCGGGAAATTTCTTGGTTTTGTAGAGACACGAGACACACAAGACATTGTAGACCTAGTTAAAAAAAACTGGAGCCACACACGGGAAGTCCGCAAGGTGCTTGCAGTGATCGGTTCCGGTTCTGAATATTCTTTTTCAGGGACTTATAAATTAAAATTACATTTTCGTACACTCTACTTTCGGATTGTTTTGCATTCCAGGTTTGTTTTGTTGACTTTTAGGGTTCCGAGGACCTGACAAAAAAACTACCGTATTTTCACGACTATAAGGCGCACTTAAAAGTCTTAAATTGTCTCCAAAATAGACAGGGCGCCTTATAATCCAGTGCGCCTTACATATGGGAAAAAAATTAAAACGTGTCATTCATTGAGGGTGCGCCTTATAGTCGTAAAAATACGGTAAATGAATTCTGGGATAGACCTCAGCAGACCTGTGACTTTAATGAGGACACGATTGTTTGACTTTGCCCATAATTTGTCGACCTTTGCCAGAATGTGATGGACCAGTTCAACCCGAGCTTGAGGAACCTGGTCAACCTGGGGAAAAGCTACGAAAAGTCCGTCACGGGTAAGAAAACTAAAGTTTTGCGGAATATTTCAAGCCGATGCCAGGTGAGCTGACCTTATTCCAGATCCCTGGTTCTTATTTTAGTCCAAGTTCATTCAGTAAATGTACAAAATTGTAACGAGTACTTCAGCAGATGAAGTTCTAGCTTGCCTAGCGTGTGGTTGATCTGCTGCTAAATCTGCTCACGGGTTATCAAGATGTTTCACTTTGGTATTTCGCAGGCATGACCGTCGCCGGGAAGGCCTACTTTGATGCCATCGGGAAAATCGGAGAAAATGCTACCATGTCTCCAGTGTCGAGGGAACTTGGTAAGTTGCGTATTTTTACGATCCACCGATTTGCAAATCGTTGGCGACGATACAAGTGCCCGAGAATGTGTTGCCATGTTGTTTCATCTTAAGAAAATTGTGTTGCAATCATTGTTATTCCTCACCATGCCTTTGAACCAAAGTTTTTCTATTGCAACGTGTGAAAGGATGAAATGTCAGACGGACAAAATCGAAAATAATAGATGGAATGGGGTGTGTGCGTATCTGGCAAGAAGAGAACAATGTAACTGTTTACTTGAAATCACTCGGGGGAAATCCATTCCATCTTCTTTGTTCAATCTCATTTCAAACATTTGGCTGATTAGAACAATATTTTAGCATACAGCGCTTTCCTGAAAATGTGGATGTGTTCTGACGTTTAAATCTGCTCAAAATAAGACGGGAAGTTGGTATTGGATCTCATTGGAGTGAGGCCAGAGTCTGGTTCTTTCACGAAGGTTTTGGGTTTGAAGACCTTGCGAGGAATAATGATAGCACTTAAGTTCAGCAAGTTCTTCAATCATAACGACTCGCCGCAATGCTCTGGTGCAAAAATGCACGGGTGGTTGCACACGGTCCCTACCGGGGAGGGCTGGGGGGGGGGACTATTTGACGGGAGGGTGTGAATTCTCTAGCAGTCTGCGGCGGTCGTCATACGGCAAACATGCTGGGTAAACACGAGACTGTCTTCTCACCACTGAGCCTTTCTTACGGCCTACGTTGACTCGCCCTGATCCACCAAATGTCCGCCTATTTTTGGAACCGCGCTGCAGAGTGGAGCGGAATTTGTTCTGGTGGTTGTGTCGGGGTTCGAACGTTTGGATCGGGTCTTTAGTATGGGTACCTGTCGCTAATTTGCATGTCAAATGAAACTGTCCGCAGATGGGAATGTCAGTTTGGACGGTTGTTTGGGAATGTGTTTGGCATTCGCAAATAGACTTGTTGCCAGATTTTTGGGGGGTGGGGCTTATCGTTAATTAGTGGCAAAAATGCATCTATTCCCTGTCTTTGTGCTCACGCAAAAACAAGTCCGATTCAATTTTACTGCTTTGCTTAATTGTTTAATTAAAGTTGGAATGGTTTGTTTTGAAAGTGCTTTATTTAGTTGCATTCATGAGTTGATACACTGCCCCCTGTTGGACATGCAAAAGTGATTCCTGTTCAATTTTACTGCTTTGCTTAATCGTTGAATTAAAGTTGAAATGGTTTGTTTTGAAAGTGCTTTATTTAGTTCCATTCGTTTGAGTTGATACACTCCCCCCTGTTGGAAACAGCGTATATTGCATAATTCTCAACTAGCATAAGGATCGTAAATAGGCAGCGCTAGCTCCTGGAATATAAAAATATCATAAAACAGCAACAATTATCAAATTCATATCCTTGTCTAACAAATCATGGGATAAAGGTTTGTGTATATTTTTGAAAAAAGTAATTTATATCTCATTGACAATCCCCCAAAAAAACCTTGAACCAAAAAATGCGATAAATAGTCCCCAAATTAAACCATTCAAGACACCGCATATTTTCCACAAAGCGACTTCTTTACTCTCTTATCCCGATTTCCAGATAACTGACGGAAAAAACGCGGGTGTGGCAGGTCCGAGGACCAAAACCTTTGGATCGTGACGTGCACGGTTTGTGGTCACATGGGATCGCGCAGGAAAAACACACCGTGCCTGCGTGGGCGAGCTCAGCGATGCGTTTGATTGGAGGGCTCGGTGCCAGTTGAAAGAACAAATGATGTGTGTAGTGCGCTGGGTAAAAAGAGGAAGGGCTGTCAAGGGTGAAATCAACTCATAAAAACCACTAACTTCCCCTCGCATTGCGCCGTAATCGTATTGGATGTCGAATCGTCAACAGCTTATTCATCGGAGGGCCATAGCACTTTCACTAGGCTCCCCTAGGGGTGTGTTTGTTTCCTCCTTGCTCGTCTTGTAAATATCCTGTCAGACTGGCATTTGATACATACGTAGAACCAGTTTTCCGTTTAGACTCGCTCGTGTGTGGAGGCGTCCCGATCATGTTTTTGCACCCGAGTCCGGGTCATCTGACTTTGAGTACCTATCCGATATCTGGATAATTGTTTTATTGCAATATATACAATGTTGTCTAGCCAATAAAACAACTCATTTTCCATTCAGTTTCACTATCAGGAAAATGTCGGTTACTGTATTTTTTCCTCGCAATAGGTCGTATTTTTTGCTAAAAAAGATGACTGAATCGAGGGTACGGCTTATATGCGCATAAATTAGACTTGACTTGCACGAAACTGCAAGGTGACAAAGACGAAATAATGCAAGACGATGCAGACGATACGGTGATTTATTTCAAAATAGAGAACAGATTGAAAAGATAAAACGCTAAACAATATTTATTTTGATGTCTATGAATGAAATTCAAGAAAAAAATGTATCTGGCATAAAACGTGAAAAGTCTCACTCTGGATGGCAAACTAGACCGCTACACATTTCCTGGTTGTACTGGTCACATGACTTCCTTTTTGAATTTGTCTACATGCACCCAATAAGGAATGAGAAATCCAGCAATGGATTTATACAGTATCTCAGAAATTCCACTTGTGATGATTTTTCTTACGCTTTTCCCTTTAAAGCACCGATGTCAAAGTGGCGGCCCGGGGGCCAAATCTGGCCCGCCGCATCATTTTGTGTGGCCCGGGAAAGTAAATGATGAGTGCCGACTTTCTGTTTTAGGATCAAATTAAAATGAAGAGTATAGATA
Source organism: Stigmatopora argus (assembly GCF_051989625.1). Classification (NCBI taxonomy): domain Eukaryota; kingdom Metazoa; phylum Chordata; class Actinopteri; order Syngnathiformes; family Syngnathidae; genus Stigmatopora; species Stigmatopora argus. The sequence continues at coordinate 14,480,744 of NC_135404.1, read as the reverse complement.
TATATATTAAATTACCTGATTTTCCCCCTTTTAAATCAATAATTGTAATTTTTTAATCCATTTTCTGTGGTTTTAGTTCAAAAATCATTTTGTAAAATCTAAAAATATATTTTAAAAAAAGCTAAAATAAACATTGTTTTAGATCTATAAAAAACTGAATATTCAGGGCTTTTAATCCAGTTCTTTTAATCCATTTCTAAAAAAAAAATCTAAATATTATATCTAAAATGGTCCGGCCCACATGAAATTAAGTTGACGTTAACGCGGCCCGCGAACCAACCCGAGTCTGACACCCCTGCTTTAAAGTAACACATCCCTATTAAAACCATGAATATGGAGGGGGAAATTCTGAACCAGGGGGCGTCTTATACACGAAAAACTGTAAAATTCAACCATTTTAGGGCCATTTTAAGGGTACGGCTTATACGCAGAGGCGGCTTATATGCGAGAAAATACAGTCGTTCAAACCATCCATTTTTTGGCTTTCGCATTTCTTCAGTTTGTCGAATTGCCAACTGCAAATTGAACTGATATTTTCATGTATTTTTTTTAGAGCAGTGCAATATATTGCCGCCTCAGTTTTTCTTTTTTACACCCTATTAAAAGCTGCAGGTGCACAGCGACCTCTTTGACCCCGTTCGCTCGCTCGTTCTCAGCCGCAATCTCGAGCCGCGACGTGGAGGTCGGTGGCGCGATGCCCCGTAGTACCGAGCGTAAAACCCACCCATCCCCTACGGGGAGGACAAAGACGGCATTTACTGGTGCTTTCTAGTGACCTTCAGAGGCCAATGTTATTGTAGCTGGACGCTGCTTTTTTGGGGGGGCGGCTGAAGTAGCGCTCTGTACGGAGATGTTTGTTTGCTCAGAATGGAGTGTGTGTGTGTGTGTGTGGGTTCTATTTTGGGTGGTTTGCTGACAAGCGTTCGGAAAAAAAAAATTCTGGTTGAATTGGGACATTCAGACTTTGCTGGTTTACTGAAGAAGAAGAAGGTCAAAGGTGAAATTTGAAAGCCAAAGGTCACTTACGTGGTATTCTTAATGGAAGTGGAATTTTACTTTAAGTGAGATAAGATGATGGTCTGGAAAATTTTGGAAAATATTTGCTTTCAAGATGAAATGGGATGTCATTGGAAAATAAAAAAAATAAGCCAATTGGCGAGATATTTATTTGTTAAAAATTGATTATGGAAAAAAATGCAAATGTGCCACTTCCTTTTCAGCACATGTCACTTCCCCATTTTTATTTATTGCTTTGGCAAAGTTAAATTCATGACCTTATTGTTATTTAATCCCCACATAACGTAGTTCTGTCCAATTGCAGTTGATCGGACTTTAGAACCTTACGACATTTGCGCAGGCCTTTTGTCCAAAACCTCCAAGAACTGAAGACCACAATCCTCTATCCCAAAAACTAAATTCAAATATCACTTTAAATTATTTTTAATGGAGCCAAATTGAGTTCAATCTGACTACTTTTATCCAGAAAAGCAGTTTTCTAGTAAACTGGGCCAATTTAAAACCCTCAAAAAACTCATTGCAAGCGAAAAGAGCTTTTTTTTGACACCCGAGTGGGGAATTTGTTTTGGGAAATACCTGGAGAGCTCCCGTTTTCTGGCCTTCCGTGGCTTCATCCATTATGTGGGTGGACACCGGGCAAATGTTTACGTAAGCTGGACGCACGCTAGCCAACTTGGAGTCTAGATTTCACCTCATTGTGGTGGCCTAGTGCTTATTTACAATTGGCAGCCAGCGTGTACAGTGTTGACTCGCTGCCATTGTCTGATGCCACATGCTGTTCTGCAGTCTGGATCTGAATGGAGACCCTTCTAAATAGAAGTACCAGAACTATACACGCCGATTGTTTGACGGAGATTGACAGCTGTTTACATATTGAAAGGAGATGAGTCATTTGGGGTGCACGGGGGGTTTAAATGATATCAAATTGGGCTCATTTTCAAAAGATTGGAGTCGTTTTTTTTAATGTATATTGTATTTATTTTTGAAATATTATAAAGTTGACGGGAATATGAATGAAAATTGAGTTCATGATTTAATGAGACTTGTTATGTTCTAGGTATGGTTCTGATTGAGATTGCAGATGTCCATAAAAAGATCCATTTTGAGATGGAACAAAATGTAAGTAGTCCCGACAGCCTTTTAAACAAAATAAATAAATATATTTCAACCGAATATAGCCTTGAAGAGCAATAAAATGTGTTAATATTTGTTCAAATTCTCCCACTCGTGAACCAGAAAAAGTTATTATTCATGTTCAGTGTTACTTGAAATCGTTTTTTTCACATTTACATAAAAAAAAAACCTTCCACAGTTATGCATGAGCTTTTTTTTAGCATCTATCTGAAAATTAATGTGATTAAAGTTGTTATCGTATAAATCTCCAGAAGATTCTACTTTTATTCTGCGGGTATTTTTTTCATCGGGCACATGTTAGGCGAAAATTAGAAGAACAGATGTCGAAGATAAACAACTTTTAGAGTAAAATAAACCCACTTTGCATCACTTTTCTGTCATTTAAAAATGTAGAAACGGTGCAAGAACATTTTTCAAGTGGAGCCAAGCTCCTTAATTCTCAGATTTTTGCTTCAGGCTGAAATACTAAGAATATTTACGCGTGTCAAACGTCCGTCTGTCTGACTGCGACGTGACATTCTTCGGATTTGAAGCACGCCGTCCTAAAATATCTCCTTGGCGTCGTCATCGTCCCATGACAATTACGGTCGGGAATTTTTAACCAGGAAGCTCTTAAAAATCCATTATAACGACACCCTCTTATCATAATAATGCCACGTCACAAATCTGTGTTTCTCGGAAAGGCCCGACAAAGGAATGAGCCGCAATAATGCTTTTATATTTTTATTTTTGGTCTTTTATGACGGCAGCTCAAGCGATTCCACCAAGAAGTTCTCAGCGAGCTGGAAAAGAAGACGGAAATGGACGTCAAGTACATGAACGTGAGTGCCTCGAAGTCAAAAAATTGAAGCGACAATTAGAAGTACTGGTCAACATAGTCAGATGAATCGCTTCATATATACACCAGACATCGTAGATACACTAAAACATCGTATAAATGAGGAAAAAAAGACGTATTTAAGGTCAGAAAAATAGTGGAAAAACGGTGGGATATGTTTTTGATGATGTTTCCCAAAAATACGAATAACAGAAATGTACTGTTGGTTTTATAGGCCACTTTCAAGCGCTACCAATCAGAACACAAGGTGAAGCAAGAGTCCCTGGACCGGTCCCAGACCGACTTGAAGAAGCTGAGGAGGAAGAGCCAGGGCAAGCACGTGTCCAAATACGAGATCAAGGAGAATGAGGTGACAACTGACCCCAATACTAAGAAAAACGGGGCTTTTCCAGACCTTTTTCAGACTTTTCCAGACCTTTCCAGACCTTTTTCAGACTTTTCCGGACCTTTCCAGACCCTTTATCAATCTGGGACAGTAGATTCAGGTTTCTGTGAAGGCATGATCCAATTCAGACCTTTTTTGCGGACGGAACCTTAAAAAATAACATACACAGCGGCCATGACTCTTCTTGTCTTACTCGGAAATCCAGCATACCTGTCAAAAAAGCATTCTTTGTTCCATTTTTAAGAGGAAACTAAATGTTTTGTTTTTTTAGACAAATTGACAAGAAGCATTTTGCCTGTTCAAGTCGATCTTAAAAAATGTCACTGTACCACTTTCGTGCACATAAAGTAAATACAGTAATCCCTCGAATATGGTGGCTTCAACTATCGTGGTTTCACTGCATTTTTTTGGCGACATTTTCTTTTTCTAATTAAATTTTTTGGGGTAAGTTCATAAAAATGTGAAAATCCACGCTGAAACTCGCAAGTGGAAGCCACTCCCCTCCGCTTGCCACTAGGACTAAAAAAAATAGGGGTGAACCTACTTAGCAGTTTTTCGTTTATCGCGGCCATGTCTGGTCTACATTAACCGCGATAATCGAGGGATTACTGTACTTAGGTCGACCGCGAAAATACTTTGCGCGCACCAAGTACTAGTTAAAATTCTTTTCGTAACCCTATCACATATATGTTCATAAAAATATTGTTCTTTAAGGCCTTTCTTCTCCTAACTTACCATTTTCTTCTCAGTACATGGAGACCATCTCGTCCCGCCAGATGGACATGGAGAAATTCATCGCCGACGGCTGCCGAGAAGCTCTCCTGGAAGAAAAACGCCGCTTCTGTTTCCTGGCCGACAAACACTGCATGTTCTCCTATCACCTCAGCAACTTTCACGATAAAGTAAGAGCGGACCGGTTCCCTTTCGGGGCCGCCTCGGCGAACCCGAACCCGAACCCGCGTGATCCGTTTGACCGGAAGCTCTACCGTCCTTCCAGGCCAAAGACGTCCTGAACGAAAAACTCCCCGGCTGGCAGGAGATGTGCTGCGATATCGGCAAAGTCCCGGACAACGTCAAGCACATGATCGACGGACGTTCGGCCAATCCGGAGCGATCCATCCTCGCTGACCGTTACAACAGGGTTTGTGTTTGTGGCCGGCCAATCACGGGACGCAATGAAACAAACGACCAATCAGTCATAGCCACGTGGAATTAAGAGCGTTGAATTAACTTAGTTTGCATGTTTTTTGGGATGTGCGAGGAAACCGGAGTACCCAGAGAAAACCCACGCAAGGCCGGGCAGAACATTCAAACCGGACCTGGAATGGAAGCCTCGATCTCATTGAGGAGTAAAAATTGATTACATTAGATTAAACTTTATTCTAATCGAAGGCGAAAATACAACCACAGGAAAAGACATTATAGACCTAAATGGAATAGATAATAAATAAATAAATAAGCGTGCTACACAAAATGAACATTGCAGGGCATAATGAATTAAAATGTCATCCAAATATTATAATAAAGCTGCTAGAAAAATCGTACTATACTGCTGACGTACTTTGGTCACTCACCAAAATAGCCTTTGGCAAGTAAAAAAAAAATTGTCCAACCCAAGAGTTTGATCTATTTCCTGTCCTATTACCCGGTAAAAGTGGCCCAATCAGAAACGTGGTTTTGCGGAGCGTCGTTTCGTGTCTTTGGATCATTTAGGCCACTATTTGAAGTGTATGAAAACACAGATATGACGTTTTGTATTCATTTCTATTCTTTCTCGTCCCCCCTCAGAACAGCGTTGAGACGGTGGTGATGCCGCCGGCCCCCCCACTGAAGGCGCAGGTTAGCCCCCTGGCCAGCATGTTTACCCCCGAACCCAGATCTCCAACCAGCTCGTCTTTAGAGAACCACTCAGGTAAGGCGGAGTCGCCGATTCCTCCAATAACGATGGCACTTTTCTTAATGCTTTTCTTAACTATGACATAGATGACATCATTTCTTTATTCTATTGCTACTGCCAGCAATTTTTTAGCATAGCTCAGCAGAAAACTTTGCACTTGGATAGATCAGCCAGGATGATTCAATCAATCTAAACCTTGTCAATGTTACATCAAGCAAAGAAATATGTAAAACGAAAACAAAACTTGCAAAATCAGCAGAAACCGCCAAATAAAAGACTCGTTAAACATTTACTTCTTATCAGCATTTACGTATGGTGTTTTATGGACTGAATTATAAATAGAATTTAACGATTTATTTGAGTCCATTCGCCAAGCGGATCTACGCTACCGTATTTTTGGACTATAAGTCGCACCAGCTGCAGGTTGCAGTTTTACGAGGGCCATTTTTTGTGGTTCAGAAACAAAGAACAAATGTACGTTAGAGTAAGAATATTAAAATTCAGTATATACAGTGTTGGAGTTATTTTGGGTACTATAATGTGTGTGTACAACGAAGAAATATTAATCATTATAAGCTTGACAAACGCTTAGTATAATTGTTACCGAAGGACGCTTCCCCCTGCAGCTGGCTCCGAGGACATTTAATTGTTTTGCCCTGGATCCGAGGACTGTTGACTTGGATTAAAACCTCGACCCTTCACTCAGTCGCAAGTTCGCAATGAAGATCTGTGAAGGACTCTTAAATTGTTTTGACTTGGAATTCTTCTACAGATGGCTATCGAATCAACCTCCGAAAATACTCGCAAATTGTTTTAAAATAATGTTGCTCGGTTCACCTAATATGGATTTGTTTTGCTGAATGGAGGCTTGCTTGTTTAGATTCTTATGCAGTTGATTGACAGTTGAATTTAGATATTATAGACAATAGTTTTGTTCCGGATTTCTGACCATTTGTGACTACCGTTTGTAGGCGTGTGATTTTGCAAATACGACTTGAATTGTGAACTATGACTTGCATTTCAGACCAGAGCAGCCTGGGTGAGGACAGTCCAACCCGGATCTCAAGTGTGGACTTGAGCAGAACCAGGCGGGTCAGGACCGTCTTTCCACACTCGGCGGGAAACAACGGCACCCTCCTCAGTTTCGACCAAGGGGACGTCATCGCCTTGCTCATAAAAGAAGACAAGGACGGCTGGCTTTATGGCGAATTGGAGAAAACCCGCCGGTAATTCTAATTTTTTTTGTTGCAAAAATTCAAACCAAGCTTTTCTGTATTTTTATCTCAATTCCTAATTGCTGATTTTAACACACTTATTACTGTGCTAATGCATTTGACATAAAAATTAGTTTTAATTGTATCCATCTATCAATCTGTGAAAGATAAATATATTGAGGGTATGTATATAGTATTGGTTCCAAGACGATTTTCATAACTTGAAAATTTCGTAAGTAGACGTGTACATTATATGTAAATTCTCTAATTGGTTCCACCGTCCTCACACAACTCCCAACTAAACCCTTTAAAACTGGTCAAAGTGTCCCAATTTTGTATGCAAAATGGAAGAAAATTATAAGGAAATTATTCATTAATGTCTTAAAATAAATAAAGCATCTGAAAATTTGCCCTGCGCCGCTGAAACATCTCCCTGCGCGGCCGTGATAGATCCACTTTGTAGTACATTTTAGACTTTTACGTGTGCCCTATGTGTGTGTGAGTGAAAATATGTGCCCTTAGTAAGAGGAATTCAAAATAAAATAACGGATAAGGAAATGCATTTACTTTTCGGGGATTTTGTATGTCGAGTCACTCATTTGGATATTAAAAATTTGTAACCTGAAACTTTCGTACCTAGAGGCATTCGTAAGTAGAGGTATGACTGTATATTCATATTTCCAGTTTAATAAACACCACCTACTTTTCTTTAAAAAAAAAAAAACCAACACAACATTAACTATATATTTGCGTAACCCGCTTGATGAAATATTGCAAAGTTTGTTTATATTTAGGCTTGTACATCTGACATAGCTATTTCGTAAAGAAATATACTGTCGGAGAATGCGTTTGTTTTTCTTTTCAATTGTGTGCACTCATAGCAACAATCATCCTGCATGACTGACACGTTTTTTTTTAACACATTGCTTAAGTGGCACTTCAAGTTCTTGCTTTGTCACAATCAATATATGTCGTCGTATGATACAACACGAGTATTTCAAGTATGGCAGAAGCAACCAACTGCTGTTGTTATTTTTTTTGTACCTCGCAACTTTATGCAATCGGAAAGAACAACTCATTTTGTTTTGATTCTACGGCAGCTTGTGCTATTTGAATCGTGTTTTGCGTGTGTCTTGCTTGGACGATTTCGTATCACGTAGTTTTTGTGTTTCACGAATAATCTCGATGCGTTTAATGCTCTGTAAATACTCGGTGTCTAACATGATTGTGGATCTCTTAGACGGGGTTGGTTCCCTTCGTCCTACTGCAGACCTTGTGCTGATTCTCACGTATCAAATAGGTAAGAAGGCAATTTATATACTAATATATCAGAAGGTACATTTGCAATACTTGCCTCTTATTTGAATATCACCCAGCAGCCATTTTGAGAACCCGGCGCGAAGTCCAAGCGTGAGTAGTCTGACCGACCTGGACCAGGACGAGCCGGTGTTGTTGCCGCCGCCGGACTACTCGGACAACTACGCCTCCAGCACAGCGTCGCGAAAGAACGCGGTAAGCATTTCGACCAATCACAGTTGGCGATGATTTCATTGACTATCGTTAAATAACAGTACAAAAAAGCTCTTAAAAATCCAAATAAAATAAAAAGGACACCATAAAAACGCTGTTGCGCGCGGTCTCGGATCCTATTAACCGCGATAAACGAGGTATTACTGCATTTTACCTCAGTCAATTTCATCATCAAGCAAATTTGTACACACTTTTTTAAGTGTTTTGTTAAGGTACATGTGGAGTACTTTAATTTTTATGTTGAGCTATTTGGGCCAGGAAATTTCCCTCTGTTGACATATAAAGATTTAAGCATTTTTTTTATAGTGATGTGATATTGTTTTTTTTTGCAGAGGTAGTCCAGGAAGCTACTCCCACTTCCCACACAAATATTAAGACACATTTTAAACCCTGACTAATTACCTCTTATCAACTCGGCTGTTTTTTTTTAACCACGTCTTGCTGTGACACGTTGCTCGAAATTTCCTTCCTTGCAGTCTTGTTTCCCAAGATTATTATGGGTTAGAATGTACTGTATTCATAATAAACGGCATTGCGGGCGGGCATAGAGGACAAGAGGGTCCAGTCATGATATGAGTTGGTGAGATAGCTAACCATAAAAGATAAATCTATCCAATAATCTAGCCTGCAAGCCCAGACGAAGCTCTTCTCTCTAATTTCTCATCACGGGGAGTGTACACAATGTCCTCGTCTACCTGCTGGCTCAGGGTTTTACACACTCCTGCCCCGGCAAGTTGTCATTTGTCTTCATTTTATACTACTACAACTGTATAATATATATAGTACCGTATTTTCTCGCTAAAAAAATGATGATTTAATCGAGGGTACGGCTTATATGCGCACAAATTAGACTTGACATGCATGAAACGCCATAATGCAAGACAAAATAGAGAAAAACTGAACAGATAAAATACGGAACAAAATTTATATTGATGTCTATGAATGAAATTCAAGAAAAATAACAACCCTATTTTGCATAAAACGTGAAAAAACTCACTTGTGCCTGCCATTGGTCGCTCAGTGCGCATCCATCTTACCTAGAGATGACAAACTAGACAGCTACGGACACACTTCCTGGTTGTACTGCTCACCTGACTTCCTTTTTGAATTTGTCTATGTGCACCCAATAGGAATGTGAAATCCAGCAATCAATTTTTAAAGTATCTCAGAAATACCACGTGTGGAAGATTTTCCCTTCAAAGTTTATTAAAGTACTAAACCATGAATATGCTGGTGAAAATTGTGAATCAGGGGGTGTCTTATACGAGAAAATTTTTAAAATTCAACGATTTTAAGGCAATTTTAAGGGTACGGCTTATACGCGGAGGCGGCTTATATCTGAGAAAACACGGTATTTCATTCTATTTTCCTCTTAAAAGTATCATATTTGTACTCCCTATTAAAATTATGAATATGGAGGTGAAAATTGGGACTCGGGGGGTATCTTATACGAGAAAAAATGTAAAATTCAACGATTTTAAGGCCATTTTAAGGGCACGGCTTATACGCGGATGCGGCTTATATCCGAGTAAACACGGTATTTCATTCTATTTTCCTCTTAAAAGTATCACATTTGTACTCCCTATTAAAATCATGAATACGGAGGGGAAAATTGTGAACCAGGGGGTGTCATATACGAGAAAAAATGTAAAATTCAACGATTTTAAGGCAATTTTAAGGGCACGGCTTATACGTGGAGGCGGCTTCTATGCTAGAAAATACCGTCTTTTTTTTAATAATGTGAATTTTGCTTGGCAACAATGCAAAAAATCGCAATTATATTTAGTCCGCTCATAAAACAATCATCCTCAAGCTAGAAAAAAAAGATGAGTGAGAATTGTGTCCTTTGCAGGGAATTCTCGACCAACTAGATTCCACAAAGCCGGCTCTTAGTTTTTTCACAGGAGTAGTTTTACTTGTTAAAACTCTTCACTCCAATATCAGGCGGAAAGACGCGTGTAATCGAATTAAACCTGTCTGCTCACTTTTTTGCACCGATGGGTGGAATTTATAAGGGTTATTTATGATATTTCTGATTTATTTTGTTTCATCTCGCTAGGTTTCTTTAGTCAACGGGACAGGAAAGGCTCCTTTTCTTGGGTGAGTTACAAAACAAGACTAACATCTTCCAAATGGCAAGAATTTCAAAGTAAAGGCCCTTCTGACGGTTTTGTTTTTGAATTTTCAGAGGTGGAAATCCTTTCGCGACAGTCAAGCTGAGACCAACCGTCACCAACGACCGATCCGCGCCCGTCATCTAGACATTTTTTGGGGGAAACATGTTACCCCTGAAAAATCCACTATAAACCGGAACTTAAGTTAATAATACATGTTATCGTGACATATTTAGGACATCGAGTGTCATTTTCATACGTCGTTGGTTCGTGCAAATAGTTTGTGTCTATTTAATTTAAATATGTTTACTCAATGACGCATCATTAAATGACAAAATGAGGAAAAAAAAACAAAGTTAGGCTAAAAATCTATTTTATGTTCCCCAGCCAAACTTTTTAAAGTGTTTTTAAAGTGCCATATTTTGTAAATTAATCCCTTTAGTAATATATGTCAGTTAAATAAAATTTTAACAAATTTTTGCATTAGAGAAAAAGCAAAACAAACATTAGTCTAAATGAATAAACACTGTTTTTTTTAAACAAATGTTAATATGATTGTTTGTGCTGCAGTTATTGCAGTAATAAAACTATAGTTTTGCCATATTTTTGATCTGTCTGCCCAGCCACCAGATTTTATTCCAGATTTACGGGATCAGAAGATCTAATTTCTATATTTTTTTTAATGAATTTTGTCTTTTAATAAGAGCGCTAATGATGTTATGCAGAGGTGAGAATGAAGGAAGCCTGCTGTGTTTTTTTTTTTAAACAGAATTAGCAAAGAAGTACGTCAGGATCTCGGAGAAGATTTTATATTTATAAACAGGATTTGTGTTGGAGTTATTTAAATAAATGTACGGCGTATGTCCACTGGTTTTGCTTCGACTGTAACAATGTTTTAAATGGATGATATTTTGATGAAGGGAATATTTTTTCACGCTTTGTGATTTGGGAAGGTGAGCAATTAATGCAATATATGCTGAAGGCACGCATTCCTCACAGGTTGACATTCACGTTGTTTGTTAATGTATGGGGTCACCATTTTGAAATACACAGAGTAGATTTTGCAAGGACAATTTTTTTGGGGACACTCATTTGCTTTATAGAATGTGTATACTTGGAGAATTGATCATATCTAGTTACTCATCAGTAGTCCCTCCTTCGGTGTATCTTGCCATTGTGTTCACAATGTAGCCTTTTTTTTCCTTAATAAAACTTGATACAGTCCACAAATCTATATTGAATGTCAGCAATGTTTTTTTTTTGAACACACAGAGATTGTCACATTGATGGCATATGGGAATTATTGGCAAGTTGTCATTTGTCTTCATTTTATACTACTACAACTGTATAATATATATAGTACCGTATTTTCTCGCATATAAGCCGTATTTGTCGCCAAAAAAATGACTGAATCGAGGGTACGGCTTATATGCGCACAAATTAGGCTTGACATGCAAGACAAGGAGGTCATTTATTTCAAAATAGAGAAAAGATGAACAGATAAAACGCTTATCAACATTTATTTTGATGTCTATGAATGAAATTCAAGAAAAAAATTAACCGTATCTTGCATAAAACGTGAAAAAACTCACTCACATGCTCAGCAATGTTTTTTATGAACACATGCAGAGATTGTCACATTGATAGCATATGGGCATTATTATTATTTTTTGTTATTTTTAATTAAATTAAATATATTTTAATTTAATTTACTTTATTTTATTTGTATTTATTTTTAATGTATTTATTTTATTTGACTTAATTTTATTCCTTTATTATTTTATTCATTATTTTTATTATCATTATTATTTTTTATACGTTATTATTATACATCATTTTAATTATTATTATCAGTATTTGTATACAATATTTTTATTATTATTATTTTTATACATCATTTATTTTTATCATTATTATCAGTATTATTTGTATTATTAGTAGTGGTATTATTATCATTACATTAGTTTAATCAGCAAGGAGATAAATTACATTTGAGTGCAAGATTCACCCCAGAAAACTACTATTAAATGTCAAAAATTTAGGTAAACAATTATGATAGCATTACGTACTACGATAGTATATATACGTACTACCATTTTAACTTTAAGACAAAATAACAGATTAATAACTAAACAACAGCTCCCTCTGGCGGAAAATACAGTCCGAGTCAGGTGGCGCTGAGGCAGCCATTCAAGGAGCAAGCAACTAACAATCTCTTCCGGGTTTGCAACAGCTGGGGCAATAGTAATCACTTTATTGCGATAATAACAATTATGAACGACGTGCATTAAGAACTCGTTTCTTCAAGGAACATTTGTTCGAATTTCGAGGTAAGTGACTGTGAGGCGTTCCGCGATCGTGTTATTTGAGGAGTGTTAATCTTGTAATCCAACGCCAAATCTATAACAGTGTCGTCGCCGAAGATGCTACTTTTGATTTTTATACTTTTCATACGCTCATCGCCTCAAATCCAATGACGCAAATCAAACAATCTCAATCCAAAATCACTTGATCGCATGATTTAATGATGCTTTTCCGGTGCAATGTTGATGAACCACTACAATCGACGACTACGAAACATTCTAGCTCTCCCATAGAAAATCAATTTTATAAATATCATTTTTCCCCCAGATTTTTGCATCAGGCTTCCTTTTTTCCTAAATCGAAATTGAAATGAGAATAAAATCAATCTTTTCCCTTTCCAAATATAATATAAACTCTAAAAAGTCTCATACAAAACTACACAATCTTAAACGAATAAGCATAAACGTGTATATACATGTAAATACTCTCCATTATTTGTTATACAAAACGGACTTTTAACCAAGTTTATCTTTTGTTTATAAAACACCCATGAATAAAGCAATGCACATCAATAACGGAACTATGTTTTGCATACCTGTCAACCTCTGCCGATAACTGCCCTTATAAATGATTATGATTCCCCTTACAAACCCCCCAAAAACCTTACAAACACCGTACGGTGTTTGTAAGGTTTTTGGGGGGTTTGTAAGGGGAATCATAATCATTTATAAGGGCAGTTATCGGCAGAGGTTGACAGGTATGGTTTGTGAAAATTTGTCTGATGAATTGACTAACAATATTTTATCATCCGAAACAAATAGGTGGTATTCATCCTTCCGGCAAAATCCGGCCATGCCCGCTTCCCGGCTTTGGGCGGTGGACGTCCACGGGCGGATCTACAGCCTGTCCACGGCGGGTCAACAGTGGGAGCAGTGGCGTGAAACTCAGATGGAATTTAAGCGGGTGACCGCGGCTGGGCCGTGCTGCTGGGGCATCGCTTGCGACAACAAGATCTACCTGAACGTTTACGCTTCGGATGTCCCCATCCGCTTCCACGAGGAGACGTACGAGAATCAAGTAAGTGCAGTCATACCTTGAGATACGAGCTTCATGCGTTCCAGAACTGAGCTCGTATGTCAATTTACCATACCTGTCAACTTATACGTTTTTCCCGTATTTTATACGTTTTGGGATCATTTCAAATTGTATACGTATTTTTTTAAGTAAGTTTAAAAAAAAAAAAAAAATATCTCGTTTTACCCGTTTTTGCTCTAATCCGGTCACCGGTAGCAGTCGAAATTGTGAGTGTCGACTGCTAATGTTGTCATGCTAAAGGCATCTATCCGGATCGTCTCGGTCACCGGTAGCAGTCGAAAATGTCATTGTCGACTGCTAATGTTGTCATGCTAAAAGGATCTTTTCACTATGTAAATATAGCGCGTCAGCAAGCAAATACCCCTACCCACACAGTCAAGCTGTCAGCGTCATACACCGACATCTACAGGATCTTGAATTTAGTGCGCCGACTGATTGGGCACCCTGTCCACTTTGGAGAAAATTTTAGACTTTTAAATGCGCCCTATGTGAGTAAATATGTGCCCCGTGCATTTGTATTTTTATTATTTTTTATCGCTTAATAAGGGGAATCGCAATCATTAATAAGGAAAGCAATTGGCCGAGGTTGACAGGTATGCTTTACTCGTATCTCAAATCAATTTTCCCCATATAAAATAACTAAATACACATTTTCACCATCTAAAAAAACACTTAAAATAGGAAATTACAATGAAAAAACATGTTTTTAACTGTTGTAATTCACCACCTATGCTCTCAGAGATGGAATCCTGTGGATGGTTTCTCCGAGAGATTGCTGCCCAGTGACCGCTGGCAGTGGAGTGACGTCACCGGCTTGCACCACCAACCTCCTCCCAGTTTTAGGCTGCCCTCTCAGCACTGGGAGTGGGAAGGGGACTGGTATGTGGATGAGAATTTTGAGGGCGAAGACACAGAGAAAGAGGTGCGGTGGTTACCGTTTTCTAAATGCAAGCTCTTAAGTGGGGTTATTTCCTTTCCTTTCTTTGAATGGTGAACATCTTCTGCAGGGATGGACTTACTCCATTGACTTCCCGGCTGTTTACACCAAGGATAAAAAGTGGAACTCCTGTGTCCGTCGTAGGCGATGGCTTCGTCACAGGAGGTACAAAAGCATGGACTTTTGGGCTGAGGTGAGTAAAGGGTTTCGATCCGGCAGGCGGTCTTGGAGGTCTAGCTTTGTTTGACATTGACACATAACTGTTATGCGTAATCACTTTAAGATTTTTTTTCTATGGAATTGTTTTTTTTCTTCCAAGATTCCTTCACAGAAGACAACTCTACCAGATCCTTTCAGCGACATCAGCTGCGGCGGTTGGGAGATCACCGAGGAACCCCGTGGCCAACTTTCACTCTGGGCTGTTTCCCTTCAGGGGAAGGTACTTAATCTCCTCTATCAGAATCAAAATACTGTATTTTCCCGCATATAAACCATCCCCCCATAAGCTGCACCCTTAAAATTCCTTAAAATCGTCAAATTTTACAATTTCTCGCATATAAGCCGCCCCCCTGATTCACAATTTTCACCTCCATATTCATGGTTTTATTAGGGAGTACAAATATGTTACTTTGAAGGCAAAATCTCAAGAAATATCATTGCACGTGGTATTTCTGAGATACTGTATGAATCAAAAGCACATTATTAGGGTCAATATCATATAGAAGTTAGTGATTCATCCAGTAATGGCTCTTATTGTTAAACAGAAAATAACCAACAAATAGTCAATGTTAATTTGCCGACATCTACAGGTGAAAAAGAGATTAGCAACGCTGTACGTCTTGTGCTCATATAAGCCGTACCCTTAATTCAGTCATTTTTGTTGTTGTTGTTGTTACAAATACGGCTTATATGCGAGAAAATACAGTAATACTCCTCCTCTGTGTACCCAGGTTTGTTTCAGAGAAGGTATCTGCCATGAAAATCCAGAGGGCTCTCTGTGGAATGACATCTCCCTCCCTGGGGAGGTGGTGCAGATCAGCTGTGGCCCCGGGGAACTGCTGTGGGCGGTGCTGTGGGAGGGTCAGCTGATTGTTAGGGAGGGGGTGGGTCGAGACTGTCCTCAAGGTAAGACGACTACCGTCGTTCTTCGGATTCTACGTCTCTGAACTCCTGTTTTTTTTTCCATCCAGGTACCTCCTGGTCAATGCTGGATTCTCCCAGTCCGGATGTAGGTGTCATGCACGTGGCGGTTGGAGTCAATGTCGTCTGGGCTTTAACTAAGGACAACAAAGTAAGTCCATCTTTTCCTGATGATTTCCCAAGATTCACTGAGGTCAACGATGGTCAAACATGAAACATGAAAAAAAGACAATAAATGATCTTGTACATCTATCCATCACTGGTCATATTTAGCTTCTTCTCAATTGAGCTAAGTTAAGGCAAAGATATGGTCGCCACTTGTTGACAGGATATAGGAAAAACACTCAGTGGCACTTTTAGACCCAATTTTAGACTACTAAATAATATTGAACCTTTATACCAGGTGTGGTTCCGGCGAGGAGTGAACTCCCACAATCCCCGTGGCTCCGGCTGGATCAGCATGGTTGGAGAAATGCTCACGATCAGTGTTGGACTCAATGATCAGGTGTGGCTCCTCCCTCTTTTGTCAAGATCTTTGCTTCGTGTTTTTCTCAAAACCGTGTATTGTGATGTCACGCAGGTGTGGGCCATCGGCTGCGAGGATCGCGCCGTGTATTTCCGTCAGGGTGTCACGGCGAGTGAAATGACCGGTAAAACCTGGAAGGCCATCTCCGTTCTCAGAGATGGGGATCGCTCGCATTCCAGTGCCAGTAGCCAGCAGAGGTGACAACACGGACTAGTTTTTTTAGTTCAAGAAATCCGACCTGTCCATTGTTTTCAAATTATTATATAGAAGGGGCCGGTCAATTCATTTTTGGGCCAAAAAGTTCACTTAGTGGCCGCCATTGTTGTCAATGGCAGCCAACAAGTTTCAGTTTAGGGGGATTTAAAAGCCACTTTTTGTATGTTTGATTGTGACTGCGGATAGGAAACGAAAAATAACACTACTAAAGCATTTGATTCCGCTTGTACAGTATGCATGAGCTACAAATTGCCTTTCAGGCAGAACAACCTGGATTGGACATAGCCCGGGCGCCGTATGTTTGACACCCCTTGTTACTTACTACAACGGGGGTGAGCAAAGCAGTGCTCAAGGGCCGCTGTGGCCGCAGCGTTTTGTTCCAAGAAAGACCGTTTGCCCAGCGGGGGTTGGGCTGAAACAATCCACTGATTGCACTCGTAGGACACTAGTATTGTGGAAAGGTTTCTTCTTTAGAGGTTGGAACGAAACCCTGCACCCACTGCGGCCTTTAATGGAATAGTTTGACCACCCCTGTACTAGAATCACCAAAAAAAAGTTTGTTTGGTATTAGGTTAGATTAGATTAAATTAGGTAATTGTATTCATCCCGTATTATTCAGGAAATTTCATTGTCACAGTAGCAAGAGGGTGAGAATACAGATACAGAAAAATACATTTTAGACATAAATAAATAGGTAATAAATAAGTTAATAAATAAATAAATATATAAATAAATAAATTAATTAATAAATAAGATTGTTGCTGAAATATATATACACATACATACATATATAAATATACATATACATACATATATATATATAAATATACATATACATATATATATATATATATAAATACATACCTATACATACATGTATATAAATATACATATACATACATATATAAATATACATATATACATATACATACATATATAAATATACATACATGTATATAAATATACATACATATACATATACATACATATATAAATATACATACATATACATAAATATACATACATATACATGCATAAATATACATATACATACATAAATATACATATACATACATATATATAAATATACATACATATACATAAATATACATATACATACATATATACAAATATACATATATAAATATACATATACATACATGTATATATAAATATACATACATATATATGAATATACATACATATAAATATAAATACACATATGTATGCATATACATAAATATACATATATATATATATATATGTATATATATGTATATATATATATATACATATACATACATGTATATAAAGATACATATACATACATATATAAAGATATATATACATATATAAAGATACATATACATGCATACACAGATGTACATGTATAACATTCAGCCATTTGTTTTTATTCTTCCATTTCTATTTATGACGCAATGCTCCTCCTTCAACAGCGCCGGATATTACTTCAGCGAGGTGAATCCCCCTCCGTCCGCCACCAGCAACGTGGAGCGTGTCGCGGAAAAAGACTTTGCAGACGAACCCAGTTTTTCCGATGCCAACGATGAACTTTCGGAGCCGAGCGCTGACGCTGACACGCCACGCGTGCCAAAGGTCACCAGCGACAGCTTCATCTCTCAGCTGGTTTCAGACCGAGACCCAGGCTCCGCCCCCGCCGTCGTTTCGCCGGAGCCCAGCGTCCCCGAAGAAGAAGATGACGGCGCCCCGGCCGCCGATTCGGTTCGGGTCGAAGGCCACGTGGACTCCCAGTGGAGTAATGTGAATTTAGCCGAGGCGCAGGAGAAGCAAATGGGACTTTTGTCCGATTCCGTGGAGACCTCCAGCCTGTCCTCGGTAGCCACGTACTCCCTCGCCATGGAAGACCATTACGGGGTGGACGAGCACCCCCTTTGGGCGTGGGTCAGCGGAGGCGGCTGTTCTGTGGATTCTCATTCCCAGCCGGCATGGTTCCCTTGCGCCGTCAACTCCTCGTGTGGGTTGACTACGTATTTCCTCCCCAGGTTCTCAGCCAGGCAATTTTATTGACAGGACTCATTTCTCCTAACTCCTATCTTCTTATTTCCGCCTTTCTCGTTCCAGTGTTGGCCCAGTCTGTCCAGTCGATGAGCCTGTCCGTCACGTCGTCCCAGGTGGCCGACTGGCGGAGACAAATCTTTGCGCAACTCAGCGAGAGGACCAAGAGAGAGCTGGACGACTTCAAACATTATGAACAAGCCATTGAGCAGGTGAATAGTTGGCGATTTGCACTCACTAGGGAAAAATATCAGGTGACGTCAGGCCCGGGTAGACTGAGATTCACTACTTCAATAGAAAACATTTACTATGTCAGGTGAAAAAACCTTTAAAAAATACACAAACAAATAACAACAAGGGCTGGCTCTAGAGGTGACTGTGTGGTTCCCTTCAAAAAGAGTGCTAAATTAGCCAAAGCACCTTCTCTCTTCATACCGTTATCAGTATGAATGAGCTACAAATTGCCTTTCAGGCAGAACAACTTGGATTGGACACAGCCCGGGCGCCCTATGTTTGACGCCCCTTGTTACTTACTACAGCGGGGGTGACCAAAGCAGTGCTCAAGGGCCGCTGTGGCTGCAGTGTTTTGTTCCATTTCATTGTCACAGTAGCAAGAGGGTGAGAATACAGACACAGGAAAATACATTTTAGACATAAATAAATAAATAAGTGTGTATGTGTGTGTATATATATATGTATATATATGTATATATATGTATATATGTATGTATATGTATGTATATGTATGTATACATGTGTATATATATGTATATATATGTATGTATATATATGTGTATATATGTGTATATATGTGTATGTATATGTATATATGTATATGTGTGTACATATGTATATGTATGTTCATTAATATGTGCTAAATCAAACTCAAACCATTGCACATGATGACATCACTATTATCAACATTCTATTACCTTATTCCCCATTTTTACATTTAAAAATACCTCAACCATTTTCATTTCCTTTTTTTTTTAAGTATAAAATGTTCAAATATTGCCATAAAAACAAATTCACCTTGATGTTCTGTTTCAATTTGCACAATTTTCAATCAATGGTGAAACAACATTGATGCATTAAACTGCAAAATCGAATTAAAGCCATTTACAATTTTTTTTTCTTCCCACCTTATCTGTGTTCTTGCAAGTGTGTTTGGGTGAAAAAGGGTATCATGCAGTGGTGGCGCGACTGGAAACCGCACAAGTGGGTCGACGTTCATTTTGCGCTGGAGCAGTTCTCGGGCCCAGAAGGCAACAAAGACGGCATCATTTTCGTCTATTATAACTACAACGAGGAGAAGAAGGTGAGAAGAATCGTTTTATAGTGGCCTATAATACTTCCTGCACATTGACTCCGCCCGCTCATTTGCTCTCCCTTCAGTACCTGCACGCCTTCATCAACGAGGTGACAATTCTGGTGCCTGTGCTCAATGACGCCAAACACACATTTGCCATTTATACACCCGAGCGGATCCAAAAGAGGTGGCCCATTCGGGTGGCGGCTGCTACGGAGCAGGAGATGCACGACTGGGTAAGAAAATGTATCGGGAAAATTCAGATCACAAGTAAAAAAAAAAAAATCAAAAAATCAGCATCAGGACATCCCTATTTTCAATCTTTAAGGACACTGTCCTAGTGTTACCCACATTTGTGTTCTGCCTCTAGCTGGCTCTGTTGAGCGTCTCCTGCTGCGACTCCAGAGGCCTTCAAGGTCCTCCTTCCAAACAAGCCATCTGGTCCATCACCTGCAAAGGGGACATTTTTGTCAGTGAACCTACCCCCGATCTTGAGACGATGCCCTACCCCACCCCCTGCGACCAAATGTAAAATCCCGTTTAGCATAAATTACTCAAGTTGCATTTTCTTTTATAACTTGAATGATTTATGAGATGAGATGATGAGATGATGAGATGAAATGAGATGATGAGATGAGATGATAAAGTGAGATAATGTGATGAGATGAGATGATGAGAGGAGATGCTGAGATGATGAGATGAGATGATGAGATGAGATGATGAGATGAGATGATGAGATGAGATGAGATGAGATGATGAGATGATAAAACGAGATGATGAGATGAGATGAGATGAAATGATGAGATGATGAGATGAGATGATGAGATGAGATGATGGGATGAGAACTTTATTTCATCCCGTTTTTGGTAAATTTCTTGGTTGCAGTAGCAAGATATACACAAGACACACAAGACATTGTAGACCTAGTTAAAAAAATAGACACACACAAAGAGACAGATGAAAACTCGTCTATTTATCCAGGTTCTGGCGTCAGATCGGAGGTCATCTGCGCATGGTGGAGAGCAACAGCGTTGGCATCGTATGGGGGATCGGTTACGATCACAATGCCTGGGTCTACGCCGGAGGCTTCCTCCAGGGTCTTCCTGCTTGTAATGACCATGTTTACACCCAGACTGATGTCAAGAGCGTCTATATCTACGAGAACCAGAGATGGAACCCTGTCACCGGCTACACCAACCGGTAAAGTGTTTTCGCTGCTTTCATTTGACAGATTTCAAGTTCAACTATTTGCATTTGTTTCCTTTAATTTAGATTCTTTTCATTAGTGATGTTCAAAATGCAGGCCAAATGTGGCCACTTTTTATTAGCCTGCAGTAAAAGAAGAAAAAATATTGAATATGGCCCACACAAGTATCTTAAAATCCGCCTTCATTATACTTCTTTAGCACTAGATGGTGCTGTTCCAAGTTTTCAAGTTATTATTTTTTTTAAAGCTACGGGGAGCCCACAGATTACAATTTCCTCAGCCTACCTCCTTAACAATGAAGTATTTTGATGTAAATGGCGACTTTAACAAGCAAAATCCGAAATTCAGGTTACGTCGCCAGCCTGGGAATTCGAACACTCCTAGCGTATTGTTTTATTGGAGGTTTTAAGGTCACTTATCGTCCCATCCAATGTCTTTAGAGGTCTTCCTACGGACCGCTACATGTGGAGTAATGCCTCAGGTCTGCGCGAGTGCACCAAAACAAACACCAAGCCTCCATCCCCTCAGTGGGCATGGGTAAGTAAACACATACTTTCATTAGCGGACGATGACAAACACAACTTATTGTGCCACCATCTTTTCTCTAGGCGTCCGACTGGGCCATTGATTACGGCGTCTCCGGGGGAACGGATCGGGAGGGCTGGCAGTACGCGGCCGATTTCCCAGCGTGGGTCTCGAAAGTCCTCTATCGAGTGTAACCAATCCCAGCGTTCGTAATTTGCGTTGAAACTCGACTTTCTGTGCAGGTGGTATCACAGCCATAAAACTATTAAGGATTTTGTAAGACGCCGGAGATGGGCCAGGTAATCTCGACAAAAATGTAACGTAGTAGTATTTTGTCAGGTACTCGGACGTTTCGTCGAAAGACGTTTGGTCGAACGGACGTTTGGGAGAACGGACGTTTGGTAGAATGGACGTTTGGTAGAATGGACGTTTGGTAGAATGGACGTTTGGTAGACTGGACGTTTGGTCGACCGGACGTTTGGTTGACCGGACGTTTGGTCAACCGGATGTTTGGTCGACCGGACGTTTGGTTGACCGGACATTTCGTAGAACGGACGTTTGGTCGCCGGATTGTTACTGTTGAAACCAGCTCTCAAAATTATAATCATGAGAGAGAGAGAGAGAGAGAGAGTTTAATATCTAAATATCTAATATCAAAATATCAACAGTAAACTCTGTCATAATTTGACAGCGAGCGAACCCAGCGACCAAACGTCTGTTCTACCAAACGTCCGGTCGACCAAACGTCCGGTCGACCAAACGTCCGGTCGACCAAACGTCCGGTCGACCAAACGTCCGGTCGACCAAACGTCCGTTCTACCATACGTCCGGTGACCAAACGTCTTTCGACGAAACGTCCGGTCACAATTTTGTCATTGTCGATAACATTGATCTTTTATCACGAAAAAGGAAGTGCAGATTGACTACGACGGGTCCCTGGCTGGAAGTCCCGCCCATTCAATTGAGTGACGTGACCATCCCGCCGTCCCCGCCCGACAGCGATGTGGATTTGGTGCCCGTATGGGCAATCAGCAACAAGGGGGATGTGCTCTGCCGACTGGGAGTGACCGTCCTCAATCCTGCTGTGAGTCGGGGAACCTGTTTTTTTTCGTTCTTCTTCGCCCTGAACGACTTTTGATATTCCGTTTGACCACCAAGGGGGCGTCATGGCTTCACGTGGGAACCGACCAGCCCTTTGTGTCCATCTCCATTGGGGCCGCAAGTCAAGTTTGGGCTGTTGCCAGGGACGGCTCGGCATTCTTTAGGGGTTCTGTGTCTCCTCAAACCCCTGCAGGTCAGTGGCGGGGGTTCAAGTTGCAACTAGGAAGGAGATTGTGGGTGGAAATTCTACAAAAGTCAGTTTTGTCTCTCTCTGTAGGCGAGTGTTGGTACCACATTCCCTCCCCGACGAAACAGAAACTGAAACAAGTGTCTGTCGGAAGGACTTCAGTCTATGCTGTTGATGAAGACGGTGAAAACTGAATTGAATGAGAGTACCGTATTTTAATGAATTGATGATTTAATATTGCATGTGATTTTTCTTGTTAAGGTAATTTGTGGTACCGGGCTGGTTTGACCCCGAGTTATCCTCAGGGCTCATCGTGGGATTTTGTCTCGAATAATGTACGCAAAGTCTCGGTCGGGCCTTTTGATCAGGTGAGTGGGAAATAAATGTGTGGGAGAATTGGCATGACATCAACGAAAAGTTTCTCTTGACACGATAAAAAAAAAAATTAATGAAGAAGTGTTTAATGGTAGCTCTTTTCTGGTCTGGTTTTAGGTTTGGATCATTGGCGACAAGGTGCAGGGAAGTCACAGTCTGAGTCGCGGGACCGTGTGCCATCGGCTCGGAATCCATCCGTTTCAGCCTAAAGGACAGTCGTGGGATTACGGCATCGGGGTAAGGAAAGGCCTTCAAAATTCTAGTTTACGCTGCAAAAACAAGCGGAAAATGCAGTATTCGTCAAGTACTGGTTTATATGTCGATGAACTTATGATAGGAATCAGGCTTAATAATTTAGGTTTACATTTTAAAATGGTCATTTTGGTGTCTTTTTTTTTCCACAAAGGGTGGGTGGGATCACATCACAGTTCGAGGGAATGCTATGGAGCCCCCCCGTTTCTGCGTCTCGCGCCGGGAAGACACTCTGGCGTCTGGCAACCCCGAAACTCAGGGAGAAAAAGGTCAAATGCATTTTTAAGTTTAAAAAAATGAGACGTTATAAACATACCAACTATGTTTTTCATGTGCAATTACTGTATTTTATGGTGACATTCCTTCCTTTTTTTTGCAAACCTTATATTATTTACTGTGAAAAACCACTTTTGCTGTTGTTTTAGACCACACATTTTCACACAATTGAGCACGTTCTGTACCATGCTGTCATTATAGATATGTTTATATTATTTTTTTGTATAGTCAGAGATTTGTACAGTATTAGTATAGAAAACTAAAAAGTTTAAATGCACAATTTTAAGTCATATCATGGTGCATTTTGTGCTTTCTGCCTGTCAACGTCTGTGCTTATTTTGTATAGATTGAATGTTTTTTTTGTTTTGTTTTCAGTCATCCAAATTCGGGTTAGGTGATATTATATGAAAATAAGTTTACAATATGCCAGAAGCAGTCAAAGAAGTGAGGTGAGTCACACCAGGATATCTTTCAAGTCAAGACAAACAGCCTCAAGCACAGATCTCAATGATTTTCGTTGTTTGAGGAGTTAAATAAACCACTAAGATGAACTAATTAAGAGGGTTTACTAGGGTTGGTCAGTCAGCCCCACCCGGCAAATCCTTGACTTTGTAAGAGTCTTAAATTCAACTGGTGGCTGCAGATGTTAACCTTTTTTAATGACAAAAAAACCAAAAAATTCTAGACATCATTTTGGCCATTATTGGCCATTCTTGTCTTTAACTTCTGCTACTATTGTACTCTATTTTCATAACAAATTCTCAAAATATTCATCTTCTATGGCATGTTGAATGTTTTCTGCTTAAAAAAAATATCCTCCCAATAATTACACCCTCTCGGAAATAAAATAAAATAAATATCCAAGTATCCCACTACTGAAATACAAGCAATTGAGTGATAATATTAATAAATATGTGTTTATTAATCGCTCGTCTTCAGTACAATGTCCCACCTGAGGGCATTACAAATAATCCAACTCTTGAAACAATGTCTCAACAGACAAGTCAAACAAGTCCTTTGTGTTCACAGGGGGAGGGGCAAACACCACCAGCAAATGAGCAAACACTTCTTCATTTAAATGCATGTGTTCCCGTCCTGGATCTAGTGACAAGTGATCCTTGGCGGCCCCCCGGCCCCCCTCCCAACGGCCAAAAAGGCAGGAAGATCACATGCACAAAAAAACCCAGCACAAATCCCCAGTTTCGGCACCAAAGCTAAAAGACGGGACCCCCTCAAAGACCCTCAAAGACACTCAAAGACTTAGCCCAATTATGTTTAGCCTTCAATGTGGGTTTTTCATGAAGAGAAGTCCAGTAGCGTTGCATTCAAGTCCACCACGATTCCACCGAGTCCTTCTCGACCGCCGAAGCTAGAGGAACCTCCAAATCCAGGTCCGCCAGACTCCCCAACCGCTAGCTGAGTTGGCTTAAGCTACGCATGTGGGTGAGGTACTGGGTGAGACCCTCCTCGCCTTCCTCCTCCAGGTGTTTCTGGTAGCACTGGAGGAGCTTGGCGGCGCTGGCGTCCGACGGGACCTCCCCGGCCGGGAGGTCCCCTGACATGTCCAGGATGATGGAGGTCAGGGCCTTGATGTAGTTCTTTGCCAGGGTGAGCGTCTCGATCTTGGAGAGTTTTTTGTCCGTCTTCACGTGTGGGATGGCCTCGCGTAACGCTTGGAAGGCGTTGTTGAGTTTATGCATGCGCTGGCGTTCGCGCTCGTTACTCTCCAGGCGGCGGACGCTGCGCTCCTTGGTGGCCGAGCCGTGGGAGCGGCGCCGACGGGCGCCCCCCGCTCTTGGCCGACCACCCTGCCGGTTCCTCAGGGAACCCCTCCAGGAGCCGCCGAGCCTGTCGGAGGCTTCCGAGTCCTCCTGCTCGCTGGAGACCGCTTCCGCTTCAGTGTCCGCTTCCATTTCGGGCTCCGGGTCAGACCAGGTTCTTTGGGATGGTTTCACAGCTTTCCCCTTGGACTTCATCTCGCTCAGAAGATGATTCTTGGAAAGGCGTCGCCGTGGCTGTGGGTCTACAAGAACATAATGATGAATGAGGTGTCTTTGAGCTGCTCGAGTACCGTCACGGTTGAAGAAGGGCATGTTGGGTAACTTGTGCTACTTTGTAGGGTTTATGCTGCCCTCTAGATGCCATTAATATGGATAAGATATCTAACTCAGACCTTCCTTAACGTACAGATCCCCACTCAAAGACACTCAATCAAAGACATGTTGACGTACAATACCAATTTGTGGTCCAGTGGCTTTGCTACCTTTTCATACACACAAAGTATTCATGGACAAGCTCGACCTGTGTCAAGGGTAAAAAATAAATAAAAACATTTTCTTTGATGAGACATTTTCCCTGAAGGTGAAAGTACTTTTTCCCCCTGCAAGAGTAATGACAGAAAAAAATATTTACTTAAGTAATACAAATACGGAGAAAGTGGGTTATCTGGTCTATTTTTTACTGTGCACAGATACATTAGTCCTGTAACCTCTCCACCATTTAAACTTTTGTCCAATCCTGGGTAAAGGATCTCATATATAAAGCATTTGTCCAAAATTAATTAGTAATTCCTAGGTCTAACGGTAGAGGAAAAATGCAATATTTCATGCTTACCGGTTTATTTTAGCCAATCAAATAAGAGAATCCCAAATGACCCAACCTTTCCCTGTCTGGAATAGGCTCCAGCACCCCCAAGAGCGGTACTGAAGATGAATGAATGAAGATAAAGCAACCTCTCTTTTCTATGGATGTGATTTCTACCAGGTGCTGTCTGTCCTCTGCTTTGACACTTTGAGGCCCGACCAATGAGGACGTCTGATTCCCTCTAAACGTTTGTGCTTACGTACCGTTTCCTACGTCTCCAACTCAAACACTAATGCATCCTGCTGTATCTAATCAGTGGTTTGCAGTGTGAAAAGCCCACCATGTTTCCCCCGCGTGCGGCCCGGCTTATCCTCCCCGTTCCCGAGATAAAGTCAATTTCAAGGTTAGACTCACAGACGGTCCTCAAACATGACTAATTCACCCTATTGCTCAATTTGGGTTTGAATATTGATCGTTTTCAGACATTTTGGCTTGAAAAGGTTGCATGGATTCATCTTCAAACATCAAATTGACAGCAGCTCATGAAAAAAAGTGTGTTAGTTAGTGTCTTACCTGTGATAAAATGTTTTTTTTTTGTTCCACTGGTGGTAGTTCACTGGGAAAACCTGGTCTGGAAGTCAGCTTTTGGATTGACCATCATAAGAAGATGAGAAGACGTTGGAGCAAAGTGCGGCGCATGGCAGTGCGGCGGTGGACGCACGCAAATGTCACTGTCACATGTGAAGGACCTGTGGCAGAATGAGGTACACGTCGCGCTCCTCGGCCAATCGTTTGGCGGCTTGCAAACACAAACTCCGCCCCTACCCTCCACCTCTACGTTTTGATGGGCCTTTCACAGGACTGTAGCAAAAGGCAAATCTTTCAAAAACTCAAGTAGTTGACTTTTAGCCTACATTGAATCCATATTTTGCTAAATTAAATGTTTATAGCCTGTTGATATTTAAAAGTTAAATGTTTAAATCTCTTCCATCTTCCCTATTTTTCCAACTCTTGCACTGTTGGGAAAATCAACAGAACATGGATAAACAACTACATCACCCTTCCTTAATATGGCCACACCCCTTTTTTACATACATGTAAACAAACCTAGACTGTTAGACCTAGAGGGCCACTATCTACGACGTTGTACATACTTGTTATTTGAAGCGTACTCAAACCGCGAGTTCCCTTAAGTCAGGGCAGATAAAAACACTATCGTCTCACACAGCGTATTTTTAATGGCCCACATATCAAATTCAAGTTATATGGCTTTTTTCACTGGATTTAAAGCACTTTGAATTAGCTAATTTGTTATACAAATACACTAATACCTTGAGATAGGATCTTAATGCGTTCCACGACCGAGCTCTTATGTCGATTTACTCGTATCTCAAGTCTACTTTCCCCATAGAAATGAACTAGTAAATACAAATTAATTCGTTCCCACCTCTGAAAAACCCCAAAGACAGCATATTACAATGGAAAAACATATTTTTATGGGTTGTAATTCACCATCTACTAACAGAGTAACAAATAACTGTCTCGTATGCTCGTACCTCAAAATTTGTCTTGTATCTCAAGGCAAATATTTGCTCTAAATTTTACTCCTATCTCAATTTCTCCTATGTTGGGGCACTCGTATGTCAAGGTATTACTGCGCTGCCTAGTAAAAGTTTAAAAAAATGAATTAAATGTGTAAAAGTAGGACGCAAATAAGTTCTCTACTACCTGCTTTTTAGAGAATGAGTTGTAATTGAGGATAAGATAGCAAAAGAATGAGCTTTTTTGGTTGTCTTCCAAAGAAAAGTAAGCTTCCACCTCAGGAAAAGCCTGATGACAACTTTGTTTCAAGCTACAAACCAACAAATGACAACAGAAATAAACCTCGCAATGCACATTCATGCTAGGCGGACTATAAAACAATGTACATGTCAAGAACCGAATTTGCCAGTCCTCGATGAACATGTTTATGTGTTTGTCGGACTGGTCTGGTCCTGCCAAGTTTCCCCTCCTCCCCAGGTACTCTGTATCTAATCAACCCAAACTCGCTCTGTGGAAACATTATCTACTAGTTTGAGTTTGTTCAGTTTCTAACTAAGTTGGCCCTAAGGCTTTACGCTGTTTATTTAGTCAAGACCGCCTTGATAAATTCCGAGCTGAATACACTCAAGTAATGAGGCGCGCAAACACAAGGCCTCTGCTTACAAAAAAAAACAGATCGTCAAAAGAAAAAGAAAAAAACATATGAGCATATTCACTGTTTATTGGACGAAACATTCGGGTCATGTCACAGCTCGGGTCCAAGGACGGCTTTGGATGCGAACCAGGGGGGGGGGCTGGAAAGGTACCAGGAGGTCTTACGTAAGCGAGTGTGTATTCACCGCGCGGCGGCTAATCGTTTCATGGCCGCTCTGGACGAAGGCGCCGTGATGTCACGGCGAGCAGGTGCCCTGAATCCATCAGATCTGGACCCGTTGTCACTTTTTCCATCAGGTCTGAAAGAAAAACAAGCGTAGGCCGCGGGGGCAGAAAATAGAGATGGCCTTTGTCCGGGTGAGTCGAACGGCAGGTGGAAAAGCGCCGTTTGTCTGAACGGGTTTCGTACGAATGAGTAAAAGTCAGGGGATTATGGGACTAACCTGTTATCTGACAGGTCAAGGTCATGACATATTTGGGGGGCTTATTCGGGGAGGATAAAGGACGTCCAGTTGGTGTTAAGTTTAATGTGTTTGAAAGGGTCGCTCGGGTCAGAAGTCTTTTTTTTCGGGTTGCAGGTGTAACGATGCCAAACATTCACAGGGAAGTTGTGTGACTTGGTCAATAGCCCGCGGGATCCAAATTTAGTTGATTTCATGCTAACATTTGTTAGCCTTCGCTTTGACAAATGCTAGCGTTCGTATGTGGTAAGCGCAAAAAATATTTTCTTTTAATGATCTGTCATAAGGATTTTCCGATGTTTAGTGGTGGCAGTAAAGATAAAGTTATTAATAATTTGAAGTTGCGTTAATAAAAAAAATAATCGCTTGAATTCCCTCCCGTCGTCCTCGTTGGGGTTTGGGTCAGGGGAGAAACTTCGACAACCTTAATTCACCAAATATCTGGTTTAATAACAATTTCAAAGCAAGTCGTGGACTTTTCCAGACTTTTGTTGACGTGTGCAGGGGGGGCGGAGCTAGGAAAATATTTATGGGATGGGAAAGGAGGAGGAGCTTTTATAGGGGCGCCGAATGTTTAATGAATGATCCTTCGCAGAATTATACAATATTCTGCAACAATTTGATTTAAGGACCTTCCATGCAATATTGTGAACAGATAAAACACAACTTACCTAAAGAATAAAAATATAGACATTTTTGGGGGGCGATAATTTTGTTGATAAAACATCAGGTTTTTTTTACATGCATTTTTTTATTCAAACAGCCTGTGATAATTTTACATTTGGATTGACTTGGATTCAATTGTGCTTAGATTCACATTTATTAATAATAAATATGACCAGAGTGTCAAGATACTTACGCACGGGTACACCAAATCAAGCAAACTAACCATTCACAGCGACCGTATGTAAACGACGCTAGCAAGAATGGAAGTCGGAAAGTGTACATGGCCCATTGGCTGTCCTAATTTGAAACCCAGGACACACACGGAGACACACACGTCTCCTCCTGCTTAACAACAGGATGTTCTAATACTGATTTGTCAGCTTTTGTCCATTAGATGATCCACAAACACATGCGTTATTGGGTCACTGAATAAATATAAGGCCGCTATCTATCTATGGAAACAAATTCGCAATGGGAAACTTTCCCCACTCACGAGTAACCAGGCAACCAGTGGATGAGTGACTAAAGGCAGACGGGGAGCTGACTCACAGCTTCTGTGACGTAACGGATGTAAAAGGACAAACATACACACACACACACCCACACACACACACTCAACAGATCATGAAGGTGCTAGTTTCGGATAACTTAGTCGAGGTAATCTTCGTGCAATCCACTTTTTATGTCTTTGTGTAAAATGAATTTCCAAAAATCGCAACTCAACCAACAGAAACGTTTTTGCGGGTCCGGTCGTGGATTTGGAGAATGTTCACAATAGTTTTACCAGGATTAGACAGACTTCAAAGTGTGGTTATTCAATTTGAAATGAGGGTTAGACTGTTCTATTGTTGGAACTTGAAACTTGAAACCTCAACTCATTGTTTTGAATGCTGTCACTCCATTTTTAACTGGTCCCCGTAAACCAACATTTTCAGGTCCACCAGTCCTGATTGCCCGTTCATTTTCAAATCCTTTTTTTTTTTTTCAAACCTTACCAACTCTCTGCATCAGAAAATTCCCACTCTTGCACTAAATATATCCTGCTTACCCCATCTAGGAGAAGAAATTCTACCCGCATACCAGGTGACACCTTCCATTTCCCTTAATCAAAACCACAAAATATTGCCTAGATTTATTCCTCCTGGCTTTCAACCTAATGTGAAATATTGAATATTTAATCATTCTCTACATATTTTCCACACCACAGAATCTGTCCACAGTTTTTGAATTTGAAAATATAGAGAAAACTCAGAGGGCCAATAGGATGAGTGTAGATATTTGATGCAATGTCTAACCAACCCCAACAGATGGAGGCCTTGTTCCTCTTTTCCTATTCTTAGTCCTCAACCCCCAAAATTGGACACAATTGTGGGCTCAACAGGTTTCGATTCAACCAAATAAACTTTGCTTGAATAGCTTCAATAACAACTTTTTCTCATATTTAAATTGTAAGCTAGGCTAAGTGATAAATAAAGTGGTTGAAGTGAAATCTAGCAGATAGTGATTGGTCCTTTTTTCCAATAACGTTGCATTGTTTTGCCCAATGAAATCCACTTCAGTCCCGATGCTTCTATTTTTAAATTGCGAAGATCTTTTTTAATGCTCTATCATAATCGTTAGTTTGGTGGTTCTTTCAGCAGACATATTTGGTCAGTGATTTTTACGACAGTACTGAATCCAATACAATCCCATATTCCACAAATAGCCGCCGCATCAGGCCCCGATACCGATACCGAGTATCAGATCAGGACCTCGCAACTGACCCTATCAGTACTTTTTCAGTTGTTCTTTCCTTCTCTGGGAATAAAATCATTTGGATTTACTCAGATAAATGTTTTATCAAACTTGATTTGATCTGCATCGAAGTTTTAACAATGGATTTTTTTTTACAGGCACGAGAATAGAAGAACAGTTTCCTGATACCACACAAACAATTACGTTGCTGTTATCGTCACGGTGCAACATGGAAAAGGTATTTGAACGATTGGATTTAAGAACAGGTTGCGATACCTGTGACAGCAATAACCTCAAACGGGGCAATTTTGTTCACTTTCAGGTGTAAATTGTTTTCTGGAGGTCAGAAAACAGCCTAAGACACCAAGCTGAAGACTCCTGGTCAGTGGTTTACATTTTTTTATTCCATCCTGAGTAATAAACAAGTCCAGTTTTCTTAAGAAATCCAGCTGAATTCCAAGGGTTCACATTAGACTAATTGTCCTGCAATTTAATATCAGTCCAGCGCAGGTCAAAGGTTCAAGTTTGACTTGAATTGAACTGAATTGAATGGAATGGTAGTCAAGACTCGTTGACTTTATCATGTGATGAGTAGAAAAGTGGGTTAGGTTAGAACTTTATTTCATCCCGTATTCGGGAAATTTCTTGGTTGCAGTAGCAAGACGGACACAAGACACACAAGACATTGTAGACCTAGTTAAGAAACTGGAGCCACACACAGGAAGTCCAGTCCACAAGGTGGGGACCTTCTGCAGACAGAGACTGAGGTTACCGCACAGTCCCTCAGTAGTCTGGAGGTTTTAAAGCTCATCTTTTTTTGTCATTACACTAGTATAATGACATTTAAAGCTTTTACCGCGTAGTGCACAAATAACAACAACAAACAGACAAATAAAGAATAAGTAGTCCAAGTCAGATCTGCAGAGCGGAGTGATCTTGTTCCGTCTGAAGTCCAGGGTGAGTTTCGTGGTTTTGGAGACCTTCAGCGCCAAGTTGTTGAGAGCGGACCACCGATCGTTGAGTCTACAGACCAACAATAAACAAACAAACACATAGATAATCAATAATAATAACTAAATAAGTAGTATGATTAGTAGTAATAAGTCTTGATTAGGTCTTGGGTCAAGAACTAGAGTTAAGTAAGGTGACAGCTCTTGAGAAACTGTCCTTGAGTCTGTTGGTCTTAGCTGTTATGGCTCTGTAGCGCCTTCTAGAGGACAGCAGGTTGAAGGTTGAACACGGACGGAACACTTTCACCGACCTCGCAAAGGCAAAAATCTGCCGATGCATGACTTTATTGACTTTTAATATTAGCTCGCCGCCTTGTAGCTAGTAGCTAACTCTTCGTCTAAGCAGGGTCGGATTTCATTTTGGGAGTCGGAGTATTTGTTTTTAGCTCCGAGCGCCGGCGAAGTTGCTGACGATAGCGCTGACACGACTCCTCTTTAATTAATCAGTGGAAAAATATGAGCAAAAGGTGTGTTATGATTCAGAAGGCTACCTGCAAAAAGATTCTTTCTTATTGTTCATCGCCCAAATGAACATTTTGCTGTGTGAAAGTGCCTGTAATCGGAATCCGGCACACCTGAGTCACCCCAATTGAAATGCTCTATTTCAGCAGGCGTGCGCATATTTATAGCTAAAAAGGCCTGTCACCTGACCATGTTGCCCAGCTTTCATCAGCAGAAGTGACTCTTTAAAAACCATCAAAAACTCCCGTCGGATGGCGCCGGCGTGACAGGCGGCGACGGGCGTAAAAAAAGCTAAAAACTTGTTCATCTGTCACGATGAAGACACACGATAAGGATTTGATTTTTCTTCGCCATTGTGTGTATTTTTTATCTATTTTTTTATCGAGCTAATGTGATGGATTGGCTTTTTTTCATCCCTAAACAGAGACGTTTGCGTATTCGAAATATTCCTGACTGTCGTGAAGCCCAGAATTGAACGGCATTGTATTAGATTTGTTGTTAGTTTTTTTTAATTGGATATTATTTTTTCAAATGACTTTGATCAAAGCGTGAAGGTCTGCTTGCGTCGGAACGTTATTGATTTTCGGAGTCGCGATGACGACAATATATGGGTCAGGCGATCGAGCTAATACGTCACATGTCTTGGGACAAGGTCAAGCGGCATGTTGCCAATGTCCTTCCATGTCGTGGACATTGAGCAATTGACAAAAGTTGAATGGTTGTCACACCTCAAATGTCATGTCGAGCTTTTAATGCGAGTATAAAGAGCGCAAAGGAAAATTGGAGTCAATATATTTCTCATCCTGTAATGATGTTCTCGAAGATTGCTTTTGTTCCACTCAAAAAAAGATTCAAAATAAGAGATGTACAAAGGTTTGACAAATGACTTTTAATTAATTTTTCATTGTATTCAAAAGCAATCTTGCAAATAGAATGAAATACCGGGTTTTCTCACAAAAAAGCCGCCTCCACGTATAAGCCGTACCCTTAAAATGGCCTTAAAATGGTTGAATTTCACAATTTTTCTCGTATAAGCCGCCCCCTGATTCACAATTTTCACCTCCATATTCATGGTTTTATTAAGGATGTGTTATTTTGAAGGGAAAATCTTAAGAAAAATTATCACTATTTCTGAGATACTGTATCAATCGATTGCTGGATTGCACAAAAAGGAGGTCATGTGAGCAGTACAACCAGGAAGCGTGTCCGTAGCGGTCTAGTTTGTCATCACTAGGTAAGATGGCGGCGCCCTGAGCGAACAAAGTTTCTTTTTTTTTTCTAGAATCTTGAGTTCATAGACGTCAAAATAAATTTTGTTAAGAATTGTCCTGCTGTTAAGTCTAATTCATGCCTTTGAAGGGAAAATCTTAAGAAAAATCATCGTACATGGCTATTTATGCGCATATAAGCCGTACCCTCGATTCAGTCGTCATCTTTTTGAGCGATAAATACGACGTATATTCGAGAAAATATGATAATTCCTTTTTAATTGGACTCAGACGGTCTAGCAACCTTGCAAATAGAGTGAAATATACGATTTTAGATCAGTAGTTGTGGTCCAATATTCCCAATGGCGCCATTCATTTCGGACCTGTTGAATGAGCGAGATGTGAAGGTAATTTATCGGGGGCGGGGGCAATCATAAAAGGTGTATCGTGGTGAGGAAAGCAGATCGGAGTGAGCGGCGAAAGGGGGAGGGGGAGCGAGCCGCCTAAATCTTCAGACTTTTATTATCGCCACTCACATGCAGCCCCCTCCTCTAACGGAGCGTGTGGATGCAAGATGAATCGGTGAACCCGGTGGGATTATGGCACACGAAATATAAACAAAAAGAAAAAAAAATCAACACGAAGACGTGCACTTTTTTTTAAAAAAATGTCATTACCTGGACTAGTTTTGTTTGATTCCCCCATGTTTTACCCGCTCTTGTCACCTTCTCTTTCCTGGCGGAGTACACGATGGGAAACTTTTCCCCAAACCCAAACCCTACGGAGCTGAGCTGGAACCGGGAACGGGATCAGGAGAGCTTGCGCCGGAGAAACAAACGAGCGGGGAAGGTGTTAACCGGAGTTTTCCGCTGAAGATTCCTCCTCCCGTATCCCGATCATCCTCATCCTGAAATCCCACGACAGCAAGCGAGCACCAACGTTGGACGGCCGAGTCTGACATCGGACCATCTGGGAAGCGATCCATGTCGGGAACGGAGCTTGCTGGATGGCCGCGAGAACCCTAGGTGAGTGTGCACACACAGTGACACCATACCTGTCAACCTCTGCCTATAACTGCCCTTATAAATGATTATGATTCCCCTTACAAACCCCCCAAAAACCTTACAAACACCGTACGACTCTAAACTTGCGGTAACACAACACACATTCCCTTCTGTGTAATAACTTCGGGGTGAGGTAATATGAAAAGATGTTTTGGGTGGTGATCTGCCTCCTACTGGCTGACTGAAGGTAAGTGAAAGACAGTGAGAGGTAAGTGATCAGCTCGGGGGGGGTGATGCGATGTATCCATAACGGTAGAATGCCAAATTACGAGTCCGAAACTATCACTTATTTGGGTCTTTTGTCGAGAAAACGCACCTTTATGGAGAAGCACTACCAATTTCGTCATACGCACTTTCTGGGTGTGATGACAATTAGGCTTTTGTTGTTGATGATGACGACAGGGCCTATGTCCGATTATTATTATTATTTTTTTGTAATTTCATAAAAATGTGAAAATCCACGCTGAAATTCGCAAGTGGAAGCCACTCCCCTGTCCTCCACTTGCTACTAGAATTCAGCACTGAAGTAAAATAAACATATATATTTTTAAGTAGGGGTGATCCTACTTTGCGGTTTTTCGTTTATCGCGGCCATGTCTGGTCTACATTAACCGTGATAAACGAGGGATTACTACACTCTGTTTAACAGAAAAAATTAATGTTGGCCCTTGCATTCTTTAATTTTTCTGAAATTGTTAAAAGTTTCGACACCCCGTTTTTAACACTGCAAGAATTGTTCCATTTCTGCATGAAATCAGTGAGAATTCGATATCTCTTTGACAAATAAATAGATCTCCTGATTGAAATACGTAAATAGTGTCGCCGTAAAGAGCGGAACGGCGAAACGCATTAGTACGTGCCAGGAACATTTATCACAATTAGCATTTAAGCGGCTGCTGCGGTAACCCGCCCTCACCCGGCGGCTCCGCGTGGCGAGTGCCACCCCTGACGATTTGACAGCTTTACAGGAAATCGTTGGCGGACGCAAAAGATGAGTGACTTTGAGGGGGACAATTGGCTTTCTGACACTCAAAGGAAAAATTGACACTAAGAGTGCTGCTGTGGCGTAAATCTTATGGGGATTTATTCATTCTCCCTTTGAACCGGGATCCTTACCAAACTATAGAAAGTACACGAGACCGAACAGTCCAGATTGAACGTCGGAAAAACCTTTGTTCATCTATATTTTTCGTCAAAGATGGGAAAGGAATAGCAAAGGCCCTTTGATTTTTGAGGGAAATTCACCCTTTAATTTTGTAGTTTCATACCTGTCAACCTCTGCCGATAACTGCCCTTATAAATGATTATTGATTCCCCTTACAATCCCCCAAAAAACCTTACAAACACACGGTGTTTGTAAGGTTTTTTGGGGGTTCGTAAGGGGAATCAATAATCATTTATAAGGGCAGTTATCGGCAGAGGTTGACAGGTATGTCTAAGTTTGAATTTTAGTACAATATGTCCAGAACCTGATTTTTGCAGTCTGTTAGCATGCTATCCATATAACGTATTTTTCTGAAGATAAGTCGTACCGGCCAAAGAATACGCAAAAAATACATATGTATGTCAATTTTTTTTATCAGCAACTGTACATTAACGTAACGTTGACATGCCAAACGTTGATAAATCTCCGTTGACGAGGACGAAGGTGGCGCTCATCTCATCGAGTCGATCCCCCCTGTTCATTTTCCCTCAGCGTGAGGCCTCCATCACATCGTAGCTTAGCGCATGAACAACTTGACTGCTGTGTAGTGCGGCGTGGTTCGTGCAAGTGTGTGTCCCCACCAAGCGCTTACCCAACATCGATGCCGGCGTTTCTACCAACAGGTCGTCATGGCGTAGAAACAGCAAAGGCCGAATTACTAGAATTTGACCCACAACGAGCTCAAATTTGATCGTAATCATACAGAATCGCTGGTCCGAGAAATGGCCAGGTGCACTGTAAAATATCATTTGAATCTAACTGTGTTCTATTCTTAGTTTTTGAAAAGATTCTTGGGACTTTTAAGTCACTCCACGCCGAACAAACTCCGGTTCACGTAATAAAATGACTTTGAACTTGTCATTTTCTGACTTTTCCTAACACGATTTCAATCTCCTAATTTTAAGTTGCAAGTAGTTTTGTGTTCACATGCCAACAAACGTCTCAACCAATCAATTCCCGGTTGACGGTTTGTAAAAATGAGCAACGGAAAGTCTAGCGCCATCAATAGCGGCAAGTAAAAGTGAATTTTTAGGGCCAAAAATAAAGCGGTGAGATCTGGTTGGCATTCACGTGGGTGGCCCGCCAACCAAACTGAGTTTGACACCCCCGTTTAAGACCAACCGGTCCGGAAATTTGCTCATTTTCAATGTTCGCGGTTGTCACTGAAGAAAAGCGGAAACTAAAAGCAAAGACCCTCTCCGAGCGTGACCCTTCCGAACCGATCTCCCGACTAATAACCGGCGCTTTTGTTTTGGCGCCTTGCACCTCAAAGCCCGCCAGCATCAAAACCTTATTAAGATGAATGATTGATAGGCCGCCAAGAGTAGCGAAGCCGCGCTTAACCCGCTGCGCTCTCGCTTTGAATCAAAGGCGCTGTTAA
This sequence comes from Stigmatopora argus, assembly GCF_051989625.1. NCBI lineage: Eukaryota > Metazoa > Chordata > Actinopteri > Syngnathiformes > Syngnathidae > Stigmatopora > Stigmatopora argus. The sequence goes on along the minus strand of NC_135404.1, from coordinate 14,443,159 downwards.
TTATCCGAGAGGTCTCTGACGGCCGTTGCCGACACTCGCTCGGTCTATCAAAGACGTCCGTGCCGATTCTTTATTGGCTCGGAGAGAGCCCACCTGTGCCGTATCAAAGCTTATTGATATCTTCAAAAAGATATTTGATTAAAGAGACATGCACAACCACTTCGACCTTCCGTAAACTCGTGTAAAATATCAAATGTACGCACCGATATCCAATAATTCTGCGCTTTTTTCCAGACGTACTGGGAGCATTGACTTCTTTTCTATCCGTTTCCCTTTTTCTTTCTTACCCTAACCACTTCGACCTTCCGTAAACTTGTGTAAAATGTCAAATGTATGCACCGATTTCCAATAATTCTGTGCTTTTTTCCAGACGTTCTGGTAGCATTGACTGCTTTTCCATCCGTTTCCCTTTTTCTTTCTTACCCTAACCACTTCGACCTTCCGTAAACTTGTGTAAAATGTCAAATGTATGCACCGATTTCCAATAATTCTGTGCTTTTTTCCAGACGTACTGGTAGCATTGACTGCTTTTCGATCCGTTTCCCTTTTTCTTTCTTACCCTAACCACTTCAACCTTCCTTAAACTCGTGTAAAATGAGACATGCAAATGGCGGCTATTCGGAACGATTCATTTTTTACACCATGTTAATTTCTATGCATGTTTGCACAGTTAAAATGCTATCTACATACTTTTAAGACAATAACTTCTGCTCACTACTGGTTTTGCACCATTTTTTAGGCACTTTTACTCAACTGCCCATACGGAAGTAGCATAGCGTGGCCAAAAATAAAACTAAAAACATTGTTTACTGTGTCTCCACAGGAAGTAGGGTGCCAACATGGCCTCTCCCAGGGGAAAATCTGAACCTTCTCCTCGGAGCCAGCTCTTCCTCATCCTCCTCATGGCGTCCCCGGTACCCCTCCTCGCCCGGCCCCTCCTCCTTCACTCGTCCATCAACGTGGCGGTGGTCTTCAGCGGTTCCAGCTACCAGAGAGAGGTCCGCGGCCGGCTGAGCGGAGACAACTTTGTGGACCTGCCCGTGGTGGTGAGCCCCGTCACCGTCCTGGTCAACGACACCAACCCCCGAGACCTGCTCACCCGGCTCTGCGACACCATGGCCACGGAGAAGCTGCACGGCGTGGTCTTTGAGGACGATGTTGGATCCGGAGACAGCTCGGAGGTGAGGCAGGGATTTTTCCTTTCCGTGTTTGGTTCTTCAGACCAGAGAAAATTGCGAGAAGTCTTCCAATGTAATATTCAGAGAGAGAAAATGGACATAACGACATTCAAATTGAACTATTACAAGGTTAAAATGAAAAGGTTAAATTATAGATGATACTATTGCAAGATTGAAATTGTGAAACAGGCATTTTTTTGCTTATTTTTCTCTAAATTGGTTGGTTTCTAGGGCATTAACTTTTGGCCACATAACGTTTTTTTGCGTAATATTGGGAGATTTAAGTCAGATTTGGAGAAAAGTCATAAAATTATGCGATTAAAAACAGGACATTCATATTTTTTGCATCACTCAGACAGGAAGTGTTTCAGGTTCCGCAGACATCAACTTTTGGTGAGAAAAAAATTGATTTTGGAATAAATTGGGAGGTTTATGTGATTTTTTCATGAGAAAACTTTGATGACAAGGACTATATTTAATATAGTTTGAAATGTAAAGATTTTCAGATGGTGGTCTTCCTTCAGATTTTTCCTAAACTTTTTCAAAAGTTTAGGATCCTGCTTCAGACTGATTTTTTTTCCATGCAAAAATGTCTAAATTTATCGCAACACATGCAATCGGATACGGTTTTTACTATGGGTACTATGGGCAACTGCCTAGGGTGCAATCTAGTTGTTGGCGCATGAGAACACTCCTGCCAATTTAAAAAAAAATGATATTACCGCTTGTCTAGACGAGCATTCATGATTTCCACGTCAAGTTAGCGGCGGAAATTGTTCTCGGAGTGCTGCGTTTTGGGAATACCTGCGAAAATAGCAACATGACCGCTAAATGGTTCTTTTAAAACAAGATGACGATCTGCCCTTGGGTATTATCAGTGGGGTTAGAAAATAGAAAAGGGAAAGATAAAGGGGAAAAAATGGAACGGTGAGAGAGAAATTACAGGTTATCTCGTTGAGAAATTGAGAATTATGCAGAATTTATACGTAGCGGACTTTAGTAGTTAGAGGCATGAAATGTGAGTAGGTCAGATTTTTTTAAATGTCTTTTCCACGATCGCAAAGTTCGTCCGATCCTTTCATCGTCAAATGAAAACCTACAAACGTTGTCGGTTTGACCGAAACGCCAACCGTCCTCGCCGTTTCCGGGCAACGTTGGCCATCAATCTGCCATTTTTATGACGACGGTGGCATTGAGGGAATTGATCCAGGGCTGAGATTCATTGACGCAATTTCCAATGAAATTTCTTTCCGTGCTCTTCAGGTGGCTGAGGTAGCACAAATTCTTGATTTCCTGTCAACGCAGACGGCGCTCCCGATCGTGGGCATCAGCGGCGGTTCGGCCGTGGTCATCCCCTACAAGGTAGGCTGCTTTTGTGACGCCATTTCCGTGCTTTTTTCCAGACGTTCTGGTAGCGTTGACTGATTTTCAGTCCGTTTCCCTTTTTCTTTCCTACCCTAACCACTTCGACCTTCCGTAAACTCGTGTAAAATGTCAAATATACGCACCGATTTCCAATAATTCCGTGCTTTTATCCAGACGTTCTGTAGCGTTGACTGATTTTCAATCAGTTTCCCTTTTTCTTTCCTACCCTAACCACTTCGATCTTCCGTAAACTTGCGTAAAATGTCAAATGTACGCGCCAATTTCCAATAGAAATAGGAAATTCATGTTTCCAAATGGGGCTTCAAGACCGTTATTTGGTTTTAAACCATTATTAGGCTTTCAAACTTGGTTTAAAGTTTTCAAACAGTATGTTTTCAATTCATGTAATTTTTTACTGGGTCAGCTTTTCGCAAGTCGTTATACGAGAGTCATTTTCATGTCTCCAAAGTCCAAACGTTCCAGTCAATGAAACGTTAAGATCTTCCAAACATTAAATTAGGCAAGATACAACATTTCGCTTTAAGGGGTGAAGCTAGATGAAGCTAGCAACGTCAGCCCTTGACCTCATTCCGATCTTCTAATCTGGGGAAGCTTGACGAAAACCGGCGAGGGGAAAAACAACGATGAAGGGCCTCCGTCTTCCGAGCATGTGATCATTTCAAGGTGGATGAAGGCGAGAAAGCTGACACCATAATCAGGTGTTTTGTAGTTCTTGCTCTGCTTTTAGAAGGAAGAAACTCTTCATCTGCTCACACATCTTCATCTCATTTTCTAAGCACCATCCGTCATCAACACCTTATATTTTTAGCGTTCGCTCTCACGTGTAGACACACAAACATTCTTTCGCAATAATAGAATACAGCGGGAGAAGCAGTTGTTATTTGAGTCTATCGACCATCGTCGCTTGAGCTCGGTGTTCTCAATGGAGGTTGAAAACGAGGGTTGAAATTAAGTTCAATTGCAGGCCTTGAATTGTATTTCAATTTGGCGTTTTGAAGAAATCATATGGTTTACAATGAGAGGTTGGATGTATAGGGTTTCAAACGATGGTTTAAAAGGTGCCAATGTTGGTTTTATACTCGGGTGAACTTGTTTTGCTGAAGGTTTCAAATAGTGATTCAAGTTCGTGGGAAATTTTCAAGGAATCGTTGAGATTTAAGATTAAAATGGAGGTATTAAATTAAATTAAGGTTCTCAATCAAATCAACAAAACAAAGATGGGGTTAGATGTCCTATCCGGTTTATTTCATCCCGTATTTGGGAAATTTCTTGGTTGCAGTAGCAAAACAGACACAGAAGACATTGTAGACCTAGTTAACAAAACTGGAGCCACACACAGTAAGTCCACAAGATGGGGACATTCTGCAGAGTGAGACTGAGGTTACCACACAGTCCAAATTTTATTTTATTTATTTATTATTATACATGTATTTTATAGAAATTATAAATATATTTTTTTAAATTGTATTTAATTGGTGTGTGAGGGGGGAAGAACAAAGTCACAGCAATCTTGGGGTTTTAGGTTTAGTCGTTTGTTTAGAAAAATTTCTGGTATTTTGTGATTACCGTATGTACGTAAACTAGGAGCCTTTTTATTGGTCACTTACTTTTGAATGGCTGTATGACTGATACCTATTTTTGGGTACCGTGTGCAATTTCTTCCTCGTCCTTTTGTGTCTTTAATTCAATTAAGGGCACACCTGCTCGGCCACTTTTCCCCCCCTGAGCTGCAGGACTCCATTAAAAGCCTTAATGAGACCCTTCAGGAGGCTTCGGCTCCCCCGTAGCTCTTATCCGTCACCCCAAAAATTCCCAAAACGTGACGCCGCCTCCATTAATCGGACCCGTTTTGTCCCGTCCTTTCAGTATTCAGGTCTTTTTAGCCCGGGAAGGAAAAAGAGGGTGTCGGAGACAATAGTGCAGGTGGGAGGGCTGATTCTAGTCTCCTCAATAGTGGTTGATTATCAATAGCCACCATGACGAACATCTTTGATGGAGCATCCGCCGCGGAGGATGTCTGGATCAGTCCGGGTTTTGGCCTTTGTGCACAAAGCATGTATGTGTGTGTGTAGTGTGCGTTTGTGTGAAGGCAAAGCATCCAGATGCGGAATGTGTACCGAACCTTAGACACTTAGCAGACATTTCATTAGGTACCCTTAGGCCCAATAGCGTCTATTTGGAGAGCTGATTTTTAAGATGTCACGAGCCAATCAAATTGACATTTTAACACAAGCATGTCATTAGGCAATCATTATTATATATGGAATAAACTGGTGAGATCCATTATGCAAGCGTTTTTAGATTCTGTTAATCAGACGGAGGTTCTATTTACTCGTTGTGGGAAGATTCTTATAATTTCTTGATTGCGAATCACGGTCTTGGACCATTTCAAATTCGGGTTTGAAGGCTGGGTTGAAGTTTCGAGGTCTAAGGTTTGGAATTTGACAATTCTGGTTGATGGTTTTAACTGGATTTGCTTTGAAAGTAGTCTTTTCTACTTGGTTTGGGGGTCGGAGAACATATTTTAGAGGAAACCAGTGCAGGAAAATTCAGCACATGAGATGAGATTTGACGTTTGTCATGACTAAATAGGCAAAACCGTCTCAAGGAGAACCCGTAAAGATGTACCATAGGGTCCGTTTCAGTTCACACCGCCGGTCTTGCTGTCCATTTAAGGTCTTAGCAACCACGGTCAGCCGTATGCCGCCTCACCGCCGCTGTCAAAATATCAGGCCAACAAGTTGAAGTCTGTAGGCGCATTGGCTTTAATTAATGAAGTTTCATTCCCCAGAAAAAATGAAAAAAAACACTCTCGTGGCAGGAATACCGCTGGGCTTCGTTCGGGGTTGGCCTCCTTTTCGGGCAAAGTCAGAAGTGAGCCATCATCAAGACAAATGGAGAAAACAGGTCAAACTGTCCCATTAAAAATAAACAAATAAATAAATACCCAAAAAAAGAAACAGCGGCGCATGTGACCCAATCAGATGCATTGCCTCACTTCTGATGTGAAAATCCTAGTCAGAATTTGTATCAATTGCTCCAAATCTATCACATGCATTGTATTTAATCCTAAAATAAATGCCTGTAAAATGTATTTGCGGTTAATGACGCATCATAAACTGGCATTTACATTTTGCGATTGAGTTTTTTGGTCTGACACGCTATTTTTACGGCAGCTCGCGCAACCCCAAACTGAGATTAAATTGAATGACGGCGAGTCTCTGCACGATAGTCTTTCGCTATTCCCCGGGCTCGCCGCTCTCGAAGGCGGCGGGGGGTGCGTTTGGAGGGCGAACGGGAAGATGACAGCTCTTCGCCCCGGGAAACGAGCCCCCCGAGAGTCAGCTCCCAAAAGGCTCTCTGACAGTTTAACACGAGGCGTTCGCGCCTCCGCTACTTTTTATCAGCGAAGCAGTGTGACAAGTTATCTCGAAGCTATCGAATCAGATTGCCGGAATATTATGCGAGTACCTTGCATACCATGTTTGTGACAACGGCGTGCTTGTTGATTCCGCGGGTGGCTGCCGAGCCCTCACCGGACCCCGCATTAATCAGAAATGTATCATAAATAAACCAGAGAGTCTCAAACCAGCTGATAATGTATTCATCCATAGACCAACTAACATACATGTACCTTGTGGACTTCCTGGGTGTGGCTCCAGTTTTTTAACTAGGTCTACAATGTCTTGTGTGTCTTGTGTTCGTCTTGGATTGGATTGGATAACTTTATTCATCCCGTATTTGGGAAATTTCGTTGTCACAGTAGCAAGAGGGTGAGAATACATACAGACACAGACATTTTAGACATAAATAGATAGGTAATAAGTGGGTTAATAAATAAATACATGAATAAATATATAAATAAATAAGCGTGTTGCTGATATATATATATATATATACATACATACATACATACATACATACATACATACATACATACATACATACATACATACATACACACATACATACATACATACATACATACATACATACATACATACATACATACACACATACATACATACATGTATGTATGTGTGTATATATATATATGTATATATATATATACACACACATATATATGTATATGTATGTATGTATGTGTATATATGTATATGTATATATATGTATGTATATATGTATATATATGTATGTATATATATATGTATATATATGTATATATGTATATATATGTGTATATATATATATATATATATATATATATATGTGTGTGTGTGTGTGTATATAGATGTACATGCATGCATACGGTAGGTCTTAACACACAGCCATTTTTTTGTTAAAGAGCCTGACAGGCTCCTGCAACCAGGAAATTTCCTGAATACGGGATGAAATAAAGTTCTACCCTAACCTAACCTGCATACTTGTCAACTGGTACGGTTCACCCGTATCTTGTACGGGATTTTCTTGTCATTTTGTGGAGAAACAAAAAAAACATAAAACTCCGGTTATCCCGGCAGGCGGAGGGATCTTCGTTCCTGCAGATGGGGGCTTCTCTGGAGCAGCAGGTCCTCTGCATGTTCAAGGTATACTCGGCTCAAGGGAACTGGGACCAGAAGGACCAATGTCTTTATCCCATCAAGCCGTCGATTTGCCGATGACATTCTTTCGTCCTGACTTTGACCGTTAGCTGATGGAGGAGTACGACTGGGGCGAGTTTGCCATCATCACCAGCTTGCTACCCGGATACGACACCTTTGTGGAGATCGTCGAGTCCTACACGGACACGTCCTACTTCATGTGGCACCTCCAGGACACCCTGTCCATCGAGATGTCCGTCGGGGCCAATGACATGAGGACCAGACGCATTCTACAACAGGTACGATGCCACTTTCTCTTAGCCGTCCGTCGGGTTCCAGTGGGGAACCCGGGTGCTGGGGGGCGGAGAGTACTGGGATGCCACCAAAGCTCCACAGGCATGTAATGCGCATTGCCCTCAGGTGGACTCCCAGGTGCTCATGGTGTACTGCTCCCTCGAAGAGGCGCACTTCCTCTTCCGCCAAGCGACAGAAGTGGGCCTGGTGGGACCGGGCTACATCTGGATCGTGCCCAGCTTGGCCGTGGGCAACCCCGAAGTACCGCCGCCCGCCAGCTTCCCCGTGGGCGTCATCGGCGTCATCACGGAACAGTGGCGCAAGAGTTTGCGGCAGCGGGTGCGCGAGGGCGTGGCCATCGTGGCCAAAGGCGCCCAGAGTTTCAAGAAGCAGCTCGGCTTCCTCCCCGAGGGACTCGGCGACTGCAGCAAGCCGGCAAAATACTCCGACAACAACACGCTCTTCAGGTACGCTTTGAAATTGTATTTTTAAACATATACAAAGTGTTTGGCGCTTGAAATAATGATGACTGAATCGAGGGTGCGGCTTATATGCGCACAAATTAGACTTGACATGCACGAAACTGCAAGGTGACAAAGACGAAACGCCGAAACGCAAGACAATGCGGCCGATAAGGTCATTTATTTCAAAATAGAGGAAAGATGAACAGATAAAACGCTAAACAAAAATGATTTTAACGTCTATGAATAAAGCGAATGAAATGTGATCTATAGAGTATCTCAGAAATACCACATGCGATGATTTTTTAAAAGATTTTCCCTTCAAAGTAACGCATTTGTACTCCCTATTAAAACCATGAATTTGAAGGTGAAAATTGCGAATCAGGGGGCGTCTTATATGAGAGAAATTGACAAATTCAACGATTTTAAGGCCATTTTAAGGGTGCGGCTTATACGTGGAAGCGGCTAATATGCGAGAAAATACGTTTTTGATTTTTATTTCATTATGTTTTAAGTTTTGCCTGTTGTATCAAATAATGAACATTTTGGTATTTGCATTAAAATAGAAATGTACGATTTTAAGGCAATTTTAAGGATACGGCTTATACGTGAGAAAATACAGTATGTGATGAGCATGCAGCTCATGTTGAAGTGTCCATGTTGATGTTCAATTAGACAGACGGAAGCATTTCCTTTTTTTTTTAAATTTCAGCCCGTGCTTGAATAGCCCCAATTATTACAATCGTCTTTTTCTAGTAAGTGTGTTTTATTTATCTATTCACTTATTTTCCGAATCCTCCGACTCAAGAGTCATTCTTTTTTTTTTTCCTGCCCGTGGCCTAACATGCAAATTAACCTTGATTTATTATTCAAGCGCCAATCCGTCAATGCCGTATCGCGTCGTACGAACGCCGTATCACAAACGGCGGAAATGGGCGCCGTCGGAACAACACCGGCGGCCTCCTATTATTCCCTAATGAGTTACTCGGCATTAGATTGAAGCCTCCTGGGGGAACGGCAGGTTTAATTAGAAAGCGTTGATTGCGAGCGTGCAAATGGGTATGCAAATTTCATTGTGATATGCGCTCAAAGTTTTGGGGATTGCAAGTAAGACCCTCGTGTGACTTTGTGTAGGCACATGCTGAACGTGACCTGGGAGAAAAAGGACCTGTCGTTCAACGCTCGTGGATTCCTCGCCAACCCCGCCATGGTTATAGTCGCTCTGGACCGGGAGAGGATGTGGGACAAGGTAGGTGGGAGGCGGAAATTTGGCTTTCCTATTGTAAGATAATTCAAGTTGACATACCTCGGCCAATTGGTCCCCTTATTAATGATTGCTATTCCCCGTTTTTTAGCGATAATAAATCGTACAAACACAACCTGGCACATATTTACTCACATAGGGCGCACGAAAAAGCCTATGATTTTCCCCAAAGTGGACAGGGTGCCCAATCAGTATGCACTAAATTCAAGATTCTGCTGTATGACGCTGACAGCTGGACTGTGTGGGTAGGGGTACTTGCTTGCTGACATGATATATTTATTTAGTGAGGCGGACTATGCATTTGCATATCATGCTTTTGACAGTCGACGATGATATTTTCGACTGCTACCGGTGACCGAGACGATCCAGATTATAGCCGAAATGAGATCGGATTTACAAAAAAAACGTACTTTAAAAAAAAAAAGTTTTCCGTACAAAAGTTGATATACGCCGTACACAATTTGAAATGATCAACAAACGTATCAAACGCGGGAAAAACGTATAAGTTGACAGGTAGGTTATTTAGGTAAACACTTACTTTATTTTTATTTTTCTTGTCCAAAAGTTGTTATACGGTGTACACAATTTGAAATGATCAAAAAACATATAAAATATGGGAAAAACGTATAAGTTGACAGGTAGGTTATTTAGGTAAAAACGTACTTTAATTTTTTTTCTTGTCCAAAAGTTGATATACGCCGTACACAATTTGAAATGATCAACAAACTTATCAAATGCGGGAAAAACATATAAGTTGACAGGTAGGTTATTTAGGTAAAAACTCTATTTTTTTTCTGTCAAAAAGTTGTTATGTGGTGTACACAATTTGAAATGATAAAAAAAACATATAAAATATGGGAAAAACATATAAGTTGACAGGTAGGTTATTTAGGTAAAAACATACTTTAATTTGTTTTCTTGTCCAAAAGTTGTTATATGGCGTACACAATTTGAAATGATCAAAAAACATATCAAATATGGGAAAAACGTATAAGTTGACAGGTAGGTTATTTAGGTAAAAACGTACTTTAATTTTTTTTCTTGTCCAAAAGTTGATATACGCCGTACACAATTTGAAATGATCAACAAACTTATCAAATGCGGGAAAAACATATAAGTTGACAGGTAGGTTATTTAGGTAAAAACTCTATTTTTTTTCTGTCAAAAAGTTGTTATATGGTGTACACAATTTGAAATGATAAAAAAAACATATAAAATATGGGAAAAACATATAAGTTGACAGGTAGGTTATTTAGGTAAAAACATACTTTAATTTGTTTTCTTGTCCAAAAGTTGTTATATGGCGTACACAATTTGAAATGATCAAAAAACATATCAAATATGGGAAAAACGTATAAGTTGACAGGTAGGTTATTTAGGTAAAAACGTACTTTAATTTTTTTTCTTGTCCAAAAGTTGATATACGCCGTACACAATTTGAAATGATCAACAAACTTATCAAATGCGGGAAAAACATATAAGTTGACAGGTAGGTTATTTAGGTAAAAACTCTATTTTTTTTCTGTCAAAAAGTTGTTATATGGTGTACACAATTTGAAATGATCAAAAAACATATAAAATATGGGAAAAACATATAAGTTGACAGGTAGGTTATTTAGGTAAAAACATACTTTAATTTGTTTTCTTGTCCAAAAGTTGTTATATGGCGTACACAATTTGAAATGATCAAAAAACATATCAAATATGGGAAAAACTTATAAGTTGACAGGTAGGTTATTTAGGTAAAAACTCACTTTTAATTTTTTTTCCCCGTCAAAAAGTTGTTATACGGCGTACACAATTAGAAATGATCAAAAAACATATAAAATATGGGAAAAACATATAAGTTGACAGGTAGGTTATTTAGGTAAAAACGTACTTTAATTTTTTTTCCCCTTCCAAAAGTTGTTATACGGCGTACACAATTTGAAATGATCAAAAAAACTTATAAAAATGGGAAAAACGTCCAAGTTGACATGTATGAGTTAATCCATTAAATATCCTAGATTTCCTTGCAGTGCGAGTTTGAAATGTAATCTCACCTGCACTTGAAATCCTTTTATTTCCGCTTTGGAGGAAACCTCATTCGTCAATGTCACCGGACCAAACTAGCCTCTACCGTGTGTGGACGAACATCCACAGCACCCTTGCGTGTACTAAGTGTATTTCGTCTCGGCTTTGCTCCTTCTCGTCCCCGATTTGAGCATGAAATGAACGACGTTCCGATTTTTTTTTCTCCATTTTTCTTTCTCTGCCGTGGTGAGCAACGCTGCAAGAAAATAGGGAGCAGGACAATTTCGCTGTCGGATTTGACACGCAGGAATGATAGCGCTTCACGTATTCCGCCTAGCAACAAGTGAGCAGAAGCGATTTAAGACTCACGTGTCCACTCCCCTCGCAGGTTGGCACCTATAGGCGGGGCATATTGCAGGCGCGTTACCCCGTGTGGCCACGCTACGGCAACTTCCTGGAACACGTGACGGACGACCGCCACCTGACCGTGGCCACTCTGGAGGAGCACCCCTTCGTCATCGTGGAAAACGTGGACCCGGGTACGGGCACTTGTGTTCGCAACACGGTGCCTTGCAGGCGACAGTCCAATCACTCTGAGAGGTACACGCCCCCCCCACCCCCCCCCACCCTCCACCGCGGACTCTGGCGCCAACGTGTCGCTCGATGCCGAGAAGAGACGTTTTGATTCGTTTGCAAGGTCAAGCCGTCGAGCTCGCTTGTTTGTTTCGCTGATCAAAAAGCTCGACAGACGAATCTAAATTTGGCAATTTGATGCAAATGAGATGCGCCGAGCTCTCGTTTGGAGAACTTCTGCCTCTTAGGAGTCAATATGCCAGCAATCTTTGTGTACAGGACCAAGATAGGGCGCCAAACTAAAAAAATAAGTCATATGTTTCATAAACAAATAGCCTTGCCTGTGAGAATGTACTTGCTTAAGAGGTAGTACTTCAAAAATACTCCTGGACATGGTCATTGGACATTTAGCAATAATAGATACAACTAATATATAATGTTTGTTTTTTGGTTTTTCTTCATTCATTCATTTTTTTTAACCGCTTATCTTCAAAAAAGGTGGCCAGCCAATGACAGTGCACAAGGAGACAAAGGACTACCAATCATAGCTAGGGGCAATTCAGTGTTCATTCGTTTTTTGGGGTTTATTTATATATTTATATAATTATATATAATATGTATTTATTTTTTTATTACGTTTTTTATTACCTATTTATTTATGTCTAAAATGTAATTTTCTGTCTGTATTCTCACCCTCTTGCTACCGTGACAATGACATTTCCCAAATACGGGATGCATAAAGTTATTTAATCTAATCCTAATCTAATCTAATCTAGTCTAACCTAACCTAATCTAGTCTAACCTAATCTAGTCTAACCTAATCTAGTCTAACCTAATCTAGTCTAATCTAATCTAGTCTAACCTAATCTAGTCTATTCTAGTCTAACCTAATCTAGTCTAATCTAATCTAGTCTAATCTAGTTTAAACACTAGCCTATCGCATGTTTTTGGGATGTGGGAGGACCCGGAGTACCCAGAGAAAACCCACACAACCATGCAAGCTCCACACAGTGAGGACCGACCTGGGATCGAACACTCGACCCCAGAACTGTGAGGCCGAGGCGCAAACCACCCCTCCACTGGCCGCCATTTTTATTTTTTCTGATAATTTTTCTTAAAAATCCCTCCCAAAAATACAATTTATACCTTCACTGCGTTTTTTTTTTTTTAAAACTCTGGAGTTAATATCTGCCACGGATGGTATTGAAAAGGCAAATACTGGACGTAATTTGTTATTGAAGTGTAAATATTAGTATTTTTTTCTGGTCCTCCTCAGCATTATCGGCCATTCCGAGTCCTACACCAAGCTGTGCTGCAAGGGGTTCTGCATCGATATCCTGAAGAAGCTCTCCCGCACCATCAAATTCTCTTACGACCTCTACTTGGTCACCAACGGCAAGCACGGCAAGTTGGTACGCGGCACTTGGAACGGCATGATCGGCGAGGTAAGCAATTTCACAGAGGAAGTTTGCCAGAGACTTTGAAAGTTGAAAGCATTATGAAGAAAAAAAAGGGCTGCAGGTTCCTGGATTGTTGTTGCTCTCTTTCACCTCGGGGCAAAACAAGCGTTTGCATCTTTAATTTGGCTTGCAGTCACAAGAAAACAGACTCAAAAGCTTCTGTTTGGGGAGCTTTAGGATTCCTTGAAGTGACAAAACAATATTATTCGTTATTATCAGCCGGTTTTAACAATGAATAATGACATCACTTAAAAAAAATCTGCATATTTCACCCTCTTTTGCAACAAATTTGAATTTGCCCTTCAAACCAAAATGACCAAACTTTCTGTTTATTTACCTCTATTTGCTAATTTAATGCCCATTGCATAAAATACATTATTATTTTAAAGCAAATACCAAAATGATCATTATTTGATACAACAGGCAAAACTTAAAACATAACAAAAAACGAAAAAAAACTATTTTTTCGCATATTACCCACTTCCACATATAAGCCGCACCCTTAAAATTGCCTTAAAATCGTTGAATTTTTCAATTTCTCACGTATAAGCCGCCCACTGATTCTCAATTTTCACCTCAATATTCATGATTTTAATACGGAATACAAATGTGTTACTTTGAAGGGAAAATCTTAAGAAAAATCATCGCATGTGGTATTTCTGAGATACTCTATAGATCACATTTCATTCACTTTATTCACAGACGTCAAAATCAATTTTGTTTAGCGTTTTACCTGTTTATCTTTCCTCTATTTTGAAATAAATGACCTTATCGGCCACGTTGTCTTGCGTTACGCCGTTTCGTCATTGTCACCTTGCAATTTCGTGCATGTCAAGTCTAATTTGTGCGCATATAAGCCATACCCTCGATTCAGTCATCATTATTTTGAGCACCAAACACTCCGTATATGCCAGAAAATACGGTAATAAGAGTGCACAAAAGTGTAAGTGGATGATTCTCCTAATTATTTATTACTGATTACATTTCAGGCCACACCAATCAGTTCACCAAAAGATTGACCGTTACATTTTTACCAACGTTGTTTACCATAAAATAAGATACAAGGCAGAGCAAATGAATATTTTCACACGTTAAACCCCACCCGATTGATAACGAAGCACCGAATCGTGCGTTATTTTCCGCCCTTCTCCACGCTATAACCGGCGAATGGCTCCCAACGCACACCTGCCTCGCCGCGCTGTCGTCTCTTTGATGGACTTTTAAGTGGGTCAGTGGTGTGACAGCATGCTCACCCACACCCACACATACCCACACGTGGTCCAGCACACACACTCCCGCATATGGGCCACATCAAACAGCTGCATGTGAGAGCGAGCAGGTGTTTTTCTAGAGAACTTTGCATGTGCACCTGCTCCAAATATGGACGCTAGGCTGCTTTGTGGGTGTGTGTGGAGGGGGTGTCCATGTGTGTGTATGTGCTAGCTTTTGGTAATCACACAAAGTTGATGCTGAAGAATAGACATAACAGTGAATTGTGCCTCGTGTCGTGATTTATTCCAACCAAAGAACAAGAATGGGCGGGACACATATGGGAGGCGATGGCAAAATTCGTGGCCATTGAGCTGAAATCCAAGACACGTTGCGGTGACCGGACGTTTGGTCGACCGGATGTTTGGTAGAACGGACATTTGGTAGAATGGACGTTTGGTAGAATGGACGTTTGGTCGGCGGGTTCGCTCGCTGTCAAATTATGACAGAGTTTACTGTTGATATTTTGATATTAGATATTTGGAGGACACCAATGTCTTTTTTTGAGAGGCAGGTTGAAGAAACTGTTTTTAACATTGCTTTATGAAATAGGAGTAATGACCTCGGATCTCCTTCAATGGAGAATACCAACAATTTTGACTGGTGGGAGGAGTCACGACTATTCATCAAGACAAAGAAAAACAAACTTGATATGACTCGTGAGGGTATGGAGGGAAAACAATTGATCGCATTAGCATAAAGTCCTCAAAAATCAAAAATGGCAACGGCCTGACAACTCCTATAAAAACCATATTTACATCCGCAACGATTCGCATATTTACATCCGCAAATGTGTCCATTCAGGTGTTTTACAGACGTGCCGACATGGCCATCGGCTCACTCACCATAAACGAGGAACGCTCCGAGATCATCGACTTCTCCGTTCCTTTCGTGGAGACGGGAATCAGCGTCATGGTCGCCCGCAGCAACGGCACCGTCTCCCCATCCGCCTTCCTCGGTGAGGACGTGGGCATCCCGGGATGGCCTACTTTTGAAAACCGCCACCTCCTGGGGAATCTTCCCAGCAAGCTTTTATCCCACCCCTCGCAAATTCCCCACTTTACGAACGGCGAATTGACGAATCATTTTCCACCTTTTGCTCCTCCCCCAGAGCCTTACAGTCCGGCCGTCTGGGTTATGATGTTCGTCATGTGCCTGACCGTGGTGGCCATCACCGTGTTCGTGTTCGAATACTTCAGTCCAGTCGGGTACAACCGCAGCCTGGTCAGCGCCAAAGGTGAGCCCGAAGAAAGAAAAAAAAATCCCCGGCCCGATTCGGCTTACTTCCGAACCGGGTCGCTCGCCGGCAGCTCATCAATCCCGCCGCGCACTTTTGACAGAAAGCGTTCGCTTCCACGGGTCCGAAAGGTCACTCCCTCATTTTTTAATTAGTCTTCGTCAGCGCAGTAATCGAAGCTAAGACGGATGACGACGGCGACTCCCGCTCGGTTCGCGACGTGACGGTAAGTGAGAAACAGCCTTTTTTTTCGTCAGAGGTTTAAGACAGATAATTTGAAGACCTGTTTTGGGCAAGCGGACGGTTTCTCTTATTTTTTTAATTAGACCAGGGGTGTCAAACTCATTTTCGTGACGGGCCACGTCGTAATTTCAATTCCATCCATCCGTTATGTGTTCCAACCAGGCTGCCAAAATTCATCGATGAATGAATTGACAGCTTTTCCGATCGTGCTGATCATTTTTGGACATTTAAATTAGTACAAATCTTCTGCGATTATTGATTTACAAGCAAGGGGGCTCGGCGAAGCTTGTAAATCACACTTGGAGAAGGTGAAGAAATTCAATCAGGATCCGACAGCCGTTTCTGTCCACCATAAAAAAATTCAACTTTCTACGTTGCACGGTTTGGACAAACGTAGCGAGAGAATCTTAACATACACCCATAAAACACAGGCAATATTCCCTGAATTTGATCATAAAACAGAAACCACTCATCATTGACTTTCTAAGGCCGTACAAATTGAAGCGGGGGGCCGTCAGATCGATTCGAAAAATAGAATTTGGGTTGTCTTGCAGATCCAGGTGGCCCGACCTTCACCATCGGAAAGTCGGTGTGGTTGCTGTGGGGGATCGTGTTCAACAACTCGGTGCCCATCGAGAACCCCAAGGGAACCACCAGCAAGATCATGGTCCTCATCTGGGCCTTCTTCGCCGTCATTTTCCTGGCCTCGTACACCGCCAACCTGGCCGCCTTCATGATCCAAGAGCAATACATCGACACTGTGTCGGGGCTATCTGACAAGAAGGTGAGATCTTTGGAAGGCTTGAAGGCGCGGAGGCCTTGACGTGGGTCAAATGGCGGTCTTTTGGGAGCCCTGTTTGTCCGTCGATATTCCAGTATTCCAATCAAATCTGGGCCTGTTCAGACCCTTCAAAATGCATTTGAGCTGTTCGGACCGAGACCATATCGGATTGGATTGGATTGGATAACTTTATTCATCCCGTATTCGGGAAATTTCATTGTCACAGTAGCAAGAAGGTGAGGATGCAGCAATAGGAAAGGCAGTTTAGACATAAATAGATAGGTAATAAGTAAGTTAATAAACAAATACATGAATAAATGTAGAAATAAATAAGCGTGTTGCTGAAATATATATACATGTACACACGTGTACATACACATAAATACATACCTACACATACACCTACATATATATAAGCACATATATACACATACATACACATAGATGTACATGCATGCTTACGGTAGGTCTTAACACACATTTGTTTTGTTAAAGAGCCTGACAGCTGTTCAGACGAGAGCCATCCAGTTTAAATCTGGATTTTGGCTGCCAGTCTGAACAAAGCCTTAGTCTTAGTCCTTGTTCATTAGTTCTTGCGTCCTAAACCTTGGAACGATCACGCCAGCGCCAAAGAAGCTCAATTTCATTGAGCCCAACAGTAAATATCGGAGCATGACATTTTCCCGATACATTTGAAGGTCATCGAAATCCATTTGAAAAATACTGCACACTTTGAAATGTTACCAAAATCTCAAGCGACATTATACTGTTCAGGGTCCACCAATAAACATTCCTATTAGTCGCTGTACTATAAAGTAAAGCCATTTACGATACCATCACGTTCCCATTTCTCCGAGCAAAATATGATTGTTTAAAAAAACGGTCTGTTGACCTATTGATAGCCCCGCAGTCCCTTAATAGCCGAACCGCGCTTATTCTTGTCGGCCATGGAGTCTTGATGCCTTAAAAAAAATAGAAAGACAATCTAAAATAGGATTAAAGTGCCTTATCTGTTCCCCCCCTTCCTTCGCTCCACGTCAGCCTTTATTCTTCCTCAGAATCCCTCCCGGCTTCACCCTCATTTCCATTGTTTTTGACTCGTACTCACGCATTCCTTATTGTTTTTTTCCCCAACTCCCGCTCCCGTCAGTCCCTGTTCTTTCCTCCCCGCTGGTCCTTTTTCTTCCCGTGGCCCCGTCATCACGTTTCCTTGGTCTCCCCGCAGTTCCAGAAGCCGCACGAGCACTACCCCCCCTTCCGCTTCGGGACGGTCCCCAACGGCAGCACCGAACGGAACATCCGCAGCAACTATCCCGACATGCACACTCACATGACGAAGTACAACCAAAAAGGAGTGGAGGAGGCGCTCAACAGCCTCAAAACGGGGTACGCTCTTTTCCTTATTTTTCCTCCCGTCGTCTTGCACAAAAGACTTATTTTTAAATTGCCCTCTTCCACTTGACGACTAAACGATTGATGGCCCTTTTTTCTTTAGAAGTGCATATTTTAGGAAGGCGCTGGATTATTTTTAGATTAAGAAAAAATACTTCTAGGGCTTCATTTGTATTTCAAAGTGCTGTCTATGTATTGGGCGGGGGGGGGAGTCGGGGCAGATTGAAATGACGGATTGATCAATGTTTTGGAGAGGAATAGTTGGAAATATTTCACAATTTTAATCATTTTTAGTTTCTCTTTTTACTTACCGGGTTTTCTCGCATATTAGTCGCTTCCGCGTATAAGACGCACCCTTAAAATGGCCTTAAAATTGTTGAATTTTACAATTTCTCTTGTATAAGACGCCCCCTAATTCACAATTTTCACCTTCATATTTATGGTTTTAATAGGGAGTTTAAATGTGTACTTTGAAGGGAAAATCTTATAATCGCACGTGGTATTTCTGAGATACTGTTTGAATGAAATTTCATTCGTTGAACTTTATTCATAGTCGTCAAAATAAAATTGTTTAGCGTTTTATCTGTTCATCTTTTCTCAATTTTTAAAGAAATTACCACATCGGCCACATTTTCTTGATTTATGGCGTTTAAACTTTGTCACCTTGCAGTTTCGTGCATGTCAAGTCTAATTTATGCGCATATAAGCCTTACCCTTGATTCGGTCATCTTTTTTTTGTTACAAATGCGTCTTATATGCGAGAAAATACGATACATTGAAATGTACACCGAGAAAATGAATCTCATTTCTCATTCTCAGAATTTTCTCATGGTTTCAAAGCATTTTGGGTACGACATGCCTTAGTAAGTAAGTTAGTTGGTCCTGGTTATTTAATCAAGTATCATTTCTTTGCGTATACGTACTTTTTTTGTCAAATATCAAATGAATAACCTTTGATCGATAAGTCTTCTATCGTTTTTCTCATCAATTCATTCTTCATTCTAAATGTACTCCACCTTATTTCATATATAAAATGCTATTCGGGCCGCTCTGCTAAAATATACTTCTACGCTTTGCCTGGTAACCGCTCTTTAAATTTGTCCAGAAGGCAAACGAGGCCTTTTGTACTTGCAGAAAACTAGACGCGTTCATTTACGACGCGGCCGTGCTCAACTACATGGCGGGCAAAGACGAAGGCTGTAAATTGGTGACCATCGGCAGCGGCAAAGTCTTCGCCACCACCGGCTACGGCATCGCTCTGCAGAAAGAGTCGCGCTGGAAGAGGCTCATCGACCTGGCGCTGCTGCAATTCCTCGGCGACGGTGAGAAAAAGCATTTGTCGTGGCGGCTCCTGGTATAGCATTAATATCCTTCCTTGGTTACAACATCCAGCTGTAAACATTGCGGTTTCCGTACCGCTTTAGTCACACAAACGGACAAGCGAGTGATGGAAGACGTTGATGTTTTGAAAGAGGTCGCTATCATTCCAGGGGACACTCAGCGCCTGGAGACGGTGTGGCTCTCGGGCATCTGCCAGAACGAGAAGAACGAGGTGATGAGCAGCAAGCTGGACATCGACAACATGGCGGGGGTCTTCTACATGCTACTGGTGGCGATGGGCCTCAGCCTGCTGGTGTTCGCCTGGGAGCATCTTCTCTACTGGAAGCTGCGCCATTCGCTACACAAGTCGCACAATTTGGACTTCCTATTGGCCATCAGCCGGGTAAGGCCCGTCGTCCAAGGGTCAATGTTTCGGGTGTTGTAATTAAAAGCACAAAAGAAACACCAATTTAGGTGGTCATTCAGTGTGGAATTTCTTCCAATTGGCACATATTAGCCACTTCTTTGTTAGCATCGCTGTTTTCTGGAATGACTCCGGTCACTCTGCTGGGTAATTACACCATCAGGGTTCTTTATATCAGATTAGCAGCTAAATGGCTATCAGTTCGTTAATCTCTTTCCCTGGGGTCAATTTCAATTCGGCTTCTTTCTTTGGGAAATCTCCCTCTCTCGTGTGTTACCCAGTTTAATATGTGGGAATAATTTAACTGGTAAGTTTAGTGGGCCTAAGCTCACTCCCTGTTTGTAAATCCATCCCGAAGTCCCTAAGTCATCAGTTCCAGTATCGTGCCTGGTTAGCTATCTTGCACAGAAATCGCTAAACCGTCATTGTAAATAGAATTCAAGAATGGCCACATCTGGATTTCTAATGTACTGGTTTGAAAATGAAACCCAGTTCCTGCCGCCGTCCTTCTGTTCCAGGGTATCTACAGTTGCTTCAAGGGGGTGGAGGATCACGGCCGTTTCTCTCACCTGGCCAAACCCGACCTGACCTCCAACTATGCCCAAGCCAACATGTTGAAGATGCTGCGGACCGCCAAGGAGTTGGTCTCCTCCGCAAACGTAGAGAGCTCCCTGGAAAACGCCACCAAGACCATTGAGCATTTCAGCCGGCACGGCGGCGGCATGCCGCTTCGCGTCCCCCACCTCCCTGCCGAAATGGCGCCCGGAGGCTTTGCGTACATCATGGAGAACCACGCCTCCTTCCCCCGGGAAAGCGTTTCCCCTCAGAAGAGCGCGAGCCGGCCCACGCCGCTGCGATTCACGCTCCCCACCCATTCCACTTCTTGTCTGTACGAACGGCCACTTCCCGTCTCCAGCCTCAGCAGTCCACACTTGGCGGTCAGCGAGACGCAACCCGATCAATATCCCCGCCACTACCAGACCACGGGTAGACTCTACGTGGACGCCCGACCTCAATCCAGGTTCATCTCGTGCACCGATCTGCAGCTGCCCGACATCTACACGTCCCATCCCGTCCCCCTGCCCCAAAACCAGAACGCGGAGGCGGGTGTCTACCAGAGGAAACGAAGATCCAAGAGCTTCCAGTGCGGGGATGGCGACGCAGAGCGCAGGAAGTACAAGGCTCACGAGAAGAACCAAATCGGCCTCAGCGAACTGAAAGCCAACAACCTCCAGGGCAACCACGTCTCCGCTCCCAGCGTGGAGAGCGTCTACTCGGTAGAAGGAACATGCCCTCCGGTGGACAACTACAGATCCTGGCCTCCGGAGGACGTCTTACTGGGAGGAAGACGCAGGCGCCGCCGCTCGTCCTTCCTCAAAGCCACGTGGGGGAGCGAGCAAATCCACCAGCTGGACGAATCCCAGTCGTCCCTTTCCAGCCACTCGCCCTCTACGCTTCCCGACCTCTTCCCCTGCCACCTCACGCCGACCGCCAAGGCCCACAACCCGGCCCACCTCCGGAATAACCTGTGCCTGCCGCGGAACCGGGCCTACCTGCACATAAGGGAGGATCACAGAAGGTCCGCCGGGCGTAAAGGCCAACGGCTGAGATATTCGCATTCCACCCACCTGCCGACGTACGGCGAGGCGGTCCAGCACGGCGCCGGTTTCGGCCGGGGAACGGTACGCAGAGCCAGCAGCCTCCTCAGCAGACAATACGCCCACTATCTAAACTCCTATCCCGGGCTACCGCCGTACCAGTCGCCGCTCAACCCGCAGAATCGCTACCAGACCCCGCGCAGTCATCGGGCGACCGGCCCCGTGTGTCAGTTCCTGGCTTGCGGCAGAGGACGGTGCGCGGGGCAACGGGGGCTGCTGTACCAGGATAGCGTCTACGGTGCTTACGGCGTCTACCAGAGCTCTCAGACTGGATCGGACACTCAAGGAAGTCAAGGAGGACTTGGCGGGTCGGCGAGGAGCCCTTGTACGCTCCAACCCTGGAAACGGGTGTCCAGTTTGGAGTCGGAGGTCTGAGCCAAAGAGACCACCGCCAAGGAGAATTAATAAGGAATCACTGTGGAGAACGTTGGCTTTGTGGGTTTCTCAGAAGACCCGGTGTCAAAATAGACCTGCACTGTTTACTCTTTAGGATTAAAAAAAAAACTGTAAGGATGTTTCGTGCGTTTCGTGTGCACCGAATC
Source organism: Stigmatopora argus (assembly GCF_051989625.1). NCBI lineage: Eukaryota > Metazoa > Chordata > Actinopteri > Syngnathiformes > Syngnathidae > Stigmatopora > Stigmatopora argus. The sequence continues at coordinate 14,421,123 of NC_135404.1, read as the reverse complement.
ATCCGCGTGGTTGAAGTATAACCAGAGTTTTCATGCTGTGGCATTCGTGGCGTTGATATTTGACTGTGGATGGGATTCAGACTTTGGTGTCGAGACCACCAGCTGTGGGGGGATGAAAGCATGACATCTTTTCAAACTGTCAGCCAAAAACGAAACGCAAAGAAAGAATGAGCGCCTGAATTTTTCGCGACAGGGTAGTGCTTTTTTTCTAGGATGACATCATCGCTTTGAGACGTCTGCAAGGAGACATCAGGTAACTTGTTTGTAGTGGTGGGCTAGCTATTTTTAGCACAAATAGCACTCGAAATTGTTACTGTCAGAGAAGACAAATGCATGGATCCGTAGCCTTTGTTTTCCGCTTTGATATTATTGTCGACTTTGGCGCGGGTTATCGATCTTGTTCGTTGGGAGGATTTAGCAAATACTGCATGTCCAAGTTGCACTAAACAACATTACAGAAAGACGCCCGGGGAGCATCATGGGAATTGGAGCAGCTTTTTTGTCAAATGACAACCCTAAATCTTAAATGCTAACCTAATTTAAACCATTTCGCCGAATATTCCCCCTACAGCAACTCCCAGTTTTAAACATTTACATTCTCCATTTAAAATAATGTATCGGTCCTATTATAACTAAACCTAATATTAAATTTTACTCGTGTATTGTACGGGAAAACAAAAACAAAAAAACTAAACATATATTGATGCGTCTGCAAGGACCATGCCAACTTTGTACATTTTTGAATACTTTGCACACGATATTAAATGTAAGAATATTCACAATTTTTAAGGGCATACGTCACTACTACAACATTACCAATAGCCTCGGGTTGCCAGGTACCGTATTTTCTCGCATATTAGCCGCATCTGCGTATAAGCCGTACCCTTTAAATTGCCTTAAAATTGTTGAATTTTACAATTTATGTATAAGATACCCCCTAATTCACAATTCTCACCTCCATATTCATGGTTTTAATATGGAGTACAAAGATGTTACTGTATGAATCGAAATGATCGTCTACTGGATCGCACATTCCTATTGGACAAGATGACGTTGCCCTGAGCGAGTAATGCATGTCAAGTCTAATTTGTGCGAATATAAGCCGTACCCTCGAGTCAGTCATCAATTTTTTTAGCAACAAATACGGCTTATATGCGAGAAAATACGGTGCACAAAATCCTCTTTTATCAAGCCGGAAGTTCCCGCTACATAACAAACGTAGCGCCACGGTTGCTTGTTTTTTTTTTGCTAGTGTTGCCAGTCCGTCCCTAAAGAATGACGTTATTGCTCCACCTAGCAGCTAAAGATTCCGATATTTCCCTCAGGGGTTGACAGAGACCAAATAAAAGGGAAAAGAACGAAGCAGAAGGAAATCGGATGACATTTCGCTAGCTAAAAACGAGGCATGTTTCTGGAAGGAACGACGTTACGAAGGCAGTCCACATGATCACAATTTGCAAGAAGGTTTTCTGGACCGCGTTGACCAGCACGAGGTGTCTTAATCACTCAACCATGGGCTCTTCACTGGCTCTTTTGCGGGGCCATAAAACAGCGCAAAAGGGCCTCGTGATACTTATTCTTATTTATTTGGAAGTCTTATATTATTATGAATATAATGTGTGTGATGTGAGTGTCCTTTGTGTAATCTCCTTAGGAATTTATAGTCGCTCACCAATTTTGTACTCACCTGTCCGACACGGTCTAATGTTGGCCTATTTGTTACGATTGTAGCAACACGCGCAGTTTGCCGATTCAGCACGCCTTTTTCCGCTGTTTTGTATTCCGACTTCATCTCTGCTTTTGTTCCGTCACTTCTAATTGCTTAACGAGCGACTTTAAATCAGGTGATTTAAAGATATTATTCTATCTAGACCACCCATCGCCATCACCCTGTAATGAACCACTTAGAGAAATTAAAGAGCCTTTTTGGACGATGACGGATTCGTGTCTATTTTTCGAAATTTCAAAAACGAGATTGTTCATTTTTAGGTTTGAGGTTGGAGTGTTTGGGTGAGACCAAGGCCTAATCTGATACCTCGAATCTGGTTTAAGGACGGAAAAATTGTACGTTGTGATGCCTTCTTTGTCGAAAGCCGCGTTTGACAACAGATTCTTTTGTGAATCTAATCCGTGGCTCAAAATGCGAACAAATTCCAGAAGATAGCAACATGTGGGATGACACTGGTGGAAAGATGTGTTAGCTTAGCCAAAGAGCGCCGATAAATTAAAACAGGGGTGTCACACCGGTCCTCAAAGGGCCGCAGTGGGTGCAGGTTTTCATTCCAACTCAACAAGAGTGTAATCAGTTAATTAAAGTCAGGTGCTACTTATTTTAGAAGACACCTGATTGGTTAAAATATCGGCACTGGATCGGTTGGAACAGAGACCAGGACCCACTGCGGCCCTCGGCGGAATCGGTTTGACACGTGGATTAAAAGAACGAGAGCGATGGGTTGACTTTGAGAAGGGCAGATAAGAAGAGTTTTCACCCAGAGCTCTACGATTGGAGGGAGCGAGATATAGTCGGGAACAGGTGGGGAAGTGAGCGCCACGTCTATTTCTGGGGTCGCGAGACGGGGTGTTAATGAAACGATACTGAATACGAGAGGGAGACGTTTGAGTGGAAATCCCTCTGAAGGTGTCTTTGGCGAAAAGATAGGGTTCGGATCTGTAAGTTTGTTGTCAAAGCCTGGGTTCTTGCAAAAACTGCAATGCACCCAAAATGTTGGGACCAAAGACCAGTTCGCGGTCAAACAAAGATGGTCGTCGATAGCCGTTCAGGATCCGGCGTTCCATTTCCCGACAAAAAGGAACTCAATTGACTCTGTTGCTCTCTGTCCAGGGCTTTTCTTCCAACTCCCCAACGATTGGATCTGACAGACCCATCGAGAACGTTAATGACTTGGCCAATCTCCCGCCGCAATCGTGGCCATCTCGCTAGCGCTCGGCCCGTTCGCGCAGCCCCCGGAACCGGGCCCTGCCTCCCATTCAAAGCCGATTTCAGCGGGCGGGGGAGTCGGAAAGAATGTAATCAAATAAGCGGAACAATAATTATGGAATCTGGAGAAACAGCTCATCCCCCAGCACAACTTTAAATATTAAACGTCCTTTGCAATCTCTAAAATGGCCGGGTGATGACGGATAATATGGGCTGTGGGATATTCGAGCCTGTCGCTGATTTTAATGATTTAAAAGAAGGCTAAGTGACTTATTGCGACCGATTGCGTCTTAATTAACGAATTCAAGCCTTTTATTTTTAGACCAACGCCATGGAAACCTGAAGATTGTGTTGTGATGTTCAGCAGAAAATAAACTGCATCTTGACCTGAGTGACGGCCTGACCTTTCTTCACGCCACCATCTGTATTAGGCCACGCCCTCCAATCTCCAGGTGCCCAATATTGACCTTCAGTTTCAATCTGGTTTCCAGGCAATCCTTCAATCAAAAAGCAAGCTCCACGTAAGAATACTTTTTCTCCCTCCTTCTTAATCTCTTTATATCCCACTCCCACAAATTCATATCTGGCAACTTTTTCCTGTATTTTAAACGACTTTTGATCATTTCAAATTGGGTACGCCGTATAACAACTTTTGTACGGGATGTTTTTTAAGTACGTTTTTTTGTAAAACCGATCCGATTCTACCCATTTTGGCTCTTTTATTTTTACCTAGGTCTACAATGTCTGTGTCTTGTGTCGGTCTTGCTACTGCAACCAACAAATTTCCCGAATACGGGATAAAATAAAATTCTAATCTAATCTAATCCGGTTCATCTCGGTCACTGGTAGCAGACAAAAACGCCATCGTCAACTGCTAACGTTGTCATGCTAAAAACATAATATGCACATGCATATGTCCGCCTTTTCACTATATAAATATAGCACGTCACCAAGCAAATACCCCTACCCACACAGTCAAGCTGTCAGCGTCATACAGCAGAATTTTGAATTTAGTCCACCGACTGATTGGCCACCCCGTCCCCTTTGATAAACATTTTAGGCTTTTAAATGCGCCCTATTTGAGTAAATATGTGCGACGTTGCATTTGTACGTTTTTTTTAACAGGTATGCAAATTCAACAAGACTGTTAAACCTTTCTATATAATATTCACGCATAGTGCCACAAAAAAATGTTTAATTCTTCAGGGTGTACATGGGTCCTACACACCAGATCTTATGGATAAGTCACGGTTCTCCGATTTCTTATCCTCAGCCTAATTGGAATTATTGCTTTTTTTCCTCGCCATACTTGACCAAATACGTAAAGCTCTCACACAGAAATCCGTCCCAAAGGAACGCGGGTTAGAAAATGTCTTCTTTTTTAACCTTCAAACGTACAAAAAAAAAACAATGGAATAGAAGAAAGCAATGCAACGTATCCTGAATTGAGTCCATTTTAGTTTTCGTCCCCGTGGAAATCAATCCGACAGCATCGAGCATTAGAAATTCGAGGTTAGCATTCAAGCGTTCCGCCCAAATCTGGTCGTTTCCACATTTCTTCTCGAGGTCGTTTTGTCCCGTTTTTGTGATGCGACGAATTCCTTCCAAACGGGTTTGCGTTGTGTGTTGAAGACTCGCTAAAAAAAGGTCTCCTGGTCCTCCTTCTGTTTCCCACTCGGTGGTCCAGATGCGAAATCAGGTTGTTTTGGCCACAGGCTGTGCATGCTGTCACATGAAGAAAATAATTCACAAATCATTTCACTAAAAAGAATAAAACCTAAAAATGTATCAATATTAGTTCTAGTGTGCATGACTGAGCTGAGAGAGTTTATTTTTATTTATTTTTAATTATATTCCAATTAAAATGAAGACTATATTTCAATGTTCGTCTATTTTATAAAGAGAATTAATATAATATATTTTTCTACGTGCAACTGAAAACAACAAAATGCCCATGAATTTTTTCAAAAAAGACAATCAAACAAAAAAAATGAATGGTAAAGACGCTCCGATAAAATCAATTAAAGATGAATTCATAAAAATATAACATAAAGGGGTGGAGCTAGAGTTAATCAGCAAAATTACGTTGAACTATCCTCCATAATCCGGTCGCACTTTCCTCCAAAACATTTTAACTGATTTTTACTCCGCGATTTTGAATGTCATCAAACTGTTTACACGAAAGATAAGCATTTTTTATTATCGTTCATGTCATCATCATTAGGATCATTGGAGGGAGGGGCCAATCTTTAGCACCCCCGGGGCTGCGTCGTCCATCATTGGCGCCGGCGGTAATGACCGCAAATGACAGCGGTGATTCATACCAATTGTTTTTTTTTTTTTTTTGCCTTCCGTCTCGGCGACGGAAGATGGAGATTAGTCGCCGCGTGGCAGGATGTTCCTTTTTGTCGTGGAAATGAAAGGCCGTCATCTTTTCCGCGACTCCGGGGAGATTTGGTGGTCCGGGGAGATTTGGGGGTCAACGTGAGTCCTTTTGAAAAAGTCTTCAAACGCTGAAGTGCTTAAAAAAATCCCCCATGTAAATTTAGTTCACGTTAAGGTTTCAAAAAGGAACTTGATGGACGTCAGTGAGGTAAAAAAAAAAGAATAAATAAATAAAAAGGGCTGACAAATGCGGTATGCTAACATGATTCTTTTTCAATCCACTTTCACAGAATCTGTCTTTGTCAAGCACTTCATCCAAAACGTCAACTTTGGCGTCCAAGTTGAAGGAGGGTCAAGTTTGGCATGGTGGGCAGAGCCTGGAAAAAATAATGACACACCCTGAATTGGTGGCTAGCCAATCGTAGGGCATCGGGAGACAAAATAAATAATCACGATCACACTCATACCTAGCAGCAATTCAGCATATAATTAGTCTAGCATGTTTGTTTTTTGGCATGTGGGAGGAAACCGGAATACCCGGAGAAAACCCACACACGAGATCATGCAAACTCCACATAGTCAATAAATGACGAGCAAAAAACTAGCAAAAATGCTAACGGTTTGGCTGAACTCCATCGAAAGAACTGACCTACGTTCCGAACCGAAATTCCGATATGAGCTCAACGAAACGATATTAATTTTCTCTTGACTGTCACAACACGGCTAACAAAGGAGAACATTGTCGTCGGGATCGAACCCTGCACCCCAGACCTGCAAGCCCAACGCACCAACCACTTATCAACCGACATTTAATGCTATTTAATTCCCTGCAATCAGATCCGCCGGCGCTTCCCGTTTGCCTCGACATTTCTCCGAAAGAGCCAATCCCACGGGCCTTCGCGTTCCGGGTTCGAACTTCGCCGTTCACGTCTTGAATCACCCACAAAAAATCAGTTGTTTGACCGTGGCACTTTAAGAAGTGGGACACGTTCACCAGAGGGTGCAAAAGTGTGTAAAAGTAGGCCGGCGGGCTTTTTTTGGAGGTCACAGACAAATTGGAGGTGTCAGCAGACCTTCTAATGACTTTACGCTCCAGATCCCCGTGCCCAATCTTTTCTGCCCCGCAACCCCAAGAACACAAATTGAGACGCGAAACAGCTACAAAATGGACATCATTGTGAACTCCGCCCCCGGGAAATTTAGCGAGAGAACTCGATTTACGACGACAATGTTCTCCTTTGCTAGCCGTGTTGTGACGGTCAAGAAAAAATTAATATCGTTTCGTTGAGCTCATATCGGAATTTCGGTTCGGAAAGTAGGTCAGTTCTTCCGATGGAGTTCAGCCAAACCGTTAGCATTTGTTGCTAGTTTTTCTCTCGTCTGTTATTGATTTGTTTCCCAAATCTGACGCATTATTTTACACCCCGAACTTTTTAAACAACGCAAGGAAAAACGACGGATCGGAGAATCGGGTTTTTTAAAATGAATATGACACAGAAATGTCCTTTTTTCCTTTTTCTTTTGAATAAATGCTAATTTCGACCTAGCGTTTTGCGCCCCTTTGCAATGGGAAAGCACCTACAGGGACGCAATCTGTCCTAACTTGGCGATGATTGACAGCTCGACAGAGACAGATATGCAAAACTGATTGAACTTTTTTTTTTACGTTCCGACGTCCACGTTGACTCTCCAGCAAATTGGCCAATTAGCCTCGAATAACTTGAGGTCGGCCATCTTGACTGTCAATCAGTGCGTAAATTCCTCGTCTTTAGTGATAGGCCGAAATGTTCAACTGTTTTTCCCCCTTTCCTCTTATTGGCCAATCTTATGTCAATCACTTGACCCAGTTTTATTAACGGTCCTTCAAGCAGCGGCCTAAAAAAAGTGGTTATATTAGTTTTAATGATAATTCATTAGGTTTTAAGTCATCTTAGTGTGTTTTGGTTCAATGGTGGTTCTCCAGAGCGGAAGATTTTTTTTAAATTTGCGGGATCTGACAGCTGACAACGTCTTAAGGGCCAAATTACTCCACCTTTTCTGTCAGTTTCTTGTCATTTAATCCGTCGGGGGTAAAAAAAATGGAATAAAATTGTCAAATTTCATGAAGGCAACCCCGTAACATGTCGGCCGGAGATCCTTTTCCTTTGTTTCCATTCAAACCGTTGACGCCGCTGTTGATTAATTCATCGGGCCGAGCTGGAATCCAATTGGGGGGGGCTTGCGAGAGTTCAAAGGTGATTAAAGGCAGTCCATTAAAAATTCCCCCACAAGGAGGCATGAAGGGGAAAATCTCCTTAATGAGAGGAAACGGCTCTTTCTCGTTTTAGAGGAGTGTGAGCGACCCTCACTTGATAGACCGACCGTTCGTTCGATGACTGATGGCATAACTTTTGTCCCTCAGCACATCTGGGGAGAACTTGTCGATCTTCGGGACGGGAAACTTGCTTCAAATGTTCCCACCTGAGAAGAAATCTACTAATCGGAGCTTGCGTATTCATCGATATTTCCAAAATAAGTCTTTTGGAAGCTTGTTTTCAGTTTGAGATTGCTTCATTTAATAAGGGACAGCACATAGAGATGTAATATTGTAGCTGAAGGCTAGTTTCCATCTTTAGTCCCTTGTTTAGGTTGAAGATAAACGATGATACGCAAATGTAGCACAGTTTTAGACAGTGTTGTGATGGCAATTTTGTTGGTCTAACAGCCAGGCTTTAAGATGATTGGCCAAGAGGTTCAGAGACGGGAGTTTACGTATGCTAATTGGTATTGAGAACCAGGTATGAAGGTGCTTTGGCTAATTTAGCACTCTTTTTGAAGGGAACTACACAGTCACCTATGGAGCCAGGCGTTGGAATTTTTTGTACAAAATCTTGCAGTGGAGGAGGAGCTTTGTGTTGGAAGATTTTGTAAACTATCTGCATATTTAACAGTATTGTTCCAGTTCAGGCGTTTGTGTTTTTTTTAAATATCTGACAGTACGTTTTTGTTTAAGGCAGGCAAAGTACTTTCCAAGTTGTTCCCTAACCGAAATGGCATTTAAAGATGTATTTTGATCATACAGTGCTTTTGTCCTGCCTGCTTTTGATGGAACTGGAACTAAATCTTATTTAGACCTCTCAGGAACATATAGCAAGTTATTCCTAATTGGCGAACGTGGCGAGAACTAAAAATAAGCGGCAAAGAAAGAGTAATTAGAATTACTCGGAAAAGCGATATGTAAATAAGCAACACGTGGATTAAAGTTCAAATCACTCATTTGCAGAGACAATTTAGCGATAGAAAAAAAAGGAAGGATAAGAATGAACATTTCGCCATGAATTATTGATAAGATTTATATTACTGTATAATATATTCAAGTTTCCTTGTCTTACACATTGAAATGAAAGCGGATGATGGAAGACTTTTGTTTGGAGGTTCGAATTCCTATTTTTGGACGTTAGTACAAAAATATCTTTATTTAATTTGATTGATTTTTGACACAAACTGGCCAAGCTTCAAATTGATTTTAGTCAGTAGGGATTAAATCCATTTTTTAAGCTTCTTGATTTTAGTCAGTAGGGATTTAATTCATCTTTTAAGCTTCTTGTGTTCTTTCGAAGAAAAATGTAACTTCATTTTCCTGATTTGTGCAAATTGGTTTGTAATGCGTTCCATCTTGTTGTCAGATATGTTAAAAGCATCTTTATAGGCCCACTTTAGATATTCTTGTTAGATTTGGCGAGACTGGTTCATCTTGAATTAAATATGTTATTTAACACAACACTTTTATTTAATATATGGTAAAAATATGCGCTTAATTGAACTTGAGTGCTTGAATTGAACCTTTTATGATGCTCTATTAAGCATCAGCCTTTTTTAAATGCACAATATTCACATGCACATGGATTAAACACGTCCGTTTTTTTTTCGTTTTTCTTCTCGGGGCGCGACATCCATTGATGGGCGACCTTTCGGAAGCGACTGCTCTCTGACTTTAGGACAATTGAGCTAGTCAACCCTTAAATAACTAGGCCACCTCATCTCTAGCGCATTAAATTTTGAAACGTCTCTCCGAGTAATAAAGTTAGGATTGATTGCACACAAGGCCTGCAGCCACTTAGAAGCAATAATGCTTCTATCCAAAAGGTGAAAAACAGGCGACTGACTGGTCACCAGCCGTTCAACAATTACTCCCAGTCACGCTTACAAAAATTACAAAAAGAAGGATTCAAGCTTTAAATCTAATAAGTGGGACAGAAAAAAAGATCATTTCCATGTGGGAAAGCAATAAGAGAAATAATGAACTCGTATTTATTGCTTTATTTAAAAGGATTGTTTTCCCTTCTGCCAATTCACTGTCTAGTTTTTCTTTCATTATCATTCAATTATTTATAATAATTCAGTGAATTTATTGTTTGGGATTGTCTTTGGGAGCTCTTATACCCAATTCGTTGCACTTCATTGACAATGTAAATGCACTCATCAAGGTTTGCAAGAATTTTAAAAAGATTTGACGTCCATTTCAGGCGAAGGCAGTGAATAAATTAAAGAGAAATAAAGATGTTAAGCAATTTGGTATTCTGGCACGGTACAACAGTGACTACTAGCGGTCATCAGAAGATTTCACACTGGTTTAAATGTGGTTCCGAAGTATTGATTAACCTTACCATAGATTTATCAATTGTTTTTGTGAATGTTATTAAATTATAACTCACGCGACAAGTTGAATCGATTTCAAAACAATATTACTAGCGTTGTAAGATTTGGTTATATAACCTATGTTGACACCGTTTCCTATACAGCGCCGCTGGTGTAGTGGTATCATGCAAGATTCCCATTCTTGCGACCCGGGTTCGATTCCCGGGCGGCGCACCACTTTTTGTTCACCGATGTGATAACGTCACCAACAACTCGTCATCCGCCTTTTTAGTGTGGCGTGTGCCTGTGAGTTGCATGCGTGTGCGCGAACCATCATGAAAGACGCGACCACAAAACACGGACGTCGTCGTCCCAAAACGGTTCCATTCCGGCTCGACATGGATTGATTTAAAATGCTCCACAGACACACGCTCGGCTCTGCGATTGAATCCCCGCTGCGTGCTAGCAACGCCCATTGCCTGGTAACTCGGCGTCCACTTCAAACAAGGGAAAAATGTCGGAATCTCGGCTCTCGCGGCCCCGTCAGCCGACGTGTAAGAGCCGAACCGAGGAGCCGTGCGACATCTGTCCATCCTGCCTCTTCGATCGGCCCAGATCGAGCCAACCCACGCCGCTGGACCTGTGGAAGATTTCGGACGAGCCCCGCCGGAGCTTCATCGTGGGTCTGGTGGTGCGCTGCAAGAGCGCGCCGGTCCTGGAGAACATCCAGAGCTCTTTGCGCCTCACCTCGTGGAACTTGCTGAGCTACGCCCCGTCTAAGGGCAAGACCTTGCCGGAGCTCTACGCGCGGCTCAACCGCAAGAGGAAGCCGTCGCCCCTGACCCGGGAGATCTGGCAGTGGTTCGACGACACCCCGGAGTGGGTTCAGACGCGCTACCTCTGCCTGCTGCTGCTCAGATGCGACCCGGAGCTGCTGAGTATGTCCCAGCATCTCATCGGCGTGGTGGTCACCAAGCTCCAACGGCAGCTGGACGGTAAGTTCCCAACTGAAGTATAAATATTTTCTGCACCACTCTTGATGACAGATTTTGTATTGCTCCATCATAACCCCATACATGCCAAACCCAAAAATAAAAATAGACTAAAACAAACTAAAACAGAACAAACTGAATCAAAACAAACTGAATCAAAACAAATTGAATCAAAACAAACTGAATCAAAACAAACTGAATCAAAACAAACTGAATCAAAACAAACTGAATCAAAACAAAACAAAACAAATCAAACTGAATCAAAACAAATTGAATCAAAAAACAAACTGAATCAAAACAAACTGAATCAAAAACAAACTGAATCAAAACAAACCAAAACAAATTAGACCAAATCCAAACAGACCAAACCAAACCAAAACAAACCAAACCAAATCATCCAATCATCCAACTCTTAATATATGTGCATTATGAAATATAATAAAGCGACACCATCAAATCATTGACTTTTTCAGTGAAGAGTTGCAGTAGTAAATCACACGAGCAGGGCAGCACGGACGACTTGCAGGAGAACGAGCTTCTTCTGGGGGTTCCTGGCCCACCCGGATCCTCAAGGTCTTCCTTTGGACTCAGCAGACCACGAGACTTCATTGGCGGCCTTCCCGCCGAACTCTCCAAGATGATTCTGGGTACTCTCGCAACGGCAGACCTCAGCCTCACGCGTCACCTTAATTTTCGGACTATAAGGCGCAACCTGACAACCAGCCGCGACCTCCACGTGGTAAAACATAAATGAACCAATGGGTAGCGCTTTGTAGTCCGGAAATGGTGCTGCATGTTTTTCCCATCTTGGTGTTCAGTTTGGATTGTATTTAGATGTTCTGTGTGGAGTCAGGGCTGCTCGACGAGGCTACGCTAAAGCGCTGCATGAAGGTCTGCAAGCATTGGAAGCACCTAGCTGGAGAGACCATGGAGGAGATGCGGTTCAGAAAGCTCTACCAGGAGCAGGTGGAGGCCATGATGAAGGTGGGCGTGGTGGCAAGACACGTATTCATTCAAGACTCTTAGCGTCAACGTTGAGGTTTTGACTCCTTTCGGTTTCTAGCGCTACAAAGGCCTGCATATGGTCAACCCTTCCTACGCCAGGATGGTTGAGATCGCAGTTCCCGTCCTGCACAACGAGAGCGGCGAAGTCAAGACCACAGGTGTAAGCCCACAAAAACAAAGTTTTATTTACTTGTAAGCTTGCTATGCCAAAACCAAGTAGTAGGTTCATTTGATATTCAGCGTCATGTGATAAGTAACTTTTTGAGTCAGTTGATTGGGCGACTGTTTGGAGGAGGAGCGAAAATATTAAGATATGATTGTGTTTTTTGCAGCTCTGGCCTTTTGAAGCAGCCTACGGCTACATCAAATCGAAGACGGTGCAGCTGGAAGAACGCAACGTTTACTGCGGGGCGTATTTTACTTCGGTGCTGATTGACGAGTGAGTATTTTGTTACGGGAATTGGGGTAAAAAATTGGGCTCAAAAGTCGCGTGCCAGATGAAAGTGGGTTCTGGTTAGGGTCCATGTTTGCCAATGCCTGTTTACTGGAACTAAAATGTCCAGTGAAGACCCCCACCGCGTCGTGGACTACAAAGGCGGACCCCTCATGAGCACGGCATCCAAGGACCGTGCCGTTCGTCTACTGTACGTGGGAACGGTCGCCAAGCACGTGGCGCTGATGAAAGGCCACGTGGGTAGCATTCGCGTCGTCCTGCTCTGCCCGGAACGCCACCTGGTGATCACGGCCAGCTGCGACTCCAGCATCAGGTGGGCAAAATTGGTTCACGGCAAATCCATCGGTTTGGGTACGGCGTTACCATTTGGTCTTTTCCCGACGCAGGTGTTGGAGCGTGAGGACAGATCAATGCGTTTTGGTGCTCTACGGTCATTCCAGCATGATCAACTGCTTGGACATACACGGGGATAAACTTGTGTCTGGTGCCAAGGACTGCACGGCCAAAGGTAAAAACACAACAACGAAACAACAACGAAAAAACAACGAAAAAACAACGAAAAAACAACGAAAAACAACGAAAAAACAACGAAAAAACAAAAATGCGATCGTAGATAAAATAGCAAGCGATAACAAGTCTCAAAGCAAATAGCCATTTGAGATTTGACGTTATTGGAGAACATTTGACATCAGGACAGGACATAGAATGTTCAGTTCTAGGAAGTACCATGAAAGGACTTGCTGTTCAGGATTCAGCTTGGAAGAGGGACTCATGGCAAAACCTTCCTTAGCATCAAAAACTGATGAGGCTTAGAAACCACCCACATCTCAAACAGCTATGCCATTGTTTGTCTTCACATGCCCCCTTCAATTGCATCATTATTAAGATTTCTTATTTAAAATTGACTCTATATTTGCGTTTTACATGGGCATTTCTATGTTTAGACATTTGTACTGTTCTGTTGGGTCAAATTCAGTTTTTGGGGGGCTGAAAGGATTCATGAAGGTTGTTCGTTCAGGGTTCAAAATTAACCAGGACCACCTCTGTTTCTGCCAGTCTGGAGCCTGCAGACCGAGAAGCATTTGGAAGACTTCAACTTCAAGCACCGCAGTTCCGTGCGCTCGGTGAAGATCAACGCCACCACCGTGTTCAGTAGTTGCGACCGCGGAGTCGTCAAACTCTGGGATGCCGAGAACGCCTCGCTTCTCCGGGTGAGTTTCTTTCGCCGCCCGTCCTGCCTGGCGGTCTTACATCCGTGGTTATTGTCCTCGCTCGCCAGGTCATCGACGCCCACCGCAGCGCGGTCCGATGCATGTTCGTGGATGAGTGGCACCTCCTATCTGCTGACACCAACGGTCAGGTGATGGCCTGGAGTATCAGACGCGAAACCAAAGGATGCCTCATGACTTTTAGTCATCCAAAGTAAGCGGACTGTAGAAGCAGGTTTTTAAAAAATATTCAAACCGTAGTCATTTTGCTTCAAATTTGACCTTTGATTGACATTTTTTCAAGGGAGGTCAAGTCCCTGACGCTGGTTTACCTTCGAGTGGTCACCGGTTGCGTGGACGGAAAGATCCGCGTCTTCAACTTCCTGACGGGGGACTGCCTGAGGTCCATAATGGTGGAGGCCGAGACCACCGGTCGGATGCTGTCGCTGCACTTCTGCGAGAACAAGTTGGGCCTCGCTCGCCATCGCCATCACCTACATGGGACGACATCACTTTAAAAAATATGCGTCTTCTCTCTTAGCATCTTAGTCAACGCCTCTTCTTGCGTCAAACTCTACCAGTTTGCCAAAGTCTTCTGGGATTATGAAGAACCGGCCAAGGGAAGCGGCGGATTGGGCATCGACGAGCCACACAAACCGGGCGCCTCCTCTTCTGTCGGTGCAAATCACATGACCACAGAACCGGGTATAGTAAAGATTAGCATAAAATACAAACCAATTTACCATAGCTGCCTAAGGCGGTCCTGGATTATTATTTTGAGGCCTGAATGGACAAACCTAATGCAAAACTGTACGCCCCCTTTTTAAATTGCGCCTTAGGCGGTCGCCCAAATTGAACATAGCAAAAACCGGCCCTCATAGATGCTAACTTCTGTCTTGTATACTTGTTTTTGTTTTAGCTGTGTAGTTGCGTTATTGCCAATCTCTACAATTTGGACGCATAATCCCGTTTGCTCGGTATAATCCCTTACATTTTTTTTATTTTTTTAACAGTCACGCCACACGGAAAAAGCCTCCACCAGGCCTTGACCCCCGAGGCCGGTCAGAGGTCACGTCGCATGGACCAGCTCAGCAGCCCACGCTCTGAGAATAACCTCCACCACTCCCACCGTCGCCGACCTTCCACATCCGTCCGGAACCAGCAGCGACCCGCCAAACAAAATCCGACAAACAAACTTCCAACCAAACAAACTTTGCAGAAAGATCGAGCAAGTGGCAGGAATACCAAGTGATGATTTATTCTATAGTCATTACAAATTTAGATAGAAATACATGAGTTGCATCTTTACCATATCTTCCTACCTCTGATGAATGAAATTATATGACATATTTTTGGACAAAAAATAGTGTAAATCTCAGCACATTTAATTCAATTAACTTGTGATTCATCTATAAAAGATGACAATATCCAGCGACATTAAAATACAATTCTTTACAATTTCACAATATATGGTGTTTTAACTATTGTCAGTTAAACTGGATGATAACATTAATGCAAAACCTCTTTGACGCAGGTATATTGAGTTTTTGGGAGTTTATTTTTATTTTTCATATATTTAATCCTTCCTGCAATCTGTTCTTCGCAATTCAAACCAAGGCAGTATGTGTTTTAATTTATATAAACTGATTTATACCGTTCATAACGCAAAACCTGTATTTTTTGAACGAGTCATACTTTTTGGACCTTTGCCCAACCTGTACTCGAATTCCATCTTTCAATCACTGCCAGCTGTGAAAGAAGTCATCCTTCTGACGTGACCCAGGTAAATAACACTCATTTTGGCTTTTAATTGCAAAATAATCCACATTAATGCAACGTGGTAAGATCGTTGTTTTCGAACACTTTTGGATGAAAACCAACGTGGCATCTCCTTCCAAGTGGCCGACCGAGACGCACCGTAGGCGGCCCCAAACACGAGGAAGCCCGGCGTGTCAACGGAGACCTAACTTTTGTTTTTGTTTCAGATCAAAATGGCATTCGACGCGGTATTGCACATTTTTAAATGTGAATGCACGTCTGGAATGGAAAATGATGGTTTTCGAGCTGCAAAAACCGACCGATGCTCGCCGTGTTTGGGTTCGAACCCACGAAGCAACGGTCGAGTAACCCAGAATAACGCACTCTAATGTGCAATACACAGGTATGTTGTTTTGGTGAGTCAAACTTTTGATTTACATTATTATTCATTATCTAGTTAATCATTTGTCACTTTATTCACTCATTTATTTATACATGTTCTCGAACACTTATCACATAGTCACGGGGTCTATATTGAATTCAATTGAATTGAATGTTTTTATTGTCATTATACAAGTATAATGAGATGTAAAGCTTTCACCACGTCGTGTGTGTATATTTGTGTATTTGTATATAGTACTTCTATTTATATGTTTGTGTGTGTACAGTGTACACATTGGATTACTAGATGGTTGAATTTATCACATTTGTGCGTCTCCCATGATCCATTTTTGACCAATAGGTGTCAGTGTTGTATAGAAAAAACAACCTTTACTGCTTTTGTGTTGGTTCTTATGGACAATTAATTCCTCGCTTGACAAACTGAATATTATCCACGTCATTTTTTTATTCCAGTTTCATGCGAGTCACCATTTTCTATTTTATTATCTATTTATTTATTAGTTATGTTAGAACGCCCATCACGCCCAAATCATTTCCGATTATTAGAATCCGATGTTCTTTAACAGCCCTTCTCAAAAGCACCGTATGCAGTTTTTCCGTGTAAGATGAAGCAACGTCATCATTAGAAGGATGGGGGGCGACCTCTCACCCCTCCGCCGCCCTGCCCTCTTAGCCCGTTGCCTCGGGGGCGTCATTAGGCTCCAGGATCAGGGGTGGAAGGCCCGCGTGGCCCCCCCTTTGCTTTGACAGCGTCGGAACAGCTGGAAACAACAAAGAAGTCGGTCTAGGGACTCTTGTCCGTGGATAATAAGTGCAAAATCCCAGTAAGAAAAGAAGGCTCCGGTCTTGATGTATGCATGAGGCACAAGTTTGACAGAATTGACAGGTACGCTCTCAAGGGTCGCAAAGGTCACAGGATCAAAAAGAAAGAATGATTTGCACACGCCCCTTTCTCCAAAGAAGCCATGCATTTGCATGACAGTCAGTTTGTCACATGAATTTTTTTCACGCTGCGTCACCAGAAGGCTTTGAACAAATCCTTGTCAAATGGAGTACGAAGGATCTCCCAATATGGACGTCTAATAATAATAATAATAAAATCTTTTATTTCCAAGGGCATTTCAAAACATCCAGATTAAAAATTACAGATCATAAAATACAACCAAATTGAGTCACACTGTTTTGAGTTTGGATTTCGAAATTTACATTGAAAAGTGCCTGAATTTGTCCTTTCACATTGTAAGACTTTTACTTTTAAAACAATCCTGTTACTTTAGAAGACTTTTTTTATTTTTGTATGTATTTTTTACCCTTTTTTTAAAGGCCATATTTGTGGCTCCTTGCCAAAGAATGTGAACACGTTTCATTTGAAGGCGGCATTTGTAAGCATTTACTGCTATTCTGAGACTGGCTCTCATTACACTGCAATGTGTATTGCATGCAATATATCACAGTTAGACATGTACTTTTAAAAATGTCCGCTAGTGGTCGATCTTGTACATTAAAGTGTTCAGGCCTGAAAGCCATTCGTATTGGATTATTACAGAGTACGATAGCTCCATTTGCATTCTGGACGGATACTTGACTGAAATTTAGCCTTGTAATCTGTCGCAATGTTGTCACTACATGGTTTTCAACCCCCCCCAACCAAAAAAATTGGACACTTGTATAACAACAGGGTCATTTTTTTTTCGAGTTCGGGCAGTTATCGGGCAACGGGTCCAGAAGGCCGGCGTTAAGTAGTCATAATTTCACTATTTTCTCACGCGTTAATGCGGGGACACGAGGGTCAAAGGGCAGCTGCGTAAAATTCACCGCGTGGGGGTCGTTCGGTGCACTTGAGTGGTCTCGGGGTTGGACAAGAACAAGTCGGCGATTCATAAAGCGTGGCTTGACTTCCTGAAGCACGGCGACATTTCATGTGTCACCTCCTTGAGTGTCACTATTTTGTTGGGGCGCCGTTTTTTTAGCGGGCAAACAAGCTTTGGAAAACTAATTACTATGATCATAATTTAAAAAAAAATATATATATATATTTTTCTTTTACCCTATGATAATTAACTCACAATTGCGTTAGACAACATCTCCGTTTTCCCCCTTTAAATCATTTTAAAAATGTAATTTGTGATTGGAATTAGAACTTTAAGGGAGAAATTTAATGAGGATTTGGGGAAATATAGAGCAGAATATATTTTATAGTTCTCAGCGGGATTAAAAATATATATATATGGAGTGATATTTTTAAAAAGGGAGTAATAAATATACGTGATGCAGCTGCAGTTTTAACGTATGCAAAGGTGTAAAACTGTGTTTCCTCAACAGTGAAAGTGCAAAGTAGGAACGACAAGACCTGAATGGTCGTGCTTAAATTCTGGGTGAAATGAATTTTAACTGGGCAGAGAAATTCTGGATTTAGTGGAATAAAAGTGAATGGATTCCAGGATGTTCGTTTTTTTTTCCAAGACAGGAAACACGACACCCCGTGATAGTCTGGAAGTCTCTTTTGAATTCGTAAAGCATTTTTGCAGTGAGCGTAGCAAGCAGGCCACATCAGATGGCCACTTCCCTGCAGTTGCGGTTTGCCGGCCTTGGTGGGAGCTTGACGTTTTAAATTCATCACCCAAACATGAACCAAGAAAAAAAAAGATTGACCACGGAAAGTTGAGAAATTGCCAATTGAGACCTTTTTCATGGGAGGAGCTTTCAAAAAAAGGAGTCATGTGACCAGTATAACCAGGAAGTGTGTAGCGGTCTAGTTTGTCATCCTTAGATAAGATGTGAGCGAGAAATGGCAAACATTTTTTTCACCTTTTATCCCAGATATGTTTTTTTTTTTTCTTGAATTTCATTCATAGACATCAAAATTATTATTTTTTAGCATTTTATCTTTTTAATCTTTTCTCTATTTTGAAACAAATACCGTACCCCGCATTGGTTTTTGTCACTGTGCAGTTTTGTGCATGTCAAGTCTAATTTATGCGCATATAAGCCGTACCTTTTATTCAGTCATTTTTTAGAGTGATAAATACGGCCTATATGCGAGAAAATACAGTACTTGGTGATAGGTTCATTAATAGGTATACTTTAATAAAAACAGAGAGACATCGTTGACATATTCCAGCTTTGAACTTGCAAGTGAGAATCGTCCTGGCTCGTCCTCGCCACCGTGACATTCTGAAGAAACGGCATCCTCGGCATCTGTCCATTTAGTCGCGCATAATCAAAACATCTAAGGTAATCTGATTCAAAAAATTACTTAAGCTAACCAAATAACACCATTAAGGTCAAAAAACAACTGCCACAACAATTTCATATCAGGTTGTAAACCAAAAACACCTGCGTAAGAATTTGCACAAGTAAGCATAATAACTTCATATAAGGTAAACTGGGCGACAGTATTTTTAATCATATAAGGTAAACTGGGCGACAGTATTTTTAATCATATAAGGTAAACTGGGCGACAGTATTTTTAAACAATATGCGAGTATTTTCGGAAGTTGATTCGATTAGCGCCATCTGCCGGAATCCAAGTCAAAGCAATTTAAGAGTCCTTCGTAGATCTTCATTGCGAACTCGGATCAACAGTCCTCGGCCTGGAACATGGTGTCCTGTCCGAGTCAATAGTCCTGAAAACAATTAAATGTCCTCGAAGCCAGCTGCTTCGAGCTTGCTCAGTCCCAATTTGAAATCAAGCTCCTATACATATTAATGATTAAAATGCACATGTAATAACATCCCAGAATTACCCCAACACTTGGTGTTACGCTGTACTTCTGTACTTCTTGACGATCCCGAATGAGCTGCTTTTCTATTCGCCAATTCATTTCTTCATGCATTGTTTGACTCGCTCTCTGTTGCCTGTTAATTTGCACTTCTAAAATCAAGGCTTGCAGTTGGCTGATTCATTTAAAGTGCTCACTAAATAAGATTCCATTTCAAACGCTAAAGGATGCTCGGATTCCATTTTACTGTCCAGGTCTTTCCTCATGAAATCCCGCGGAAGGATTGTAATGAACATCTGTGTTCCAATTTAGCAGCCACATAAAATAGTCGTAAAAGAATGCGGTTATCGCGGCGACGAATTGTGCGAAAACTGCGCAGATTGGACGTCACGATTGGGCATTTTCCCACCGACGGTTTCTAATGGTTTTTTTACCGATACATTAGTCTGTCCCGTCCCCCGGGAGCCGTCCCCGATCCCCTTCGCCGATCCAGCGCCAAACAAATGGCGAGTTTGCCACGGCGGGACAGAAAGCTCCATCCTGCCCCGTCTTATTAACCCCTATCAGAGAGCGCCCACACGCCGCGGTCGGCGTTCGCCGGCGTCCTGCCGACAGACGGGAAGTCGGGGGCGGGGGAAAGCGGCGACAGCCTTTGGAGCAAAAAACGATAAGAAGGCGTGCGGAGGAAGGGGAGCGGTGGCCGTGAAGAATGAAGCTGCCATGGCGGGTGCCAGAAGTTCCCCGATAGGACATTTCTCATCCCGACCGCTCTGTCAAGTCCGAAGGAACCGTCAAATTTGAAGAAAAAATCACCCTAAAAATACGTTAACGGCTTATACGCGCATAAATTAGACTTGACATCCATAAAACGCTACAACACGTGTCAAAGTGGCGGCCCGGGGGCCAAATCTGGCCCGCCGCATCATTTTGTGTGGCCCGGGAAAGTCAATGATGAGTGCCGACTTTCTGTTTTAGGATCATATTAAAATGAAGAGTATAGATGTATATTAAATTTCCTGATTTTGCCCCTTTAAAATCAATCATTGTCATTTTTTAATCTATTTTCTCTGTGTTTTTAGTTCAAAAATCATTTTGTAAATTCTAAAAATATATATAAAAAAGCTAAAGTAAACATTGTTTTAGATCTATAAAAAACGGAATATTCAGGGCTTTTAATCCAGTTCTTTTAATCCATTTATGAAAAAAAATCAAAATATTATATCTAAAATGGTCCGGCCCACATGAAATCGAGTTGACGTTAACGCGGCCCGCGAACCAACCCGAGCCTGACACCCCTGCGCACAGATAAAATGCTAAACAAAATGTATTTTGACCTCTATAAATGATTTTAGGGGTGCGGCTTATACGCGAAGACGGCTAATATGCGAGAAAATACGGTACCTAGATAGAGGGCGACAACCAGTCTGACATATACCCTTCGTCCTGACTTATAATATCCGGGAAAGCGCCGCTGTGTCCTAGTTTTTGTTTGAACCGGACCAGCACGGACAGTTGAACCAATCAGGTTTCTGCTCAACACCTGACTGCAATCAACCGATGGCACTTATAAGACGCCCGATTGCGGATAAAGTGTCGTTACGTTTGGTTGGAACGAAATCCCTCACTCACTGTAGCCCTTTGTTCAAGAGTTAGGGGGACCCTGGTTTAAGAGGTCAACCAGGTGTCCCGATTCAGATCTGAGTATTTTAGTCCCAGTATTACACCGTGTTCTGCTACCATCTCTAGTTTTTAAAGAGAGATAGTCGCACTGATTTTACAGGAGCCGAAAATCCCCTCGGTCCTAAAAACCGACAACTACCGGAAGGATTCGGATCTCACCACAAAATCAGATGCTCTGAAAATAGCCGCATGGGGCGCCGACACCGATGCGGAGTAGTCCTAATCCCACCAACGTCTTGTTAGTCCTTCGTCCGATCAGTTGGCAGCTAAATCGCTTCCATCTGCTGGAGTGAAGTTGCACTTCTGGAGGAATGAAGGGATCAGCAGACGCAAAATGTCAAGTTGCTAAAAAAAAAAAGCAGATGTCTCGTTCTCAGATGAGTTACTCGCCATTCGTTAAGGCTATTTATTGAAAGTGACGAGTGTTAGCATGGCGCTTCCTGATTGTCACTTGCAAATCGGGACAACGTTGAGCCGTCGGTGGTCTGGATGCCGACCCGATGTTCTCCTCTTGACATTCCGGAACCTGGTCCAGTTCCTGGTCTTCAATCTGTCTCGTCTGGTCGCTAACCAGACCGTGATTGGATGATATTTTGAACCTCTTTGTCCTTGGCGTGTCGATAGAAAGGAAAACAAAAACGGAGATGAGCGGGAAGAAAGATGAGCCGTCATTCTGACGCATTTGTGTCAGACGGGATTGGACGGCTGGCTTTAATGTATGGGAGGACTTTCGGTCTGGTGGCGAAGGGGCATTCATCAGCGTACCTCCTATTTTCCCGGCAGAGGAATTTCAATGCGAGGCGTCACGATATACGAGGTGTCGCGACGCTAATTCATCATGTCGCGCTTTGCATTTTGGGCGTCTTTTGCCGAATGTTTCACGCTGTCAACAGAGTGGAGAATTGGAAATGAGTAGAAACAAATACGGGAAGGAATCTGTTTTATTTTGCTACTGATGAAAGGGTCCGAGATTGAACGGAGAACCAAGATCTGGTAGACGTGACCTTGAGATGACGGCTTGCTCCTGAATTTCCATCCTTCATTGGTCCTGTTTTGACAGACAATGTCCTTTTGATAAATTTATCACCTGCTTTTTGTTTGTTTGTGAGAATAGAAACCTTGAACTATTTTTGGCTGTCCTTAGTAGAACAGTTACCGTATTTTTTTCGCATATTAGCCGCCTCCGCGTATAAGTCGTACCCTTAAAATAGCTTTAAAATCGTTGAATTTGACAATTTCCCTCGTATAAGCCGCCCCTGATTCACAATTTTTCACCTCCATATTCATGGTTTTAATAGGGCGTACAAATGTGTAACTTTGAAGGGAAAATCTTACGATAAGTCATCGCAAGTGGTATTTTATTTTATCAATTGATTGCTGGATTGCACATTCCTATTGGGGGCACGTAGACAAATTCAAAAAGGAGGTCATGTGAGCAGTACAACCAGGAAGTGTGTCCGTAGCGGTCTAGTTTGTCATCCTTAGGTAAGATGGCGGCGCCCTGAGCGAGCAATGACATCCACAAGTAAGTGATTTTTTTCACGTTTTATGCAAGATACGTTTTATGTTTTTTCTTGAATTTCATTCATAGATATCAAAATAAATTTTGTTAGGCGTTTTATCTGTTTATCTTTTCTTTATTTTGAAATAAATGACCGTATCGGCTGCAGTGTCTTGCGTTATGGCATTTCGTAGATGTCAAGTCTAATTTATGCGCATATAAGCCATACCCTGGATTCAGTCATCAATTTTTTGAGCGATCAATACGAGCGTATACGCCAGAAAATACGGTAAATGTTAGTGTTGAGCGGTCTATCGCGATTGGCTCTCCCACGTTCCAACGCTTTTGCCAACATGAGCATCTTTAATGGCGCTATCCACAAATGGATACTGAAAAAAAAAAATCCAGATGAAGTCAAAATGCTGTGGATTACTGCGGCTGGTGAAAATGCGGAAAAAAATCAAGTTACGAGGTGGCAGGAAAAGCACGAGTAGCGCTTAATTGAAAGTGTGGCGTTCTCGGGAGAGAAAAGGCGGCGTGCCAAACGCAAATCCGTTTGGCACTAAAAGACGGAGCAGTTAGGGAATCTTTAACGGGCCGCAATCCATTACGGCCAAGCATAAATGTCGCGGGGAATACACACATCATCGCAGAGAGGAATGTGAGCGCGCTCTTACTCCTTTATGTGGCCATAAGACAGACTTTTATGATGACTTTGGAAAAGTTTGTCAAAGTAAAGAACGGTCCTCCTTTTTAAATTTTTTTTTTGGTTGTTTGTGTCATTCGCCATCAACATTCTTACATGAAAATATCTACATTTATCCAAACGACAATGAACAAACAGATTGCAACCTTCATGGAAAAAATCGGATCTATTTTTTTTTTTAATTGGCTGAAATTGGATGTTATTGTTTTATTTTGGTCAAAATTAAAGTGGACTTGATGGGATGATTGAGTGCAACGTCATTTTAGAGTGTTATGTCCGTCTATTATCATATGTTATTCTTTGTGGTTCCATCAATTGACAGCATCCGGTCTTATTCTTCTCATTGGCTCGTATTTTAGATGTCTTTAATATGATTTTAAGGTCGGTTTTATTGTGTACTACTTATGCAAAAGAAGCAGGCATGTCTAAAGGGGGATTATTGATTAGCACGTTAGCAAAAATACTATTTCCGTTTACCGTATTTTCTCGCATTTGTCACTCCAAAAAATGATGACTGAATCGAGGGTACGGCTTATATGCGCATAAATTAGACTTAACAGCAAGACAATTCTCAACAAAATTTATTTTGACGTCTATGATTGAAATCCAAGGGATAAAAACGTATCTTGCATAAAATGTGAAAAAAAAACTAACTTGTGCCTGCTATTGCTCGCTCAGGGCGCCGCCATCTGACCTAGGGATGACAAACTCGACCGCTACAGACACACTTCCCGGTTGTACTGCTCACATGACCTCCTTTTTGTGCAATCCAGCAATCGATTGATACAGTATCTCAGAAATAGTGATTATTTTTTCTCAAGATTTTCCCTTCAAGGTAACACATCCCTATTAAAACCATGAATATGGAAGTGAACATTGTGAATCGGGGGGGCGGCTTATACGAGAGAAATAGTCAAATTCAATGATTTCAAGGCAATTTTAATGGTGGTTTTAATGCTTCATGTGCGGTCGATTGGTCACCGGTCTTTTGGTCGACGTTTTCTGGTCGCCCGGACCGTGACAACGGGCGACCAAAAGACCGGCGACCAAACGACCGAGTACCAAATATGGAAGTGAAAATTGTGAATCAGGGGCGTCTTATACGAGAGAAATAGTCAAATTCAACTATTTCAAGGCAATTTTAAGGGTACGGCTTATACGCGGATGCGGCTTATATGCGAGAAAACCCGGTATTTCATTCTATTTGCAAGATTGCTTTTGATTACAATGAAAAAATGAATTCTAAGTGAGAAAATATGATGCCATCTTCATCTTAATCTAGAACGCACTTTGCCAAGCCGTTGGTCTGCTGCTCATTCAGGTTTAATACGACCTCATGTTCTCTATTAACAACTTGTATGCAATTCACGGGGCGGTAACGCATGAAGGAACGCCGGGCCGATAGATCCTCGGGCTCCCCGTACGCGTATCCGACGCGAAACGAAACAAATTCCCGCATCGCTAATGCGCAGCACGTGTGCGCTCGTGCGTGCGTGGCATTATTCATAATATTTTCCTGGCTGGAATGCCAACACTCACAAAGAGCAGATTTCAGTTTTTACGGGCACCTGGACATTGTCACGTGGAAGGTTAGGCTTTAAAAAAAAAAAAATACCCCGGAGCCAAAATGGCGTCAGGCCACGCCACGGTTGGCTAATTCTTTGCATTTGCACTCGCAGCCGAGCTGTTTCAACTCATCCTCACGTTGTCTCCACGCTGAGGTTTATCTCCAGCGTTCAGCGCTGGAGCGGCGCCACGGTGCGAGGAACGTCCGCCGAGATAAACAGGGCGACGTGAACGCTGACGTCTTGTTTGTCAGCCGTGCCCCGAGATGTCTTCGCCACATCTTAAGACGCGTTCGGGGTCTTTGCTTTTTCGCTGATAGCGCCGAGATGTCGTAAAGTCTCGTTTTTCGCGCTCGCGGACTGTCAAAACAAATCAAGGGGGCGACTGTCGGCGTTTTGGAAACTCGTTAGCAACGAAAAATGCATGTTGAGGGCGAGATTTAACTTTTGGGGGGGGGAGGGCGCCAAAAGTGATTGTCAAAATGGGACGAAATACATTATGGATGTTAAAATTTAACAGTTTTCATTGTAATCAAAAGCAATAGCGGGTTTTCTCGCATATAAGCCGCCTCCGCGTATAAGCCGTTAAACTCGTTAGTAACGCAAAACGCATGTTGAGGGCGAGATTTAACTCTTTTGGGGGGGAGGGCGCGAAAAGTAATTTTCAAAATGGGACGAAACACATTATGGATGTTAAAATTTAACATCCATAATGCGTTTGGTCCCGAACAGTAACACCCTCATTTCAGATTATAGAGCTGAAATATATATTTTTTAAAGAGACTATTAATAGCGCAAGATTTGTCATAGTTCGATTCGATTCCTCTCTTTTTTTAGATCTTTATTATAGTTTGTTTAAATTTAGTTTTGATATTTCACATTTAGTTAGTCTTCATTTTTAAGTTTGTTAGTAGTTTTTTATCCTTCATTTAGCTTTTTTTTGTGACAATATGGAGTATTTTTTTGCAAGAATTAAGAGATTAATTATAAAATTCCCCAATTATGCAAGGTCTACAATACAACTTTCACTTAAAAATAAAAAACACCAGTGTAAATCATAACAAATGCTAATGTATGAAAATAACAGATCAAAACAAGAAATCTAGCCATAAATATTTAGTTATTGTATTGCCAGTTTTACACAACAGGTAAAAATAAATAGCAGCATTGCAATGTCTAAAACAACATCCAAAAACTTTCTTTTTTAAAAAATCCTCCGTTTTTTCCAGACCAAATTCACACGGATAAAAGGCTCGAACCACAATATTTAGAAGGTCCCAGAAAAACACTCCATCTTGGTTTTCTTACCGAGGTTAAAGCTTCATGTCCCACGCCCCGAATGTAAGACTTTGGACATTTCCGTTGTTTATATTCAACGCAAACAAACATCGCTTCTACATGTTGACAAAAGCCAGACTTGGCCTCGTTTTTGGATCACGGGCTAAGAGACCAGCCCACGTATTTTGACAGGTTTTACTATCACCACTCGCATCTCAGGTTTGAAAGTCTTCGGGACAAACCAGACCTGTCCCAGAAAGTGTCTTTCTGCTTGGAAAAAGTTAGCCTCGTAGGGGGATTCATTTTGTTGACAATGCTGTCGTGTCTTCATTTGCGGAAGTAAACACTTAGATTATTTTCCCCAACCTTTTTCCGGAAGGACCGTCCCCGTCGCAAACATTTCCAGTTATTTCTCGACTCTAGAACGGGTCGTATTGCACGTATTATGCTACTTAAGAGTTCTCGGTTATGGTGCTGTATACACAAATTTTGCCAGCTGGAGCCAGGATTGCGGACCACGGGTTTGTTTGAAAAAGTTTCTCGGAGGCTCGCCCAGTTTTCAAAAAATGTCTAGGCTTTGTTTGCCCTTTAAGGTGGGCTTGCGTTTCAAACAGAAAGGAAAGGGTGTGGCCCTGATAGGCGGACAGTAGAATTCTATATTAGGGCGCTACAAAGAGAGTAACTACTTGGTCTTATTATGGCAAATTTTCACTCATTAATTCAATCATTGAATCTGGTCAAAAAGTACTCAAAAATCAATTATTGTGACGCAAACAGGTCCATCACTCGTGAAATTGTGCCGTAAAAATACACTTTACAACTGACGATGTTGCCAAAAGCAGGAAATGGTTCGTAATGAAACGACTATGGAAAATGGTAGTAGAGACTCGTTGATGTTATCGTGTGACGAGTCGGAATTTAAAATTAAAAGTGGGTCAGAGGAGGAAGTCCCTTAAAAAATGAATGAATACATGATTGGATGAATGAAAGGACTTGTGAATGGCTATCCTCGATAGAAATGACTGGTCGTAGAATGAATGGCGGGATGTGTTTTTTTTTTCCTGACGATGTCCTGGCGTTTGGCCCTCTGCCTTCTCCTTGCGAGCCGAATGCCCGCCCCCTTGTTAGCTTAAGTGAATTTGACCAAGCCAGACCTTCTTTTACAAGCCTTCTAAGAATCACGCCGGCCCATAAACAGCCACTCATGCTGATCTTATGAGACGGCCCGTAAAGTCTTATGAATTATGCTCCCGCTTTCTGTACTTGAACTAATGCGACGACTGGAATCAAGCGGCTTTGCTCCGCTGTCACTTTTTAACGAGAGACGCCACGGCGACAAACATTTGTTTACTCTAACAGGGATAAGTGTGGGTAATGATGTCTCGCCGTGTAAAATGACTCGCCTGAAACACGAAGGTTATTGAAACATGAATTTCAAAACCTAGCTAGCGATGTCCCGATCCGATACCCGGTATCGGATTCGATCACGAGATCGGAGCCGCAGGTTTTCGGCAAGACGATTCCGTAAATCAAACCCTTGAGTACGTCTATTCAGAAATGAATGATAGTAACAGACAAATTTGAACCTTACACATACCTGTCAACCTCTGCCGATAACTGCCCTTATAAATGATTATGATTCCCCTTACAAACTCCCAAAAAACCTTACAAACGCCGTACGAGTCGTACGGCGTTTGTAAGGTTTTTGTGGGGTTTGTAAGGGGAATCATAATCATTTATAAGGGCAGTTATCGGCAGAGGTTGACAGGTATGCTTACACTACTCAAGCCTTAGCTAGAAACCTCAAATGTTACCCCAACTAGTTAATAGCGTTAGGACCTAACCTCATCATGACTTCCTGGTCTGAAACTAGTATTTCTTTCCACCTGACACCTCCCTAACATGTTGAAACACCTTTTTGAAAACCCTAAACCCAACGGTAACAACCACAATATTTTCACAGCCCTTGAGTATATTCTAAAAAAAATGTAGTCACTTGAATATTCTTTGGAGAACAGTACCGGACCTCCAAAACGTCTCATTTCAAAAGGCCCGAGCCGGCTCCCAGGAGGTCCCTAGTGGGGGGCTCCCGTCTGTCCTCACAGTTCAGAGGCTAAAGAAGCGGAGAAACCAGACACCGCTAGTGTTTGCCAGCTCTCGGACTCCAGAGAGTCGGCCATGCGAGGGTTAAACGGCGGCCAACGTGGTTTCATGTCGACGAGTGGCCGCTGATTGGACCCCGGCTTTGCTCTGGGGGGACTACCGGGACCCCTGTACAGATGACAGAAGCACCCCAGCAGAGAACTGATTAAAGGCCTGACTGTTTTTTGAAGACCTTGACCACATTCCCCGGAGGGTCCTCAACCACCACATGATCAATTTTACGCAATACAACCATCAATACCAAATTAGAACTGAAACCCCGCCCTAATTTGACCCCGAGCCTCGTTGGTATCGGACCAAATTCCTAAGAACATAAAGATGGCCTCTAAAAATCTGAACCGAGTCAGGATTATTTTCGATCTTCTTCTTGGAGTAGCGCGCCGCTAATGCCTAGCGGTGTGGCTGGATGAATGGAGAGGGAAGGAAAATGATGGGAAGGGATCTTGGCATTTTTGACGTTGTCATCACCTCGCTCTGATGGCATTTCATCGGGTTGCCTATCGAGTTACTGGAGACTCGCCTGCTATTCTTATTTTCATGGGAACTGAAGGACGCGACTGTCAAGAGAACGTTTATGTGGACATGTTTGCGGCTTTTATACGGACGGAGTCATTCATTCGCCAAGGCTTTATGCGGGTCGTGTTGCCAGCTGGGAATGAGGATGGACCCGATGCCATTTGTTGATTTTCATTTTTTTTTTAATCATTCTTCGTCATAGTACTAACTCAGCAATTGTGCCATCTCATAAAGGTGGCGGCAAAAAGCTCCATTTGTTTTACTCGCCCGACTCGTGGCCATCATCTCATTTAACTGCCTTTTTAATATATTCTTTTAATTCCGCGGACCTCTTAAAGCCAGAAGCGCTGCGCTCAAATACACATTGGCGAAAGGAAGAAAAATTGGCCTCTCAAAGTGGCTCTTTTATTTTGGAACTCTGTTCTTAAATCTTCTTTAAAAAAAAGTACTTTTAATCAAGCGCCCGTGTGTTCTGTAAAAAACATTATTCGAATGGTATTCTTTGTAAGTTAAACCAAGTCACTGGAAGTGATGTCATGGAAGATAGAATTTATCTTCTGTTTTGATTTCTTTCTTTCTGTTATCTTTCCAGCCTGTGTTTTCTTTTTTTTTTTTGATTCCTTAGAAATGTCATCTTTTATCGGGAAAAAAATGGGGAATAATAACAAACCTCTATTTGTATTCCCAAACAGTTACGATTTAGTACATCCGATGTTAACCGAGCTGAGATGTTTTTTGTCTCTGTAATGGTGATTCTGCCTCTGGTTTTTGAACTAGTCCAATAAAATCTCCCTAGAATCATGTTTTTTGGGACTCCCCTACTCCTCTCACTCACTTCAAATTTTTTATCCCGACGCATCACACGACAACCTCAACTAGTCTCGACTACATTTGTCATAATGCTCATTTTAACCAACGTTTAACTAATTGAGCTGCGTTATTTCAGTAGTTTTTTTTTTCAAGAACATGGCGTCAATGTTTCTATACATTAGGACGTGAAATTAAAAGAAAACCTCCGGCTTGTTTTGTTTTGACTCTGAGATGAGTCTCACTAGCAACAGATGGCAAGGTGCAACTTCATTAGGCCGAGGCGTTCGCTTGAGTGGCTTCCGTCAACAAGAAAGCATGTGCTATTGATTTGTTGTTGAAAAGAAAATGACGACACGCTAGAAAACATCTCTTTCGCAGCTCGCGGCGATGTGGTGACGGCATGTTTTGCTTGATTTTGGCAATGGATCGACACCGGCCACCTGGGCTTCCACAATTTAGATTCCGATTCCAGACTTTTCATAATTTTAAGTCTTATTAATGAAGGCCGATAGTTCAGAAACAAAGAATCTGTCTGCCAAGTCCGAGCAAGTCACACATTGAATTATTGATTTATACCAACATGGCGTCTCTTTGTCACAAAGACCGTAAATTATCGCATATTAGCCGCCTCCACGTATAAGCCGGACCCTTAAAATTGCCTTAAAGTGGTTGAATTTTACAATTTCTCTCAATTTCTCTCATATAAGACGCCCCCTGATTGACAATTTTCACCTCCATGTTCATTGTTTTAATAGGAATGTGTTACTTTGAAGGGAAAATCTTAAGAAAAATCATCGTACATGGTATTTCTGAGATACTGTATAAATTGATTGGTGGATTTCACATTCCTATTGGGTGCACGTAGAAAAATTCAAAAAGGAAGTCATGTGAGCAGTACAAATAGGAAGTCTTTCCGTAGCGGTCTAGTTTGTCATCCCTAGGTAAGTTGGCGGCGCCCTGAGCGAGCAATGGCAGGCACAAGTGAGTTTTTTTTCACGTTTTATGCAAGATATGGTTCATTATTTTGTCCTGAATTGCAGTCATAGTCGTCAAAATAAATTTGTCTTGCGCTATGGCGTTTCGTATTTGTCACCTTGCGGTTTCGTGCATGTCAAGTCTAATTTGTCCGCAAATAAGCCGTACCCACAATTCAGTCATTTTTTTTTAGCAACAAATGCGGCTTATATGCGAGAAAATACGGTATTTCTCGAGTACTGTCAGAGTAACAATGTGTGTGTCGTGCAACTTCAGTGGAGACAAAATCTTACTGGTCATGGAAAATTGTTTTTGATGCATTTTTGTCATTTTGGAGACAGTGTGACGAATGTGATTTGAGCGTGTCATAAACATGGTTTTAGCATTTTCAGACAGCTAATGGGTATGACTAGAATTTGGGGTTTTGTTTTGGGCTTGTGATGGACACTTTTTGATCATGCGATGAACTTGTTCTATTTTATAGCGCCTTAAATGTACTTTTTCCAGAGCAGCCGCAATCCTTCCAACGTCATTGTAGCTTCTCTTTCCGTTTCTGTGGCTATCTTTACGTTCCCCTCGCTACCCTTTAACTGGCGGTGCACCAGTTTAGCCGTCCCAAGAGATTTGGAGTGGATGTTCCAAAATATTCCATTCCCACATCTTGAGCACGCTCCATGACTGGAATGTGCCATCAATTAAGCATCATCCCGAGCGTTGTTATTGTTGTTTTTATATTTTTCGTCCATCTCCCTTTGGCCTCCGCCCAGTCCCGCCCTCGCCGTCTGTCTGTGTAAACAACTTAATCACACTCAGAGGCTTGCGGGTTGCGAGTCGCACCGCGGCTGTCAATCATCGGAGTTGGGCTTATTTGGGGGAAAATGTTTTTTTTTTTCTTAAAAAAAGAAGAAGAGGGTTTTTAGTCTTGTTTGAGTAAAGTCGATCTACCTGTTAAGCGAACGCCAGCAGATGTTTGCCGGCTTCTTCACGCAGATGCGCTTAATCCAAGATGATTGGTCGTAATTATAGGCTGCAAGATGATAGCGGAGGACTGACTGACTTACTGACTGACTGCTCGATCGTTCAAGTGACAAGACTGAACGGCTGCATAATGGGAGCACCTGGTCGGACCCCCGGAGGACTAACAGGGACGGATTTGTGGGTGACATCACAGACCTCGTCCGAACAAAGAAGCTACAGTATACAAACGAAATTATTTCAAATGAATTATTTCGTAGCTCATCCGATCTGGAAATCTTATTTTTAAATGCTTACAGCGCTACTGAAAGTCCCACTATCACAAGTTTTCACTAATTTAATAATCGGATCAAAGCGTATTCAAAAAAATGAAGACCGACCCCGTATAGAAATTGGGCAATAAAATTATTTTTTGTTACTGCATTGGTGAAACCGATGACGTATGAAAAGACAAGGATTTCGGCAGAGTGACTTGGGTACACGGTCGATTGGTCGCCGGTCTTTTGGTCGCCGATCTTTTGGTCACCGGTCTTTTGGTCGCCCGGAAGGTTATTGATAATTACCATTTAAATCGTTGCTCAAATTCCCTAAATACAAACTGCGAATTACTGTTTAGTCATACTTAATGCCCTAGTAATTATTAGGCTAAAGAAAAGCTCCAAAATTTCTGGACTTTTATTGTTTTTGTTGGAGAACTTGTTAAGACCCTGACTGACTGACTGACGTCGCTTCTTAAAGGGACAACGCATGTACATACAAACTCTTGTACACGCACACGTTGGCTCAGTGAAACTGCTCAGGGCCATTGTTGGCTTTTATTGATGCGTAGACTGTGTTGTTTTACCTTTTTTTTGTCGCCGGTCTTTTGGTCGCCCGTTGTCGGGGCGACCAAAAGACCGCGACCAAACGTCCGGTGACCAAAAGACGGCGACCAAAAGACCGGCGACCAATCGACCGCACACGGTGACTTGATAGAAAACAGTAGTCAAGACTCGTTAACTTTATCGTGTGATGAGTAGAAAAGTAGGTTAGGTTAGAACTTTATTTCATCCCGTAATCGGGAAATTTCTTGGTTGCAGTAGCAAGACACACAAGACATTGTAGACCTAGCTAAAAAAACTGGAGCCACATAGGAAGTCCTTTTGTGGAAACAGGATTCAGGTTGTAATTCCGCCTTAAATAGCTAAAATGGTACCCTAACCCAGTTTTAAAAACTTTTTTTTATCCCCGATTCCATCCAAAAGTCTTGAGCCGCCACTCCCGAATATTTTACATGTCTTGGTCACGCAACAGGTGCACAAAATGTCACCGTCGTGGTCCGCATTCGCCCCGGTGACGGCGAATCCCCCCCGGCGGGCCACTTGTTGCCGTCACTTTGTAATAAAGTCGGCAGTGGCTGATTTAAAGGACCATTAGAGTTACGAGGGGCCGACCGGCGGAACCATGTCGGCGGGCGCAGATGGCGGCGGGATTCTCGTAAATGTTAGCGAGGAAACGATGAGCAAACTTTGTGCGGCCAATATCCCGCATCAATGGACTGGAAAATAAAAGAAAAACAAAAGAGTTACGCCGTGTCATTGAAAAAGTGAGAACTGACACCGCGGTCTCGGATTGGACTCGCGCGTTTTTTTTTTCCATCAAGCCAGGCGGCCATTGTGGAAGGTTGCGAGGCGACGAGGCATGCTGGGATATGCGAGAGTTAGGGGAAGGCCGCGGGGGGGTTAGTTAGGGATGTCGGTAGCGCCGGTTGCTAGGATACGTGTGGCAGTGGCTAGATAGCTATGAATAGGCATAGCACTAGGATGAGCTACTTGAAGCTGGAAACTTAAAATAATAATAAAAATAAAAATATAGTTTCCATTACTCATTGTAAACTTGGAGATCTATATTTTATTGTATTATGTTTAGTGTAAATTTCAATAACATGTTGTAAATGAGGGCGGTTCGGTGGATGAGTGGTTAGTGTGTTGGCCTTGCAGGTTTGGGGTCTTGGGTTCAAATCCAGGTTGGTCATGTGTGGAGTTTGCAGGTTCTGCGTGGGTTTTCTACAGGTTCTCCGGTTTCCTCCCACATGGTAGGTTGGTTTTACAATCTAAATGGCCCCTAGGCCACATGTGTCAAAGTGGCGGCCCAGGGGCCAAATCTGGCCCGCCGCATCATTTTGTGTGGCCCGGGAAAGTAAATCATGAGTGCCGAGTTTCTGTTTTAGGATCAAATTCAAATGAAGAGGATAGATGTATATTAAATTTCCTGATTTTTTTCCCCCCTTTTAAATCAATAATTGTCATTTTTAATCCGTTTTTCTGTGTTTTTAGTTCGGAAATCATTTTGTAAAATCTAAAAAAATTAATAAAAAAGCTAAAATAAACATTGTTTTAGATCAATAAAAAACAGAATATTCAGGGCTTTTAATCCAGTTCTTTTAATCCATTTATATAAAAGAATCTAAGTATTATATCTAAAATGGTCCGGCCCACGTGAAATCAAGTTGACGTTAAAGCGGCCCGCGAACCAACCCGAGTCTGACACCCCTGCCCTAGGCAGAAGTGTGATCGTGAATGGTTAATTGTTTCCTGGTGTCCTGTGATTGGCTGGCCACCAGTTCAGGGTGCCTGTAGTCAACTGGGATAGTCTCCGGCACAACCCGCAAAATAGCAGTTCAGAAAAATGAATGATTTTAATGTAGTAAATGTTGGAATGCCAAATATCTTTATTAAAAGTATTTCTCTGAAAGAGCAGATTTTGCTTCATCTTCTCACCACCCCTTTCCACACTATCACCGAAATAAGCAAATCCAACCTAATTACAACATCATACCGGATTATACTCATAAATGTGCATGCTGATTTTGACAGCGCTCTGTAAACGTGATGAATCGGCGACAAAGACAATATCAGCAATGCGCGACGGGCTGCTTTCACGGTAAATGAATTGGGCGTCATAAAAAGCCATTTCCTGCCGTACCCAAGGAAAGGATGGCGCAGAAGGAAGGGGGCGGCGGCGGCGGCGGCGGCATCGCCCTAATGGGATCAGCCGGTGCAAAGAATGGATGTGGATGCTTCAATCCGACTGGTTAATGTGATTTTTCCAAGTCTGGCCCATCTCCGGGAGCCGCCCCAAACTGGCCCCGCCGCCGTAAAGCACCTGCATCACTTTTCATTTGGGAACCAAGCTCCGCCCACACTTGACCTCCCCGATTGGGGACAAGTGCTCAAGTAAACACGCTAATCAGGTTCCTCGGCTCGTTGAAGACTCGCAGAAGTCAATCGTTAGCCGCTGTCCGCTCCGATTAAAGTCTTGGCGATATCCAACCAATGTCGTGCCGGCCAGCTGTTAATTCAACGGGACGTTTCATTGGTGGGCAAACCTGGGGGGGATTGAGTCGCTTTAACAGCACGTTCATCCCTGAGAGCAATTTTAACAACAATTTAAGGGCCTGATTCCAAACTTAAAGTTTTTGATTTTTTTTTTCTAGTATTGGAGAGCCCAGGTGTGTCTGGCGGTGGGTGGAGCCTCAGTCATTTATAGCTTTTTGCAATATATTCATGTTAATGAAGATATATATATATATATATATATATATATATATATGTAAATATATATATATATATATATATATATATATATATATATATATATATATATATATATATATATATATATATATGTGTAAATATGTAAGATTGTAGTAAAGGGCTAATTTCCATCTTTAGTCCTTTGTGTAGGTTGAAGATAAACAATGACACATAGTAGACCTCAGTCTCAGTCTGCAGAAGGTCCCCACCTTGTGGACTTCCTTTGTGTGGCTCCAGTTTTTTTTAACTAGGTCTACAATGTCTTCTGTGTCTGTATTGCTACTGCAACCAAGAAATTTCCTGAATACGGGATGAAATAAAGTTTTAACCTAAACACACGTCGCAGTTTTAGACAGCATTGTAATGGCAATTTTGTTGGTCTAACAGCCAGGCTTTAAGATGATTGGCCAAGAGGTTTAGAGACAGGAGTTCACATATGCTAATTGGTATTGGATTGGATTGGATTGGATAACTATTCATCCCGTATTCGGGAAATTTCGTTGTCACAGTAGCAAGAGGGTGAGGATGCAGAAATAGGAAAGGCATTTTAGACATAAATAGATAGGTAATAAGTAAGTTCCAGGTATGAAGGTGCTTTGGCTAATTTAGCACTCTTTTTGAAGGGAACTACACAGTCACCTCTAGAGCCAGCCCTTGTTGATGTGTTGGAATTTTTTGGTACAAAATCTTGCCATGGAGGAGGAGCTTAGTGTTGGAAGATTTTGTAAGCTAAGGTAGCATCTGCATATTTAACAGTATTGTTCCAGTTCTGGCATTTGTATTTTCAAAAAAATAATAAAATGCGAGTAATGGTGGGTTGCGAAGTACATGTATAGTAGAAATGGCAGCAGTCGGCAAGTCGGGTTTCCGTCCAATTTCATTTCTATCGACAGACGACCCCAGTCAAAGCGTGGCGTGCGTGCGAGCGTTGGGTGAAAAGGCAGCTCGAGGGCTTGCAGACACATTTTTCAGCAGGGTGGTTTCTGCCGGGTAATCGGATCAGGGCCTCTGTAAGTCTCCCAGAAGAGACCATCCCGCCTCGTTTGTGCCTTCAAAGGGAAACTTTGATGGCGGCTGCTTAGGAGCTTTAGACAAAAACAAAGAGGAAAAGGCCAAAGAAAAAAGGGATGGCTAACTCAATTTTCTTTGGAGACGCATTAGGAACTGGAGTGACGCCTGTTTAGTTTGTCGGGGGACCGAATAAAATCATTTTGATGGGCGGCGGGTAACTCTAAATCGCAGACGAGTTAGCGGGACGCTGTAGTGTCAGGTGCACAACGGCCAGAGCGCAAGGCGAAGCGGTTTGCCAGATCACCTGACGCGATTCCGCAGGAAGTCCGCGCGAACCCGCCGTTGCAAGTGCAAATGTCGTAATGCGGCCGCCACCTATTTCGAGCCGGGAAGCGTGTGACACGAGGGCGGGGATTAAACAAACGCGGAAGCACCAATGACCGCCGTCGGTCACCTAGCGACAAGCCCGGCCGTTTATGCGCCGGTTGCGCCGGCCAGCGTTGGCACATCATTAAAACTTTGGTTTTAGACCTCGGGGGGGCGGACCTACGCCCGTCGGTGAGCTCATCGTAGTCGGCGCGTCCGCCACGTTTGACGAGCTGACAGTCATGTGAGGTCCTACCATTAATGCCTGACCCCACCGGTGGACTTAACCTTTCCATAAATGAATTTAAAAACAAATCTCCCCAGATTTTTCCCTCAACAACATAATAATAATAATAATAATAATAATAATAATAATAATAATAATAATAATAATAATAATAATAATAACCGGACACAGGCTTTCTCATCATCATTGACTCGACAAAAGCCTAAACATATTTGAAAACTTAATTTTCTAAGTGTTTTGGCATTTTTGTTGTTGGTTATTTTCTGTTTTGCAGTAAGAAAACAACCATTACTGGATGAATTACTAGCTTCTTTATTATATTGACCCTAATAACGTGCTTATGATTCATATAGTATCTCAGAAAGACCACGTGCGATAATTGTTCTTAAGATTTTCCCTTCAAAGTAACACATTTGTAGTCCCTATTAAAACCATGAATATGGAGGTGAAAATTGTGAAGGGGGGGGGGGGGGGGGGGTTATATGTGAGAAATATTAAAATTCAACGATTTTAAGGCAATTTTATGGCCGTGGCTTATACGTGGGGGCGGCTTATATGCGAGAAAATACGGTACTCGTGCCACGGAAGTAAACACGTGACGTGAACCGCATCATATCATTGGCTGGAGACAGTGTTTGTCATAGTTTTACCCATAATTACCGTATTTTGCAAAATGGTAAAGAAAAATTGTCTTTTTTACAATTCAGGTTGGATTTAATTTTTTTTTGTATTTGTATATTTTTTTACTTTTGCACAAAGGAAGATTGCTTCCCACTAAAATGCCATTCGGTGGAGATGCATGAATGATTGATTCAAAATATATTGTAAATTATATTAATAATGCTGGCTGTATTTTTAATTTTGCCAATGTTCAGAAGATTTATCAACTTTACTAGCGCAAATCCAATTTATCCTCGCTGATGTCAAACTTCGGCACAAATGTGACCTCTCGAGCGGCGTCCTCCCGATGATGGCAGCATTTAAAAGCGAGGTAGTGTTTTAAAAATAGCATCCGCGTGATGTGCCCGCATCACGCCGGCTAAAATTAGCGCCACTCACCTCCGTGGCCTTTGTGGGCGTGACACGCCCCCGCAACCTGATCAATTATCACAATGCCCACGAGGCGCGCTCGCCACGTTCGCCACCCGAGCGTAACGGGGCTCGTAATTAAAATAGCTCCGTGTTCCCATGCGAGGTGGGCAGGGATCGGGTAACGGCGGGCCGGAGCAGTGCGCTGGGCCGCGGCCCGGGAGAAGGGTGGCGACGAGGTGGGAGAGGAGGCGGACCTCCAGGCAATCGCGTTCGCCAGCTGTCGTATGAAAGGGGACACCCGAGCCGAGCCCCCTTCTGAGCGTTCGTCGACCTGTGGCGCTTACCTGACACGCTCTTGATGGGAAATACGACCTGAGGGGTCAAACGTGTGTCGTCCTATCAGCGAGACAGACTCTCTGCAGGCAACGCTATTAGCTTAAGCGCTTTTGAGTGTAGTTAGATATTTTTGTTGTTGTAATAGTTGTCAACTCTAATGACCGATCGCAAACTTTTGACGGAAAATGCGCTTCTAAAGAGCTTTATGCTGCAATTTTTACATTAGGACTTGCATTTAAAAACATTGTGTACTTGTAGATGTCTTCTAGTGTGAGACATTCATCGTTATAATAGATAAATGTCCCCTTTTTTGAAGGACGACACATTGTTGAAGACTGCGATAAGTGATTTGTGACTTTGAAAGGATTTAAGAACTTTCCACTAAGTGTTGTAACTCATATTTGCCATTAAAAAAAAACAATGTTTTTTGATCAACGCCTACAAATTTAGCTGATTTCAAATTTGAAATGGATTAAATCAAGGATGTCAGACTCGAGTTGGTTCGCGGGCCGCTTTAACGTCAACTCGATTTCATTTTAGATATAATATTTAGATTTTTTTAAATAAATGGATTAAAAGAATTTTATTTTTTTTAATTTTGTGACTCCTAACAGAATAGCTACTTAAATATTTAGCTGGTGTTAAAGTTGAACTATATATAATATTTGTCCTCTGTAATGACGGATGGGTTGTGCCTTCTGGCGAAAAACCTTGCATCATCCTAATCGACAAATCCGATTGGTCGTTGTAAGCATGAGCTACCCGAGAGCTTCTTTCTATCACTCCGGTGATGAATAATTGTGTGTTTTTTTGCATTTATATTCAATATTAATGAGCTCTTTTTGGCCCCTAAGCTACTTTTTGTATTTGTAAAAGTTGTGTGTTATGTGTGTGAGTGTAATGAGCACGAGGTAAACATGTCCCGCTTGTCATTTATTCATGAGAAGCACACGCACGGTGCAGTGAATAGGAACAAGTTGCTGATGTTTTATTTAAAATCATTTTTTATTTTTTTTAACCAGGTAATTTATTATTATTTGTTTCTGTCTGCCCTCAATTTATCAAACAACAAATTCTTCAACTTTTACCAAAATAACACTGCAGTTCATAACGAGCCTCGCCCTACTCGCAAAATTATTTTTATAAAAAGTGAATATAATAATAGATTACGAAAAATATGACTAAAATGATAAAAAGTTGGACTTTTAGGTCTTGAATACTGTTTTATTGTCTTGTACGAACCTTTTGTATTCTAGTTGGTATTTGTAAATATTGATAATTGGGAAAATGATTTTGCCATGTGGCAGTCCGTTAAGGCAGAAAAGGCGTTAGGTCAAAGGCGTTGGGTCAATGGCGTTGCGTCAATGGCGTTGGGTCAATGGCGTTGCGTCAATGGCGTTGCGTCAATGGCGTTGCGTCAATGGCGTTGCGTCAATGGCGTTGCGTCAATGGTGTTGTGTCAAAGGCACCCCGGTTGTGTCAATGGCGTTGCGTCAACGGCACCCTGTTGTGTCAATGGCGTTGCGTCAACGGCACCCTGTTGTGTCAATGGCGTTGCGTCAAAGGCACCCCGCTGCGTCAATGGCGTTGCGTCAATGGCATTGCGTCAAAGGCACCCTGTTGCGTCAATGGCATTGTGTCAATGGCGTTGTGTCAATGGCGTTGCGTCAATGGCGTTGCATCAATGGCGTTGCATCAATGTTGTTGCGTCAAAGGCACTCGATTGCTGGAAATGGCTGGCTGAAAAAGGCTCCTCGGCGCTGCCGACTTCAAAAATAAAATGGCTGCCCTTTCAAGTCTCACTTGTTGCCATTGAGGGGACGCTTTCCAGACCAGTCTCAGGCCTCGAATCAGCCCCACGATCCGTTTAGCACGCCTTCACGTCGGCCTCACATTTTGCCCGTGCCGTGACAAATGCCGAGCGACACGGGTCCAACTCCCCACGGCCATTCAACGCCCCGTCTTGGAAGCTTTGAGTCACCCGGCGTCTGGAGGGAGTTCCCACAAAACCCAAACGCAACAAAAACGTCTCTCTGTTTCCCCAATATGAAGTACAGCTGCAGTACAGACAACAACTGTATCAAAAACCCACAGCTTGTAATTAATCGGGCGTTTGTTATTGTGGTCGGAGAATATTTCGACCCCATTGCCTCACGGAATAAGACGTACCGACCGACTACGAGAAACAGCTGTTAGCGAGAAACAGTGCATTTTCTAACCCGCAACACAATAACAGACAATATTGGTTCAACCAAAACCCAGCGTAAGGAATGATCACATTGCATACTGCTCACATTTTTGGCATTTTTGACCAGGATCAATAACAAAACCTAATACAAATGTGACGACTACTATTAAAGACCTAAATTCCGAATTTCAGCACCAATACCAAAGATTAATTAGCAATTCAAGGAAGCCAATGATGACTGAATCGAGGGTACGGCTTATATGCGCACAAATTACACTTGACATGCATGAAACGCCATAATGCAAGAAAAACAAGGCGGTCATTTATTTCAAAATAGACAAAAGATGAACAGATAAAACGCTTAACAACATTTATTTTAATGGCTATGTGCCATTGGTCGCTCAGGGTGCCGCCATCTTACCTAGGGATGACAAAACTAGACCGCTACGGACATACTTCCTGATTGTACTGCTCACATGACTTCCTTTTTGAATTTGTGCAGCCAATAGGAATGTGAAGTCCACCAATTGATTTATACAGTATCTTAGAAATACCACGTGCAATGATTTTTCTTAAGATTTTCCCTTCAAAGTAACACAATTGTACTCCCTATTAAAACCATGAATATGGAGGTGAAAATTGTCAATCAGGGGGCGACTTATACGAGAGAAATTGTAAAATTCAACGATTTTAAGGCCATTTTAAGGGTACGGCTTATACGTGGAAGCGGCTAATATCCGAGAAAATAATTTTTTCCTCCACTTTGTGACGTTGGCGTGGCGGCGGATGGGAAATGGCTCTCATTTTCCGTTCCCGAAATCCCATCGCCGCGACAATCGCCGCTTTCTCCTCCAACCTCGCCATTTGCCGCCGGGAAGCGCCTGGGTGGGCGTCGTCAGACGTCTCCTCGCGCGAACGCTTAATTTATTTGCCTCTAATTAGCATTATTTGACAGCAAAAGTCACTCTTTGGCACGAGTGCGCCGGCTCGGTTGTTTTGATTAAGTTGCCTGTTGGAGGTATTTGCTCAGACGTGGTTGGACGGAGGGGGGGGGGGATTATGAGAGAAAACACACTTACCATCCAGTCTTTGGGGGTGCGTGTGGTCACGGGGAAGGCCCGCCGCATTCCTCCTTCGTGACACCCCCACCCCACCATGTCATCGTCATGTTAGGGGGCTGTGACGGCCCACCCACCCGTGTTGTGCGCTATGACCCAACTCAGTGTTTTGCATGTGCGGAGATAAACATGGGGGATTTTGATGTTTTATAGTTAAAGA
This sequence comes from Stigmatopora argus, assembly GCF_051989625.1. Classification (NCBI taxonomy): domain Eukaryota; kingdom Metazoa; phylum Chordata; class Actinopteri; order Syngnathiformes; family Syngnathidae; genus Stigmatopora; species Stigmatopora argus. The sequence continues at coordinate 14,379,440 of NC_135404.1, read as the reverse complement.
GGGGGTCCGGGGGGAGGTTAATTGTACACAGGTGACCTGACACAGGTGCATGGGTGTGTGTGTGGGTGTGTGTGGGTGTGTGTGGGTGTAGTGGGATGAGTAAAGAGGGCAGATGGTTGAAGTTGGGGAGGCTAAACAAAGTCTCCATCTCTTATTCCCAAAAGGGATCACATTTTATTCCTCTTTATGGTTGTAATACTCAAAGAATAACCAAACAATATCAAAGACAACAGTTAAAGAGCAATATTCAAGGATGAACATCATTTTTTTTTTCAAATCAAAGGCAAAAATATCAGGTTAAATAAACAAACAACTGTTTGAAAAGGACTATTTCAATGTCGCAAGGGATTATGTTGAATGTCAATCAAAGCTTGCTTTTCTTGGGGATATTTTGTTTTTAAACATGAAAACATGAATGCAATTATGCACCGTTTGACTTTCAACCCAATGTACTTTAATCTGGAACAAAAAAGAAGAATAAAAGAAATTCTGGTTTTAGTAGCAGTCGTGTCGGTGTTGTAATAATTAATTAAATCAATATTACCTTTGCCATTATTCATTTCTACTATCTATTTTTTGATATTATACCATCGTTGACTGTTTTGAATGTGCATTATTTGTAATGCTAACTTGAATCGACCCAAACTTTAGAGGGCAAAATGTAAATGTTGCCCCCCCCCATATTTGGTATTCAACTTTAACTTTTTAACTAAAAATAATGAAGTGTCACTATTCTCCATAATATTCCACTCATGTTTGAGTTTTATTTTTATTTTTTTAATAAAGACAGCACGTATTACTGAACATATATGTATACATATACGTATATGTATACATATACACATATATGCATATGCATATATGTGTATATGTATGTATGTATGTATGTATATATGTATATGCATGTGTATATGTATGTATTATGCATGTGTATATATGTGTGTGTATATGTAGTTATATATATGTATGTATTTATGTATTTATATGTATGTATATATGTATATATGTCTATATATGTATATATATATGCATGTATGTGTATATTTATATGTATATATGTGTATGTATGTGTATATATGTGTATGTATATATGTATGTATTTATGTATGTATATATATGTATATATGTATGTATGTAAATATGTATGCAAATGTATATATGTATATATATGTATGTATATATGTATATATATGCATGTATGTGTGTATATATATGTGTATATTTATGTGTATATGTATATGTATATATATATATATATATATATATGTATATGTATATATATGTATATGTATATATATATATATATGTGTATATATGCATATATATATATATATGTGTATATATGTATATATATATATATATGTGTATATATGTGTATATATGTATATATATATATATGTGTATATATGTCTATATATGTATGTATGTGTGTGTGTGGTAGAACTTCACAATGTCGAGGGGTCCCTTTCTAGCTGGGCAGGTCAAGGGTCACAAAATGGACGGTCGGCCACCTTTCACACGGACACGGGAAACGTGCCGGTTCCCACTGCGGCTTCAATCAGTGAAAAAAATAACACGGCACAGCGGTTATTTATTTGATCTCGATCAGGTGTCCACTGGGAGGGGGCGCTCTGAGCAAATATTGATTCGCACGGCGTCGGCGTGTCCCACGATGTCGGGACATTCTTGCGGCCAACACCTCCGTAATTCCACCACAGTTTGGCCGTGAGGGTTTTTATGAAAGCAAGCTGGCGAGTCTCGGGGGGGCTTTTGAAAGAGGACACTTACCCTATCATACAATGCGAAGCCCACTTATGAAATATTCATCGTCGAAAGGATCTCGGCATAATTGATCACCTGCTTAAGGCCAAGATGAACCACATCAGCCCGGCATGTGTGTTCGTGCTTCATCATCGGGATTATTTGCAATAAATGTGGCAGGCAGAGAGACGGGGGGCGGGGGTGCTAGAATCCAGGAGCTAAAGCAGTTCCACTCGTCCAAGCGTTCATTCCAAAACTCCCCGAAAGGATACCCCACTGATGAAAGCCGCTCGGTAAATCCAGACTCAAATATTTACACCTACAAAGCCGCGCTAAGTCATTTTCTTGGCAAAACAACCCGGCGCCTCTTTCTGCACTTCCTGTTTGCCAGCGAGGCTCGGCGGGGGAAATACGTTGACCCGAATCAACACAGGTAAAAAGCCGACCATGAATGATTCACGTCCTTCGGCCTCCCTCCGCTATTTCGAACCTCTGCAGAGTCGAGTTTTAAAATTCACTAAAGTACAGAACGCAGATGTCAATTATTCATCGGCGAGGACCGAAGCTGACAAAGTGCCCCGGTCCAACGTCCCCCAAAGCCCCCAGCCGAACTCGGCTCTCAAGCTTTTTCTTGCTAGCTTACCTTTTCCGAAACTACCCATCAGCAGGATTTGATTCGGTATATTTTTGTCTTGATAAAAGCAGCTATCATCGATTATTTTTCATTTCGTTTATTGGGAGACCGGTGCAGTTCTACGGAGTGATTACTTAAGTTGACATCTGAGATTTAAAGCCACGGCAGGCCAAAATGTTTGAAGATTCTTGTATTTCAACGTGTTCATTCATTAGAAACTCTGTTATCTGAAAAGGTCAAGATTTATTGGTCGGAAATACAGTCGACAGAATTTTAAAGATCGGTAAAGTTGGTCATCGGCCT